>NW_024754528.1:1593023-1970523 GCF_018991925.1 Homarus americanus
GGTTAACTTAATGGTTTGTCCACTGATAAATAATAAGATATACGTGGGGTGGGGGGAGAGGTGGGGTGGGGGTGGGGAGGAGGAGGGGGTGAGGGCGAGGGTGGGGAGAAGGTGAGGTGGTTGAAGGTGAGAGGCACTACTAATACCTGTGTTAATGGTCGGTATAAGGGAAGGTTGTTAGAGTTGAGGTCTGAGTGTCTTATTATAAGAGTGTGGAGTACCTGTGTAGTCCAGGGTAAAGGATGCTGCCCCCCACTACTGCTGCTGCCGCCGCCATCTTGCATGCAGGCTGGGGTGGTACTAAGGGGTGGGGACGCTTGGCTACCTGGCGCGGCTTGACTGATGTTCAGGTTAAGTACACACTCACACACGCACACACACACTCTGCACACACACACACACACACACACAGTGATCCGTATGGTTAGGTTAGGTTGTGGATTGCAACAGCCCGACACCTGAGTCCTAACACCTGTATGATGGTGACTATGGTGACCATGATGTGTCCTGGAGACCTTGTTATATAGTGGTGATGGTGACCCTGATTACCAAGACACTGTACATATTTTTTTTTGGGCTGGTAAGCATCCATTCACGATCTGACTGATGGATGGTTTTCTTGCGTTCAATTTTTGTGTATTATTATTGTTGTTTATGTTTTTAAGTGCTGAGTCACCCTTGTTTATAAATGCTTGAGTGTGATTAGGAATGGGGATTGATGGTGGCTCTCTCTCCCTCTCTCCCTCACTACCTCTCTCCCTCACTACCCAAATTTCTCCCATGAAAAGACATGCCAGAGACTTTCTTGGCCCAGAAAACTTGTGTCATATTCCTTGTTTAAATTCCCTCAGTACTGGCTGGTGGGTGATGTCTCCTTAATTACCCATTCAGGTGTGTCTGTACAGGTGTGGAGAGAGTCTTCATAAAACAGGTGGGTTAATACGGTGTGTGTGTGTGTGTGTGTGTGTGTGTGTACAGTGTGTGTGTGTGTGTGTGTTTGTGTGTGTGTGTGTGTGTGTGTGTGTGTGTGTGTGTGTGTGTGTGTGTGTGTGTGTGTGTGTGTGTGTGTGTGTGTGTGTGTGTGTTTGTACAGTGTGTGTGTGTGTGTGTGTGTTTGTACAGTGTGTGTGTGTGTTGTACAGTGTGTGTGTGTGTTGTGTGTTTGTGTGTGTGTGTTTAGTGTGTAATAATAAATATATAATTAATGGTTTATTAAAGTTCTGCAGTCTGAAGGCTGAAAATATACATTGACATAAATGACTTATTATACATTGGTGTTTAACAAAAGCCTCTATTAGAGAGAAAGGTAAAGGAACATACAGATTAATGTAGGTGTTGAACAGCAAACACGTAGTGTAGTAACTCCTCCCAGATGGTGTTAGGAGGACCTATGGGGTGTAGTAGTTCCCCAGATGGTGTTATGAGGGACCTGATGTGGTGTAGTAATTCCCTCACAGATGGTGTTATGAGGCCTCACGTGGTGTAGTACCTCACAGATGGTGTGAGGGCCTCACGTGTAATCTCACAGATGGTGTTATGAGGACTCACGTGTGTAGTACCTCACAGATGGTGTGAGGGACCTCACGTGGTGTAACCTCACAGATGGTGTTATGAGGGCCTCACGTGGTGTAGTAACCTCACAGATGGTGTTATGAGGCCCGTGGTGTAGTAATTCCTCACAGATGGTGTTATGAGGGCATCACGTGGCAGTAACTCTCACAGATGGTGTTATGAGGGCATCACGTGGTGTAGTAATTCCTCACAGATGGTGTTATGAGGGACTTGACGTGGTGTAGTAATCCCCACAGATGGTGTTGAGGACTTGACGTGGTGTAGTAATCTCACAGATGGTGTTATGAGTGAGGTGTGGCCCCAGGCCTTCCTATCGTAGACGGATTAACACATCACTGGTTGTTGGGTCTCACGGCCGGTATCACTGGGTACCTGGGACCTTACTGTGTGAAGGTTAACTTGAGTAACTGTTACTGTTGAGTTGTTCTCACTGACTTAAGCACTGTTCACCACTGTTCACCTCTGTTTAACACTGGTTCCATTCCTTTCCTAAATGAAATTGTAACTTGAGAACTTGTTGATATCCGGTGGGGAGAAGGGTTCAGGGAGGTTGGTATGGGCCAATAAGTTGACCTGGCTGCTCCGGAGAGGAGCGCCAGGTACGTCTTGAACTTTCGGTGGTCAGGGATGTGTGTTTGTGTGTGTTTGTGTGTGTGTACAGTGTGTTTGTACAGTGTGTGTGTGTTTGTGTGTGTGTGCTTGTACAGTGTGTGTGTGTGTGTGTGTTTGTACACTGTGTGTGTTTGAGTGTGTGTGTGTGTTTGTACACTGTGTGTGTGTTTTGTGTGTGTGTGTTTGTACACTGTGTGTGTTTGAGTGTGTGTGTGTTTTGTACACTGTGTGTGTTTGAGTGTGTGTGTGTGTTTGTACACTGTGTGTGTTTGAGTGTATGTGTATGTACAGTGTGTTTGTACAGTGTGTGTGTGTGTGTTTGTACAAGGTGTGTGTGTGTTTGTACAGTGTGTGTTTGTACAGTGTGTGTGTTTGTACAGTGTGTGTGTTTGTACAGTGTGTGTGTTTGTACAGTGTGTGTGTGTGTTTGTACAGTGTGTGTGTTTGGTGGTGTGTTTGTACAGTGTGTTTTGAGGTGTTTGTACACTGTGTGTGTGAGGTGTGTGTGTGTTTGTACAGTGTGTGTGTGTGTGGTTTGTACAGTGTGTGTTTGTGTGTGTGTGTTTGTGGTGTGTTTGTACAGTGTGTGTGTGCTTGTGAGGGTAATAGCACTGGCGGGTCCCCCACTCAGCTGAAAATAGCCCAGCGCATCAGACACATTACCTATTTAGAGAGCCTGTTTAGAATTAGAGCCAGCCAATTAGAGGCAATTAAACCACACATATTTGCCATTTGCTTGCTCATTGTTCCCTGTGGTTAGAAGTGGTGGTGGTAGTGTGGTAGTGAAGGTGTGGTGGTAGTGTGGTAGTGAAGGTGTGGTGGTAGTGTGGGGTGAGAGGTGTGAAGGTGTTGTGGTAGTGAAGGTGTGGTGGTGGTGAAGTGTGTGGTGGTGGTGTGTGGTAGTGAAGGTGGTTTGGTGGTGGAGGTGTGGTGGTAGTGTGGTAGTGAGGGTGTAGTGGTGGTGGGGTGTGTGGAGTGTGGGGTGAAGGTGTAGTGGTAGTGAAGGTGTGGTGGTAGTGTGGTAGTGAAGTGTGAGTGGTAGTGAGGTGTGGTGGTGTGTGGGGTGAAGGTGTAGTGGTAGTGAAGGTGTGGTGGTAGTGTGGTAGTGGAAGGTGTGGGTGGTGTGGGAATTGAAGGTGTAGGTGGTGTGGTGGTGGAGGTGTGGTGGTGGTGTGGTAGTGGGTGTAGTGGTGGTGAAGGTGTGGTGGTGGTGTGGTGGTGAAGGTGTAGTGGTAGTGAAGGTGTGGTGGTGGTGTGGTAGTGAAGTGTAGTGGTGTGGTGTGGTGGTAGTGAAGGTGTGGTGGTAGTGTGGTCGTGGTGTGGTGGTTGTGTGGTAGTAGTGTGGTGGTGTAGGTAGTATTCAGACACGGTACGTAATCACTCCCACCGTCCTTCCGTCCGTCCGTAATCAACTGTCCTTAGTGATAGCTCAATTGATTGCTTTGAAACATGACACCACCTCTCCACGTTCCGTCCTGGCCTGTCTGTGTCTCCAGAAGCTCGTGTAGAGAAAATAAAATAAAAATTCCTCTCCTCCCTCTTCTTATTCCCCTCTTCTTTTACCTCTTCCTTTCTCCTCTTTCCCTCCTCTTCGCCCCCTCCCTCCTTCCTTCCTTCCTTCCTTCCTTCCTTCCTTCCTTCCTTCCTTCCTTCCTTCCTTCCTTCCTTCCTTCCTTCCTTCCTTCCTTCCTTCCTTCCTTCCTTCCTTCCTTCCTTCCTTCCTTCCTTCCTTCCTTCCTTCCTTTCCTTCCTTCTTCCTTCTCTGTCAGAAAACTATACCCCGTGTGAAGGGATTCCCAGCCGTTCTACTGTAATCGGCGTGGCGAGTGTGGGAACGCGCCACCCTGCCCTCACACTGACCATTCATTGCCTGCTAATGGAGGAGACCTGCTGAGTGTGACCAGGGTACTGAGTGGGGCGGGAGAGGGGGGTGAGAGGGGCCGGAGAGGAGGCTAGGGAGGGGAGACTACAGGGACAAGGAGAGGAGGGGGAGGTTAAGGGGAGAAAGTGGGAGAGAGAGGGAGGAGGTAGAGGTTGAGAAGGAGGAGGGAGGTAATGGTGTGAGGAGGTTAGGCCTGGTTGGGGTGGAGAGTGGGGAATGCTTGAGGTAGAGAGGGCTGGGGAGACAGAGGAGATAGGCTGGGGAGATGAGAGGAGATGGGCTGGGGAGATGAGGAGGGAGATGGGTTGGGGAGATGAGGTGACAAATGGTGAAATGTTGGGGAGGAGTAGAGTGTGGGTGAAGGTGGGGAGTGAGGCTGGGGAATAACGTGACACTTCTTTCTTTTTCAGTGAGAGAGTCTCGTCAACCTCTCTCTCTTCTCTCCTACCCTGAATCTCCTCCCTACCTCCCTCCTCAAATCCTCTGTCTCCCTGCTGTTCACTCCCCCTTCCCCTCCCACAGCGTCCACTAAACCCCCCCCCCCTCCCTTCCTTCCCCCAGAATGTGATCAGATCGGTGGAGAGGGGCAGGAGGGAGGCGACAAACGAGGAACGTCTTTGAAACAATAGAGGATCTCTCTTCTTCTGTTGTGCTTAATTATCATGGAGAAAATTACATCTTGGCTGGGAGAGGTGTAGGTGGGGGGGTGGCTCCTCTTCCTCTCCATTCCCCCCTCCTCACCCTCCGCCTCCCTCCCCTGGTCACCCACCACAACGTATCATCACCATCCTCACCATACCTTACACCCTCTCTCTTCCACCTCCTCCTCCCCTGATCCTCCTCCTCCTCCTCCTCCTCACCCCCTCACCCCTGATCATCCCTGATTACCCTCTTCCCCTCTTTCATCACCCCATCACTCCCTCCCCCTCATCATCCCTCACCCCTCTACCCCTCACCACCCCTCACACCCCTCACCACCTCTCACCCCTCATCCCCCTCCCCCCCCCTCATCACCCCCTCCTCCCCCTCCCCACCCCTCACCCCCTCACCCCCCATCACCCCCTCATCACCCCTCTCACCCTTCCTCCCCTCCCCCCCTCATCACCCCCTCATCACCCCTCCTCCCCTCCCCTCCTCATCACCCCTCACCACCCCCTCCCCCCTCACCACCCCCTCACCACCCCCTCTTCACCCTCTCACCCCCCTCCATCACCCCCTCATCACCCCTCTCCCCCTTCACCCCCTCATCCCCCTCATCACCCCTCCACCCCCCTCACCCCCCTCCCCTCACCCCCTCATCACCCCCTCCACCCCCTCAGCACCCCTCACCCCCACCCCCCCTCCCCTCACCCCCCTCACCACCCCTCACCCCTTCCCCCCTTACCACCCCTCACCCCTTCACCCCCTTACCCCTCACCCCCTCCACCACCCCACCCCTCTTACCCCTCCCCCCTCCCTACCCCCCCCCTCACCCCCTCACCCTCCTCACCCCTCCCCCCCTCACCCCCTCCCCACCCCTCACCACCCCTCACCCCTCCCCACCCTCCCACCACTCCCTCCCCACCCCCCTCACCCACCCCTCACCCCTCACCCACCCCCCTCACCCCCTCACCACCCCCCCTCCCCCTCACCCCCTCCCCCCCTCACCACCCCTCACCCACCCCCTCACCACCCCTCCCTCACCCACCCCCTCCCCTCCCCTCACCCCTCATCCCTTCACCACCCCTCTACATCCCCTCACCACCCTCTACCTACCCTCCCTCCCCACCCCTCACCCCTCACCCTCCCTCACCCCCTCCCACCACCCCTCACCCCCTCACCCCTCACCACACCTCCCACCCCTCTCCCCTCACCCCCCTCACCCCCTCTCCCCTCACCACCCCTCACCCCCACCCCTCTCTCCCTCCACCCCCTCCCCACCCCTTTCACCCCCTCCACCCCCATCACCACCCCCACCCCCCCACATCACCCCTCTCACCCCATCTTCCCCCCTCTCACCCCATCCCCTCACACCCCTCACCCCCTCACCCCCTCATCCCCTCACCTCACCCACCCCTCCCCCCCATCACACCCCTCCCCTCCACCCCCCTCACCACGCCCTCACCCCCTCTCCACCCCCTCACCCCCCCCTCCACCCTCTCCCCCTCACCACCCCTCACCCCCTCACCACCTCACCCCCCTCTCACCCCTCCCCACCCCCTCCATCCCACCCCTCCCACCCCCCCTCCCCCCTCACCCCCTCACCCACCCCTCACACACGTAATGCTCCTATTTCATTAAAGAAGTCCAGAATATCCATTGAGTTTTAAACGCATTTCATCATGTCGTAATTACTGTGGCTACACGGGTGGAGGTCTTAGGATCACGGTCTAATTAAAATGCTCTCTCTCTCTCTCTCTCTCTCTCTCTCTCTCTCTCTCTCTTTTTTTCAACACACCTGTCTGTCTACCCCTCCACCTGCGTTTGTGTCACCTGTCTACCGTGTACACCTGACCTGTCTGTCCTTCACACACCTTTCTGTACAGGTGTGGGGGGGCTGTACAGGTGTGGGGGGTCAACATCACATCAACTCGGTGACGTTTTCATGACGTCAAATATCCAGGGTAATGACAATGTGGTGACGTCACATAACTCCAGTGATTTATGACGATTTAGTGACGTCATAGTAAATAAATGGTTGATGAATAGAGTGAGTGAGAGGCTACAGGTGTCACAGGTACGGAACACCTCAGCAACACAGGTGAGGTAAGGCTGTACTCACGCCTCACGTAGGTATTAAGTGGTACATCTCCTCCTCCTCTCTCCTCATCCTCACCTCTCCCTCCCCACTCCACCCCTCCCTCCCTACCCCATTCCACCCCTTCTGTTGTGACACATCAGCTGCTCCACACCTTCATTACCACACCATCCACACTATGATACTGTGTGTGTGTGTGTGTGTGTGTGTGTCAGAAAGATAATTATCATACACAGAACCTCCATAAGGCTTACATTACCCTGGAAATAAAAATGCGTCGTGAAATTCCCAAATGGCATCACAGCCCAGGTAGGATAATCATTCAAATAGAGGCGGTGAAAATACGGGACAGGTGTGAGGGGTGGAGGAGGAACAATTAGGTTATGAGTGCTGTTCCCTCGTGTGGTCAGTGTGGGTGGTATAGAACGAGGGGGAACTATATAATACGTGTAGGAACGGCAGGGTTACGACATATGGCAATGGCAGGGCGCCTTCTTGAATATTACCTTGATCTAGTGTGCATGTGCAGAATTACTCGCGCCAGGTCTCAACCAATCAGCGTAGAGAGAGCGCGTCGGCTCTGACCAATCACGGACCACCTTTGCTTCTCAGGTGTAGAGATGAACTTTAACTTTTTATGTTGCCACGTATGGAATAATGAATGTTTGGGGAGGATATTTATTTTATTTTTTCCTCTGGGAGTCTTATTATTAATTACCGGTGAATATTTTGGCATTTACAAGGTTCTAGGTGTGGTGATAAGACTGCCAGGTATTCTTACGGATCAATACGCTGTTACCTGTCTAGACGGACTAGCGTAAGTTCGTGCCACTATAGAGGTGTGTGAGGGATATGTCGGAATGTGACAATACTCCACATTCCAAGAATTCCTCCATCTATTTCGTGAGAAAGGCGAGAGTCACTTGGCCGAGCGGGGAGGGACACCTCACCTGGGGCGTTACCGAGTGGGAAGGTGGGAATGGTGTTACCTGCAATTATATCATGTAACAAAGTGGGAGAGTGACAAGTGCCTCACTGTTACTTTTGAATTGTTGTTGTCATGCATTGTGGTGTGTTACGGTGGTGAGTGTGGGGGGGTGGTGTGTTACAGTGGTGAGTGTGTGTGTTACGGTGGTGACTGTGTGTGTTACGTGAGTTGTGTGTGGTTTTACGTGGTGGTGGTGTGTTACGTGGTGAGTGTGATGTGTTACGTGTGTGTTAGTGGTGGTGGGTAGTGGTTTGATTGTTACGGTGGTGAGGTGTGTGTACGTGGAGGTGTGGTGTGTTACGGTGGTGACTGTGATGTGTTACGGTGGTGATGGTTGTTACGGTGGTGAGTGTGGTGTGTTACGGTGGTGAGTGTGATGTGTTACGGTGGTGAGTGTGGTGTGTTACAGGTGAGTGAGTGTGATGTGTTACGGTGGTGAGTGTGGTGTGTTACGGTGGTGAGTGTGATGTGTTACGGTGGTGAGTGTGATGTGTGTTACGGTGGTGGGTGTGGTGTGTTACGGTGGTGAGTGTGGTGTGTTACGGTGGTGACTGTGATGTGTTACGGTGGTGACTGTGATGTGTTACGGTGGTGAGTGTGATGTGTTACAGTGGTGAGTGTGTGGTGTGTTACGGTGGTGAGTGTGATGTGTTACAGTGGTGAGTGTGATGTGTTACGGTGGTGAGTGTGGTGTGTTACGGTGGCGAGTGTGATGTGTTACGGTGGTGAGTGTGGTGTGTTACGGTGGTGAGTGTGGTGTGTTACGGTGGTGAGTGTGATGTGTTACAGTGGTGAGTGTGGTGTGTTACGGTGGTAGTGTGGTGTGTGCGGTGGTGAGGTGGTGTGTTACGGTGGTGAGTGTGGTGTGTTACGGTGGTGAGTGTGGTGTGCGGTGGTGAGTGTGATGTGTTACGGTGGTGAGTGTGGTGTTACGTGGTGAGTGTGGTGTGTTACGGTGGTGAGTGGTGTGTGTTACGGTGGTGAGTGTGGTGTGTTACGGTGGTGAGTGTGGTGTGTTACGGTGGTGAGTGTGGTGTGTTACGGTGGTGAGTGTGGTGTGTTACGGTGGTGAGTGGTGTGTTACGGTGGTGAGTGTGGTGTGTTACAGTGGTGGGTGTGATGTGTTACGGTGGTAGGTGTGTGTGTTACGGTGGTGAGTGTGGTGTGTTACGGTGGTGAGTGTGGTGTGTTACGGTGGTGAGTGTGGTGTGTTACGGTGTGAGTGTGTGGTGTGTTACGGTGGTGAGTGTGGTGTGTTACGGTGGTGGGTGTGGTGTGTTACGGTGGTGAGTGTGGTGTGTTACGGTGGTGAGTGTGGTGTGTTACGGTGTGTTAGTGTGTGTGGTTGTCACGCCATATTTACTGTCACGTCATTTGTGTCACGCATTGTTTGTCACGTCTATTGTTTACTGTCACGTCATATTGTTTACTGTCACGTCATATTGTTTACTGTCACGTCATATTGTTTACTGTCACGTCATATTGTTTACTGTCACGTCATATTGTTTACTGTCACGTCATATTGTTTACTGTCACGCGCTATTGTTTACTGTCGTCTTTGTTTACTTTCGTCGCTTTTTTCGTCGTCATATTGTTTACTGTCACGTCATTGTTTACTGTCACGTCATATTGTTTACTGTCGTCATATTGTTTACTGTCACGCGTATTGTTCTGTCACGCTTTGTTTCGTCATATTGTTTACTGTCACGTCATATTGTTTACTGTCGCGCTATTGTTTACTGTCACGTCATATTGTTTACTGTCGTCATATTGTTTACTGTCACGTCATATTGTTTACTGTCACGTCATATTGTTTACTGTCACGTCATATTGTTTACTGTCACGTCATATTGTTTGTCGTCATATTGTTTACTGTCACGTCATATTGTTTCTGTCGTCATATTGTTTACTGTCACGTCATATTGTTTACTGTCACGTCATATTGTTTACTGTCACGTCATATTGTTTACTGTCACGTCATATTGTTTACTGTCACGTCATATTGTTTACTGTCACGTCATATTGTTTACTTTCGCTCGCTATTGTTTACTGTCATACCTTATTTCTCTCCCTTTTGTTTATCTCTTGTTCTTCCCTCGTCTATTGTCTCTCCTGTTCTCTCCTTAACCCTCTTACTCCCTCCCCATCCTCCTCCTCCTCTTTCTCCTCCTCCTCTCGCGTGCGGTGAGGTGCAATAGTTGGTTACTTTACTACTGAGCATTTGACTTTAATTTCTTCTTCTTCTACCTTCTTCCTTCTTCCTTCTTCTTCGTCGTCTTCGTCTTCGTCTTCTTTCCTTAAACACCTCATCTTACCCCTCCCACTCTTGCCCTCCCCCAATGCCTTATTCTCCCCTCTCCACCCCCCACCTCTCAGCTGGGCCTGGTATCGTCTGCCGTGCCTTACGCTTGAGTGGCGTCACCAAGGCATCTTCAGCCAGTTGCCCCGCCCGCTGGGACTAATTAGCTTTACCTTTTTACACCTTAACAAATCCACTGTTGTTTTTTTTATTATGTATACTGTACAGAGAATACTTTACATTAATATTGTGCTGCTGTACTAAGGAAGTAATGTGCTGAGTAGTGGTGATGGTAGTGGTGTGAGGGTAGTGGTGGTGATAGTGGTAGTATTGGTGATAGTGGTAGTAGTGGTGGTAGTGGTGGTAGTGGTGGTGATAGTGGTAGTAGTGGTGATAGTGGTAGTAGTGGTGATAGTGGTAGTAGTGGTGATAGTGGTAGTGGTGATAGTGGTAGTGGTGGATAGTGGTAGTAGTGGTGGTGATAGTAGTGGTGATAGTGGTAGTAGTGGTGGTAGTGGTGATAGGTGGTAGTAGTGGTAGTAATGGTAGTGGTGGTGATAGTGGTAGTAGTGATAGTGGTAGGTGGGATAGTGGTAGTAGTGGTGGTAGTGGTGATAGTGGTAGTAGTGGTGGTAGTGGTGATAGTGGTAGTAGTGGTGGTAGTGGTAGTAGTGGTGGTAGTGGGTGATACGAGGATCCGCCATCTTGACATGCCTCTGCTCTGGTATTTCCCGTCTAATATTTTTGTTATTTATTTATTTTTTTGGGGAGGGGTGATTTCGTCTCACATCCCAGCACATACTGCCTCCTTTCCTTCCCCCTCTCTCCCTTTACCCCTTCCCTTTCCCTCTCTCCTTTTCGTCCCTCCTTCTCTCCCTTCTTTCCTCCCATCACCCTCACCCCCATTCCACCTACTCTGCATTTTATTAGTGAAGGTGGGTAATGTTCCTCCTCCTCACCTCTCCTCACCTCTCCCACCTCACCTGGGTGTAGGGATGGTGGGTGTAGGGAGGTGGGTGTAGGAGGGTGGGTGTAGGAGGGTGGGGTGAGGGATGGTGGGTGTAGGGATGGTGGTGTAGGGAGGGTGGGTGTAGGGATGGTGGGTGTAGGGATGGTGGGTGGGATGGTGGGGTAGGGATGGTGGGTGTAGGGATGGTGGGTAGGGAGGGTGGGTTGTAGGGATGGGTGGGTGTAGGATGGTGGGTGTAGGGAGGTGGGTGTAGGGATGGTGGGTGTAGGGATGGTAGGGATGGTGGGTAGGATGGTGGGTGTAGGGATGGGTGTGGATGGTGGGTGTAGGGAGGGTGGGTGTAGGGATGGTGGGTAGGGAGGGTGGGTGGGATGGTGTAGGGATGGTGGGTGTAGGGATGGTGGGTGTAGGGAGTGGAGGGTGGGTGTAGGGATGGTGGGTGTAGGATGGTGGGTAGGGATGGTGGGTGTAGGGATGGCGGGTGTAGGGAGGGTGGGTTGTAGGGATGGTGGGTGTAGGGATGGTGGTGGGATGGTGGGTGTAGGGATGGTGGGTGTAGGGATGGTGGGGTAGGGATGGTGGGTTGTAGGGATGGTGGGTGTAGGGATGGTGGGTGTAGGGATGGTGGGTGTAGGGATGGTGGGTGTAGGGTTGGAAGGTTAGATTGAGGAGAGGATAGTATATAGGGATTGAAAAGATGAGTCTAGTTGTGGTGTTAGTGGCGGGGGGGAGAGGAGGTAGGAGGGGGAGGGAGTTGCCCAGGTAACCATTGTGTGGGTTATGGCTCTATACACGTGACTAGGGAGCAACGCGCCATTGACACCACAATAAAAAAAAAACTATTCTCATTGGTCGTGATGAATGGCGTCCTCAGTGACTGTTTCACCTGCTAGTAAACACGGCTGGCTCCTCCTCCCTCTCTTGTTCCTTCGGCAGATCATCTTATCAACTCATGAACATCTCGCCTTGGAGTGCCACTTGACAATTAGTGCCTCCAAGTGCCACCAACCTAACCCGGTCTTCGGCTCCACTAGGTTAAATATGGTCATTGAGATTCCAAACTGGGGTGGGGTTGGATCAGGTGACCTTGTATATACAGGTGTGTGTGTGTGTGTGTGTGTGTGTGTGTGTGTGTGTGTGTGTGTGTGTGTGTGTGTGTGTGTGTGTGTGTGTGTGTGTGTGTGTTCCTCCCCGACAGGTGATATAAGCAACCCTGCCTGGCCCTGACGTCACCCTGTTTACGGTAAAGCATCACTACGTCATTTTAGGTCATATAACGTCAGATTTACTTACATAAGATTACAAAAACAAACTAATTTACATATTTTATACTATTATAGACCGAGTTCTTTATAATGATATGTTTTAAGTTATTATTATTATTATTATTATTATTATTATTATTATTATTATTATTATTATTATTATTACACCCGCTATGTAATAATTGTCTTCTCTTTGAAATGAAAATAAAAGACATTGATGTTTTGTTCAATGTTAATTTTATCATACCTGCCTGGAGAGAGAGAGAGAGAGAGAGAGAGAGAGAGAGAGAGAGAGAGAGAGAGAGAGAGAGAGAGAGAGAGAGAGAGTCCTTGTTGACCCCCAGACACTCAAGACCGCGGTACAAGTAGGCTGGTAAAGTGAGGTCTTAAGAATGCTCCTAAGTGTGTTATGCCTGAGAGTGTGTTATGCCTAAGTGTGTTATGCCTGAGAGTGTGTTATGCCTAAGTGTGTTATGCCTGAGAGTGTGTTATGCCTAAGTGTGTTATGCCTGAGAGTGTGTTATGCCTAAGTGTGTTATGCCTGAGAATGTGTTATGCCTAAGTGCGTTATGCCTTTATTTACATAATTATTTATTTATTTACTGAATTATTAACCAATATTTCTTCTTTCACAGGTAAGATGGCGTCACCTCAACCCACCAGGTACCTCCGCTTCTGATAAGTAAACACCTGTTGGTTCCTCTTGATGTTATGTGTCTACAATCAGTTTATAACGTTGGGTAAACACACTAGAGAAAGATGTCAAGTCTTTCAGGGGCATTGTACAGTATACGAGTTAGGAGGGAGAGAGAGAGAGAGAGAGAGAGAGAGAGAGAGAGAGAGAGAGAGAGAGAGAGAGAGAGAGAGAGAGAGAGAGAGTAACTGACTGACTGACTGACTGTCTTTCTTATTTATGATAGGAAAAGGTAAAACCAGACTGGTGGACAATTTAACTGCTTAATGGTGACTGAACTGAAGCCCAGTTTGAGAGAGTGACACTTTACAGTCCAGCTAACAGTAGGTAAAGTGAATCTGGGCTGAACACCTCCCTAGAGTTTGGTTAGGTTAAGGTGTGAAAAGTTGTTATTATTGACCGTAGACTGTGTGTGTGTGTGTGTGTGTGTGTGTGTGTGTGTGTGTGTGTGTGTGTGTGTGTGTGTGTACAGGTTATGTAAACAAACATACATACACCACCACACCACACACCACCTTATTCCTCCTACCTGTGACTCACCCTCAGTCTCTGCATTGTAAGTTAGGGAGAGATGTTTCTGCCATTGATGACTCTTCTTATTGGATAGTTATTTGTGTAGTTGTGATGGTAGTTGTGTTAAGTGCTTGTTATGGGTGGTTGTGGTGTGGTGAAATGGTGTGTGGTGTGGTGGTGTATGGTGTGGTATGGTATGTCTGTTGTGGTGGTAGTGGTTGTTGTTGTGGTGGTGGTGGTGGTAGTGTTAGATGCTAGTTGTGGTGGTGTAGAATATTGTGAGCTCCTTCCTCGTGCACCACATGTAAAGTTTACTTGTTAATTGCGCAAGAGTGTTAGTTGTCGTTGACCTCTGACCTCCTGAGAGAGAGAGAGAGAGAGAGAGAGAGAGAGAGAGATTACGTAGGACTTTTTGACGCCAGTGTGTATAAGCTGTGAGGTGAAGTGAAGTGAAGTGAAGTGAGGTGGAGGACGGCAACACGGCTCGCATTCTTATCCTCAGAGGTTGGTGATTGGGCCTGGGTAAGATGGCTTAGTACTGCAGCCGTGAGCACTCTGAAAATGAAAATGGAGGGGGGTAGGTTGACGGGGTGGGAGGAGGAGGGCAGGTTGACGGGGTTAGGGTTGATTTGGGTTAGGTTGGACGGGGAGGTGGAGGAGGAGGGTAGGGCCATTTGGGAGGTGGAGGAGGAGGGTTAGGGGTTGACGGGGTTAGGGTTAATGTAGTGGAGAGAGGGTTAGGTTGGATGGGGTGAAGGAGGTGTAGGTTGACGGGGGTAGAGGAGGAGGGGTAGGTTGGACGGGGGTGGAGGAGGAGGGTTAGGGTTGACGGGGGTAGAGGAGGAGGGTAGGTTGACGGGGCGGTGGAGGAGAGTGTCGAAGCCATTTGGGGAGGTGGAGGAGGGGGTAGGTTGACGGGGTAGGTGGAGGAGGAGGGAGGGTCGGCTGACGGGGGCGGTAGGTTGACGGAGGGGAGGGAGGAGGAGGTAGGCTGGACGGGGTGGAGTGGAGGGGTGAAAGGACGGAGGAGGAGGGGTAGGCTGACGGGTAGGTGGAGGAGGAGGGAGGGTCGGCTGGACGGGGCGGGGTAGGTTGACGGAGGAGGTGGAGGAGGAGGGTAGGCTGACGGGGTGGAGGAGGGGGGGTAGGTTGACGGGAGGAGGAGGGGGAAGTTGATGGGGAGGTGGAGGAGGAGGTAGGTTGACGGGGAGGGAGGAGGGAGGGGTAGGTTGGATGGGGTGGAGGAGGAGGGTAGGTTGACGGGGTAGGTAGAGGAGGTACGTGTGTGTGTGTAGTGGCAGCAGCGACTCCTTCGTCAGTAGTTGGTAGGTAGAGGACTTCATCACCTGGGACTGGTCGTGAGTGTTAATGACCACAACACCTGCCGCGCACATTCACCTGACCATCACAAGAATAGGTCACCTGTCCCTTGGTCGATGGCTGTAGGTAGGAGCCTCTGGGGAGCAAGACATAAATCGGGGTGAAATATTCTTACTCCCCTGTGTGTAGCATGGGGGATGGTGTGGTGGGGGTTAGGGAGGGGGGTAGGGGAAGGGGTTAGCTCTTGCACAACATTGAAATCCAATAACCTGAACTAATGAACAATTGACTATGTGGGTAGATGTAATTTGTGTGTTTACTCAAGGAATACTTCTTTTATATATATATATGATGTTTAGCTGTACTCTACACTCCCTTACACTCATAACCTAACCTAACCAAACCTAACCTAACCTGAGCAACCATCACCTAAGCATCGTTTCACCTTAGTTTGGTCAGGTATACACCCTCCTCAAGACGACCATCAGCAGGTAACACCAATCCTCCAAGATCACATTCTCAGACTGCAGTGAAATTTCCGTACATCTCTCTTGACCTCCAATTAACTCTCCAAAATACGCCTTATCACCCTCCTCCACCACTACCTCTACCCCCTCCAACCCTCCAACAGTCCCTCCCTCGGCCTAGCGTCCTACTAGCGGCTGGTTGGGAGGCTCGTAGGCCGGTTGGTTGCTTCGCTGCAGCTACGGAGGTGGAACCAATAACTGGAATTTAACCTGGAGGCGAGGGTAAGGAGGGAGAGGAATGAATAAGAGGGAGAGGGAGGACAAGGAAGAGAAGAAGAAGAATGAGGAAGTGGGAACGAAAGAGGAGTTGAAGAGGAGTAAGATGATGATGATGATGATGAGAGAAAGAATGAGAAAGAGATGTAACAAAAACTGTGTTAATGTGTCAGTTTGTTTGTCGTAAAGGAGCCACACTGTGTACTACCCTGTTGGATATCACTGTCTTACCCCTGCCACGGTACATCACTAAATGGTACACTATAACGTACTATGAAACACCACCTGCACTTCTCTGCCCTCACCTCACCTCCCCACTCCCCATCGTTCCCTACTCCCCCCAATCGTGTGCACCTGCAGCAGCCACTATGACAAACTGTAAGTGTTCTCACCGCAACCTCACAATTTGGGTTCGGGGAGGGGTTGAGGAGTGGCCGGAGGGGCTGAAAGGAGGGTCGGGGGAGGCTGAAGAGGGTCGGGAGGGCTGAAGAGGGTCGGGGAGGGGTTGAAGAGGGTCGGGAGGGGAAGTTGAAGAGGTCGGAGGGTTGAAGAGGGTCGGGGAGGGGTTGAAGAGGGTCGGGGGAGGGTTGAGAGGGTCGGGGAGGTGCTGAACAGGGTCGGAGGGGTTGAACAGGTTGAGGGGTTGAACAGGGTCGGGGAGGGGTTGAACAGGGTTGAGGAGGGTCGGGGAGGGGTGGAAAAATCTCTTCGTCGGATAATTAAGTGAAAATAATGAAGTTAAGATGTGAAATGGAACGTCTATTGAACTAATAACATTTTTCAGGTCTTTAATTGACGCAGGGAAAGGTTGAGTTGCCAGACATCTTTTTTTTTCCTCGAGAGATTCTTACATTATCGATTTATTCCTTTATTATCAGTATTTCTTTTTAAGTCAATTTTCCAACAACTCGTATCATCTTCGTAATTAAATTATAAACCTTTTATTTTATTTTTGTTTTTCTTATTTGGTCATAAAAGTTGAGAAATAATTTAATGATTTAATATATTTTTTTGTTTTTTCGTCTCCCGGGCAAACGTTGGCTATCAATAGTATTTTGTATACGTTATCTCTGCTGCCTTCCTTCCTTCTTCGTTCTTCTTCTCCTCCTCCTCCCCCCTCTCACCCCCCTCAGTCCTCCCCTCTCAGCTCCATCTCACCCCTCTCCTTCCTTCAGCCAGTCAGCCAGAAGAGGTCAGGTCAGGTTACGTTACGTTACGTTACGTTACGTTACGTTACGTTAAGTATATCTTCACTTTGCTTTTAGCTTCGTTACTTCTTATCAGGGACTCGCGCGGTGGCTGAGTGGATATAGCGCTCGTCATATACCTTGAGGGTCACTAGTTCGTACCCCGAGGCGCTCCCAGTCGACCCAGGTGGGAATGGGAACGAAAATTTATAGTTACGGAATGGAAAAGCGATCGAGTGTAGTTACCACATTCATTCCTTCAGCCCTCACCGCCCCTCAGCCCTCACCGCCCCTCAGCCCTCACCACCCCTCAGCCCTCACCGCCCCTCAGCCCTCACCGCCCTCAGCCCTCACCGCCCCTCAGCCTCACCGCCCTCAGCCCTCACTGCCCCTCAGCCCTCACCGCCCCTCAGCCCTCACAGCCCCTCAGCCCCCACCGCCCCTCAGCCCTCACCACCCTCAGCCCTCACCACCCTCAGCCCTCACCCCCTCAGCCTCACCGTCCTCAGCCTCACCACCTCAGCCCTCACCACCCCTCAGCCCCCACCGCCCCTCAGCCCCCACCGCCCCTCAGCCCTCACCGCCCCTCAGTCCTCACTGCCCCTCAGCCCCCACTGCCTCAGCCTCACCACCCCTGCAGCCCTCACCGCCCCTCAGCCCTCACCGCCCTCAGCCCTCACCGCCCCTCAGCCCTCACCGCCCCCAGCCCTCACTGCCCCTCAGCCCCCACCGCCCTTCAGCCCTCACCGCCCTCAGCCTCACTGCCCCTCAGCCCTCACCGCCCCTCAGCCCTCACCGCCCCAGCCCTCACCACCCCTCAGCCCCCCACCACCCTCAGCCCTCACCGCCCCTCAGCCCTCACCGCCCCTCAGCCCTCACCGCCCCTCAGCCCTCACCGCCCCTCGGCCCCCACCATCCCTCAGCTCACCGCCTCAGCCCTCACCGCCCTCGGCCCCCACCATCCCTCAGCCCTCACCGCCCTCAGCCCCCACCGCCCTCAGCCCCCACTGCCCCTCAGCCTCACCGCCCCTCAGCCTCACCGCCCCTCAGCCCTCACCGCCCCTCAGCCCCTCACCGCCCCTCAGCCCTCACTGCCCTCAGCCCCCACCGCCCTCAGCCCCACCGCCCTCAGCCCTCACCGCCCT
The DNA here is from genome assembly GCF_018991925.1 of Homarus americanus. Classification (NCBI taxonomy): domain Eukaryota; kingdom Metazoa; phylum Arthropoda; class Malacostraca; order Decapoda; family Nephropidae; genus Homarus; species Homarus americanus. The sequence continues at coordinate 1,610,951 of NW_024754528.1, forward strand.
CGGCCCCACCATCCTCAGCCCTCACTGCCCTCAGCCCTCACCGCCCTCGGCCCCACCATCCCTCAGCCTCACCGCCCTCAGCCCTCACTGCCCCTCAGCCCCCACCGCCCTCAGCCCCACCGCCCTCAGCCCCCACTGCCCTCAGCCCCTCACCGCCCCTCAGCCCTCACTGCCCTCAGCCTCACCGCCCTCAGCCTCACTGCCCCAGCCCTCACTGCCCTCAGCTCCTCACCCCTCAGCCCTCTCTTCCCCACATACCATTGCCTTTTGCCTCTTCCTTCACAGACGGGGAAGGAGGAGGAGGATGGTCCGAAGTGAAGGAAGAAGGATGAGTGGAGAAGGAAGAGGGCGAAGACGAGGAAAATAGGAGAGAAGTGAACTAAAGAAGAAAGAAAGAGAGAGAGAGAGAGAGGTGAACTAAAGAAAGAAAGAAAGAAAGAAAGAAAGTGGGGTAGAGAGAGAGAGAGAGAGAGAGAGAGACCTGTAGCCGCTAGTGATGAATCCCAAAAATTAATTCTGTGCCAATAATTAATTTGACCTGGTGGCTTCCACAGACAGATCAGGCCGGCGACGCTACCAACCTATAATGACGCCACAATTTGGAGATGTTCCTAATGAAAAGTAGAAAGATTTTTGACTGAATATTGAGAAGTGAAATGGTGGAGAAAAAATGACGGAGGTAAGATAGTCGAGTTTTAATTCTGATTTTTTTGGAGAATTATTATTATTATTACTTCAACTGCGGCTGTTGAGTAAAAGAGTGGGTGTGTGTGTGTGTGGGGTGTGGGGGTGCGTGTATAAGACAGATAGACAGAGAGAGTTATGTTTTATATGGGTCAGTGTGTGTGTGTGGTAGTGATAAAACAAGGTGACCCTCCCTTTCAACTACAGGTTCGACTCACAAAGCGGCGTACGGCCATTATCCCTAAAACCATTAAAGGAGGGGAGAGGGGGGGTGACACAGACCATCTTGTTACCGTATAGAGTCCCAGTGCTAACCTAACCTAACCTACCCTACGATCCCTTTGACCTCCACCAAAAATCTTCTTCTCCAAGATGCCTATCCTCCCACCAAGATGCCTCCTCCCCACCACCAAGATGCCTCTCTCCTCCCACCAAGATGCCTCTCCTCCTCCCCACCAAGATGCCTCTCCTCCCCACCACCAAGATGCCTCCTCCCCCACAAGATGCCTCTCCTCCCCCCACCAAGATGCCTCCCCACCAAGCTGCCGTCATTGGTGACGGGTGATATTGGCGTTAGTGGCAGCGTTGGTGATAGTGGTGTTGGTGAGCCCGGCGTCAGTAATGGTATCGTTGGAGGCGGTGGTGGCGAGGGCGGCACACACACACACACACACGGTCAGGTAGCGACGCCAGGACGCCTGCATTTGCTGTACACGGGTAAACTCAGCCAACCCGTGTATGCCCAGGTGGGTGTGTGTGTGTGTGTTTTCCTTCCTCATAGCTCAGGTAAATTGTTCTTGAAATGTATATCTTCCGTGTTATACAGGTGACACACACACACACACACACACACACACACACACACACACACACACACACACACACACACACACACACTCTCTCTCTCTCTCGTCGAGGCCTGCCGAGATGGTACAGAACATGTGAATCGTGTGGGTCAGACTCGCCGTGAATCACTCCCATGACAAGGGGTTCGACTCTAGCTTCCTGTATCACGACCACGGGATGATTGTTCGACGACACCTACCACGCGATACCATCCCCTGACCCTCCCCGGACACACCCTGACACTCCCTCATCACCTCATCTCCTCCTCCCTCCCCCACCCCTACCGTTGTCTCCTTCCCATGTTGTTTATCACCTTTCCTTCCTTTTCCATCTTCTCTTCTATATCTACCCTTCCCTTTCCATTCTTTATACCTTCTTTCCTATTCTACCTCATCTGTCCTTCCTATTCCCTCTCTCCTTCCCTTCCTTCCCTCTACCCTCCCCTCACTCTCCCTCCCACCCCTCACTCTCCCTCCCACCCCTCACTCTCCCTCTCCCTCTCTCTCTCCCTCCCTTCCTTCCTCTACCCTCCCTCACTCTCCCTCTCCCACCCCTCACTCTCTCCTCCCTCCTTCCTTCCATCTCCTTCCTTCCCTCCATCTCCTTCCCTTCTCACCTCCATCTCATCCTTCCCATCTCTCCCTTCCCTCAGGTCCCTCTCCCTCCCCCTCTTTTCCTCCCTCTTCCGTCTGTCACTGCTTTTTCGGCGCTTCCTTGTAATTTCCTTTGTTGCTCATCTGCCAGGTACCTCCTCCTCCTCCTCCTCCTCCTCCTCCCTCCTCCTCCCTCTTCCTCCTCCTCCTCCTCCTCCTCCTCCTCCTCCTCCTCCTCCTCCTCCTCCTCCTCCTCCCTCTTCACAAAGATTCATTTCCAGTACGACCGCCTCGAACCCTGTCACCTTCCGCCACATCTCTCTCCCAGCCACACCCTCCCCGTCCACACCTACACTACCCACACCTTCACGATCCACACCCTTTTTCGTCCATACCCACACAAGCCACACCGTGATACCCACACCCACAGCTCAGTGATAACAGAGCACAAAGATACGACTTTTGCCCCACTGTAGGAGAAATGAAAATACAGGAAATAGTATTATTTTTTACCATCATAATTACTACACCGCTTACCTGTTTTACCTGTTGTTATAGGTTAATGATTTACCTGTTGTTATAGGTTAATGATTTACCTGTTGTTATAGGTTAATGATTTACCTGTTATAGGTTAATGATTTACCTGTTGTTATAGGTTAATGATTTACCTGTGTTATAGGTTAATGATTTACCTGTTGTTATAGGTTAATTTTACCTGTTGTTATAGGTTAATGATTTACCTGTGTTTAGGTTAATGATTTACCTGTTGTTATAGTTAATGATTACCTGTTGTTTAGGTTAATGATTTACCTGTTGTTATAGGTTAATGATCTGTGTTATAGGTTAATGATTTACCTGTTATAGGTTAATGATTTACCTGCGTTATAGGTTATATGATTTACCTGTTATAGGTTAATGATTTACCTGTTGTTATAGGTTAATGATTTACCTGTTGTTATAGGTTAATGATTTACCTGTTGTTATAGGTTAATGATTTACCTGTTGTTATAGGTTAATGATTTACCTGTTGTTATAGGTTAATGATTTACCTGTTGTTATAGGTTAATGATTTACCTGTTGATATAGGTTAATGATTTACCTGTTGATATAGGTTAATGATTTAGTAAAAATTAAATCTCCCGTACACAAGGAGACAGCGCTGGTCGGTACTGTACTTGACACACTTCACTTCCTCAACTAGGTCAGGTAGCCCACTTATTGATACAGTTGGGCGAACGGTGGGAAGGGGAAATCGATCCGGTGACTTTAAGGATATGAAACGAGCGCTTTATCCACTTCTGTTCTTCCCCCCCCCGTAGTGATGACAGTGTTGCTCATGCAGGTGTGGGATGGTGTGGTGGTAGTATAAGACAGGTGTGTGTGTGTGTGTGTGTGTGTGTGTGTGTGTGTGTGTGTGTGTGTGTGTGGCGGCGGTGTGTGTGTGCGTGAGTGCGTGTGTGGAACAGATGAGACACATTGTTAGACATCTGAGAGACAATATGAGACTGCTGCACAGGTGAGAGAGACAGTGAGAAACAATGAGAGACAAGTGAGAGTGGAGGCGAGCAGCAGCGTGAGACAGGTGAGAGATGAGAGAGGAGGCGAGTAGCAGCGTGAGACGGTGTGAGAGACGGTGAGAGTGGAGGCGAGCAGCAGCGTGAGACAGGTGAGAGACGGGTGAGAGGAGGCGAGCAGGAGCGTGAGACAGGTGAGAAACGGATGAGAGTGAAGGAGCAGCAGCGTGAGACGGGTGGAGACGGATGAGAGTGAGGCGAGCAGCAGCGTGAGACGGGTGAGAGACGGGTGAGAGTGAGGCGAGCAGCAGCGTGAGACGGGTGAGAGACGGGTGAGAGGAGGCGAGCAGCAGCGTGAGACGGGGGAGAGACGGGTAAGCAGCAGAGGAGACAGGTGAGAGACGGGTGAGAGTGAGGCGAGCAGCAGCGTGAGACGGGTGAGAGACGGGTGAGAGTGAGGCGAGCAGCAGAGAGACAGGTGAGAGACGGGTGAGAGGGAGGAGAGCAGCAGCGTGAGACAGGTGAGAGACGGATGAGTGAGGCGAGCAGCAGCGTGAGACGGTGAGAGACGGTGAGAGACAGGTGAGACAGGTGAGCAGCAGAGTGAGACGGGTGAGAGACAGGTAGAGACAGGTGAGCAGGTCCCAACGTGATGTTAACAATAGGTTACTCTTGTTAGTCGGGATTAAAGTAAACACAAAGTCTTGTCCACAATACATCTCCTTCCCTCCCTCCCTCCTCCCTTCCCTCCCCTCTCCCTCCCTCCCTCCCTCCTCCTTCCCTCCCTCCCTCCTTCCCCTCCCTCCCTTTCCTCCCTCCCTCCTCCCTCCTCCCTTCCCTCCCTCCCCCCTCCCTCCCTCTCTTCTCTCTCCCTTACCTTCCCTCCTTCCTTCCTTTCCTCACCCTCCCTCCTTACGCTATTCCTCTCCCTTCTTCCCTCCCTTTCCTTCCTCCCCTGCCTTCCCTCCTCCATCCCTCCCTCCCTCCCTCCCTCGCCCTCCCTCATACCTCTCCTCCCCTTCCCCCTCCTCCTCTTCCTTCTAACCTAACCGCTATACTTGGGAGTGAAGGGTTAAGGTGAAACAAGCTGGGTGACTAATCTTCAGGTCGTTCAGGTAGGTAATGTAGCCACCTTTTCCTCCCCTCACTCACAGCCCTCCCCTTCACCAGCCCCTCCCCTTCACCAGCCCCTCCCCTTCACCAGCCCCTTCTTCACTCAGCCCTCCCCTCTTTCACCAGCCCCTCCCTTCACTCAGCCCTCCCTTCACCAGCCCTCCTTTTCACCAGCCCCCTCCCTTCACCACGCCGTCCTCACCCCACCTGTCACCGCCCCAGGCCATTCACACCATCCGTGCACACACACACACACAGGCACACACCATGTTGCAGGTGCAGCCCATGCCTGCTCACACCCATCCCATCACACACTGCACCACACAAACACGTGAGTCACAAACACCAAAACTCCTATGTTAGAAAATCATGAAAACTGATGTAAAGTACCCTCCACAGATGGTCCTCATGAAAATTCCCACGCAGAAGCAACCCCATAAATAGAGACATCACCTCCCAGCCACAGGTACGGTAATGAGGGGCCCACGTGGAATTCCTTCACAGATGGTATGAGGCCTGATGTGTGGTAATTCCCCACAGATGGTGTATGTAACTTGCTGACAAAACCCATGACCCTTCAGGCTTTTACGCACTCAATGCATGATGTAAGGGATGCCCAAAAACTAGCCCCTCGGGGCATCTAAATCACTCACTTCAGGAGGAGGTGTGGTCCCAGCCTCTATCGGCAGTTATCACTGGGTACCTGGGACCTCACTGTGTAGGTTAGCTTGGGTATCACTCGGCTGTTATTGTTGAGTTGTTTTCCACTGACTTAAGCACTGTTCTCCACTATTCAACACTGGTTCCATTCCTTTCCTAAATGATATAGTAACTTCTGACGAGATCTTGTTGATATTCCGGCGGGGAGGAGGGTTCAGGGGAGGGAGTTGGTATGGCCCAACATAACAATTGACCTGGCTGCTGCCAGAGCAGCGCCAGATACGTGTTGACCCTTTGGTGGTGCGTGCGTGCGTGCGTGCGTGCATCTTCAAGGACGATGTCTCTCTCTCTTTGTTTATTCACTCCGGACTCCACAAGGACGCCATGTTGTCTCCCTCTCCCTTTTACCTCAGAGGATTACTATGATGACCTACAGATGAGTCTCCCTCACCAAGGATGCGGGTACATCCCTCTATCTCTAAGGTCATCTCTCTATCTCTAAGGTCATCTCTCTATCTCTAAGGTCATCTCTCTATCTCTAAGGTCATCTCTCTATCTCTAAGGTCATCTCTCTATCTCTAAGGTCATCTCTATCTCTAAGGTCATCTCTATCTCTAAGGTCATCTCTATCTCTAAGGTCATCTCTCTATCTCTAAGGTCATCTCTATCTCTAAGGTCATCTCTATCTCTAAGGTCATCTCTATCTCTAAGGTCATCTCTATCTCTATGGTATCTCTCTATCTCTAAGGTCATCTCTATCTCTATGGTCATCTCTCTATCTCTAAGGTCATCTCTATCTCTAGGTCATCTCATCTCTAAGGTCATCTCTCATCTCTAAGGCCTTCTCTAGCTCTAGGGTCATCTCTATCTCTAAGGTCATCTCTATCTCTAAGGTCATCTCTATCTCTACCATCTCTCTCTCTCTCTCTAAGGTCATCTCTATCTCTAAGGTCATCTCTCATCTCTAAGGTCATCTCTCTCTATCTCTAAGGTCATCTCTCTCTATCTCTAAGGTCATCTCTCTCTCTCTCTAAGGTCATCTCTCTCTATTTCTAAGGAGAGAGAGACAGGTGTGGTTAGAATGGGAAACAGAGAGACAGGTGTGGATAGAATGGGTGAGAGACAGGTGTGGATAGAATGGGTGAGAGACAGTGTGGTTAGAATGGGTGAGAGACAGGTGTGGTTAGAATGGGTGAGAGACAGGTGTGGTTAGAATGGGTGAGAGACAGGTGTGGATAGAATGGGTGAGATACAGGTGTGGATAGAATGGGAAACAGAGAGACAGGTGATAGAATGGGTGAGAGACAGGTATAGAATGGGTGAGATATAGGTGTGGATAGAATGGGAAACAGAGAGACAGGTGTGGATAGAATGGGTAAGACAGGTGTGGTTAGAATGTCACAAGATATGGAAGGATGGTACAAGTATGAAGACAGGTATGTTGGCCACACCTGAAGACAAACACACACCTGTAATAAACTGGGCCACCTCTCAACACTGTACACACACACACACACACACACACACACACACACACACACACACAGTTACTCCGCTTGACGTAATGGTGAAATAAGGAGTTTCGTCTTAAGGAGGGGGGGTGATGCCCGCCCTACAGTACACCGCCAGGTAGAAGCGACACACCGGGTCATATTTACACTTACTTTGTGGAACTTGTCACATAACTCTGGCCTCTGACGGACTAGGTTGGCCTTTATATGTGAGCCTGGTTGAAAATAATGACTAAAGCCTCGGATTTAGTGAGAGTGACACACACACCAGACCTTTGTTATTACTCCGGTAAGAAAGCCAAGTAGAGAATTATAGGATAATTGGCCTTAATTACGCGTCATAATGAAGACGCCTCCAGCCTTATTAACGTTGGGTAATGGTGAGTGTGTGTGGTTTGCAAATGGCGGCCATCTTAAAGTTTGGACCAATACCGTCGTATCGCTTTGTTCTTCTCTCCCTCGCCTTCCCCTCGCCTTCCTCCCGCCTTCCTCCCCTCGCCTTCCTCCCCCTCGCCTTCCTCCCCTCGCCTTCCTCCCTCGCCTTCCCTCCCCTCGCTTCCTCCCCCCTCCCGCCTTCCTCCCCTCGCCTTCCTCCCCGCCTTCCTCCCCCCCCTTCCTCCCTCGCCTTCCTCCCCGCCTTCCTCCCCGCCTTCCTCCCCTCGCCTTCCTCCCCTCGCCTTCCTCCCCTCGCCTTCCTCCCCTCGCCTTCTCCCCCTCGCCTTCCTCCCGCCTTCCTCCCCTCGCCTTCCTCCCCTCGCCTTCCTCCCCTCGCCTTCCTCCCCCTCGCCTTCCTCCTCCCCCCTCGCCTTCCTCCCCCTCGCCTTCCTCCCTCGCCTTCCTCCCCCTCGCCTTCCTCCCCTCGCCTTCCTCCCCGCCTTCCTCCCTCGCCTTCCTCCCTCGCCTTCCTCCCTCGCCTTCCTCCCCTCGCCTTCCTCCCCCTCGCCTTCCTCCCCTCGCCTTCCTCCCTCGCCTTCCCTCCCCTCGCCTCTCCCCTCGCCTTCCTCCCCCCGCCTTCCTCCCTCGCCTTCCTCCCCCTCGCCTTCCCTCCCTCGCCTTCCTCCCTCGCCTTCCTCCCCCTGCCTTCCCTCCCCCTCGCCTTCCTCCCCCCGCCTTCCTCCCCGCCTTCCTCCCCGCCTTCCTCCTCCCCGCCTTCTCCCTCCCTCCCCTCGCCTCCCCCTCGCCTTCCTCCCCTCGCCGCCTTCCTCCCCGCCTTCCTCCCCTCGCCTTCCTCCCCCTCGCCTCCTCCCCTCGCCTTCCTCCCCTCGCCTCTCCCCCTCGCCTTCCTCCCCTCGCCTCCCCTCCCTTCCTCCCTCGCCTTCCTCCCCCTCGCCTTCCTCCCCCTCGCCTTCCTCCCTCGCCTTCCTCCCCTCGCCTTCCCTCCCCCTCGCCTTCTCCCCCGCCTTCTCCCCGCCTCCTCCTCGCCTTCCTCTCCCTCGCCTTCCTCCCCGCCTTCCTCCTCCCCGCCTTCCTCCCCTCGCCTTCCTCCTCCGCCTTCCTCCCCCGCCTTCCTCCCCCTCGCCTTCCTCCCCCTCGCCTTCCTCCCCCCTCGCCTTCCTCCCCCTCGTCTTCCTCCCTCGTCTTCCTCCCCCCCGCCTTCCTCCCTCGCCTTCCTCCCCCGCCTTCCTCCCCCGCCTTCCTCCCCGCCTTCCTCCCCCTCGCCTTCCTCCCTCGCCTTCCTCCCCTCGCCTTCCTCTCCTCGCCTTCTCCTCCCTCGCCTTCTCCCCTCGCCTTCCTCCCCTCGCCTTCCTCCCTGCCTTCCTCCCCCCTCCTCCTCCCTCGCCTTCCTCCCCTCGCCTTCCTCCCTCGCCTTCCTCTCCCTCGCCTTCCTCCCTCGCCTTCCTCCCCTCGCCTTCCTCCCCCTCGCCTTCCTCCCCCTCGCCTCCTCCCTCCTCGCCTTCCTCCCCCTCGCCTCCCCCTCGCCTTCCTCCCCCCGCCTTCCTCCCCTCGCCTTCCTCCCCTCGCTCTCCCTCCCCGCCTTCCTCCCCTGCCTTCCTCCTCCCCTCGCCTTCCTCCCTCGCCTTCCTCCCTCGCCTTCCTCCCTCGCCTTCCTCCTCCCCTCGCCTTCCTCCCTCGCCTTCCTCCCTCCCTCCTCCCCTCGCCTTCCTCCCTCGCCTTCCCTCCCCTCGCTTCCTCCCCTCGCCTCCCCTCGCCTCTCCTCCCCTCGCCTTCCTCCCCCTCGCCTTCCTCCCCCGCCTTCCTCCCCTCGCCTTCCTTCCCTCCCTTCTCTCGCCTTCCTCCCCTCGCCTTCCTCGCCTTCCTCCTCCTCCTGCCTTCCTCCCCTCGCCTTCTCCCTCGCCTTCTCCCCTCGCCTTCCTCCTCGCCTTCCTCCCCTCCACCTGCCTCCTCCTCCAACCGTCTAGCCTGCCACCGCATCAACACCAGTTCGTCTACCGCCCATCACGTCTACATCAACGGCTAGCATCAACGTCTACATCAACGGCTATCAACGTCTAGAAACGGTTACATTAACGTCTACATCAACGTCTACATCAACGGCTACATCAACGTCTACATCAACGGCTACATCAACGTCTACATCAACGGTTACATCAACGGTTACGTCAACGTCTTCATCAACGTCTACATCAACGGCTACATCAACGTCTACATCAACGGCTACATCAACGTCTACATCAACGGCTAGCATCAACGTCTGCATCAACGTCTACATCAACGGCTACATCAACGTCTACATCAACGGTTACGTCAACGTCTACATCAACGTCTACATCAACGGCTGCATCAACGTCTACATCAACGTCTACATCAACGGCTACATCAACGTCTACATCAACGGCGTCAACGTCACATCAACGTCTACATCAACGGCTACATCAACGTCTCATAAACGTCTACATCAACGTCTCATCAACGGTTACGTCAACGTCTACATCAACGTCTACATCAACGGCGCATCAACGTCTACATCAACGTCTACATCAGCGGTTACGTCAACGTCTCATCAACGTCTACATCAGCGGCGACCAACGTCTACATCAACGGCTACATCGCCTACATCAAAGGCTAGCATCAACGTCTACATCAACGTCTACATCAACGTCTACATCAACGGCTACACCAACGGCTACATCAACGTCTACATCAACGGCTACATCAACGTCTACATCAACGTCTACATCAACGTCTACCTCAACGGCTACATCAACGTCTACATCAACGGCTACATCAACGTCTACATCAACGTCTACATCAACGTCCACATCAACGGCTACATCAACGTCTACATCAACGTCTACATCAAGGCTACATCAACGTCTACATCAACGTCTACATCAAGGCTACATCAACGTCTACATCAACGTCTACATCAACGTCCACATCAACGTCCACATCAACGGCTACATCACCGTCTGCAATAACGGCTACATCAACATTCTCGAAGTTGATGGTTGTTATCGGCGGCAGGAGATACTCGTGGTGTACAATGGCGTCTTCTGATCCGCCGTAGAAACCAAAATGGAAATGAAATCCAGTTAGAATCAGAAATGACGGTTTAATAACATGACTAGAGTGGTGTCACGGGGTTGGCTGGCTGGCTGGGGGCTGAGTGTGTGGGTGGGGGCTGAGTGTGTGGCTGGGGGCTGAGTGTGACTGGGGCTGAGTGTGTGGGTGGGGCTGAGTGTGTGGCTGGGTGGGGACTGGGGAGGTTACAGTGGAAGTACATTTGTTTTGTGTTTTTATTTTTTAATTGACTGAGGTTTTGGTGTGTGTGTGTGTGTGTGTGTGTTGATGATCCCCTTGTGTAGGAGCCAACAAGCCAAGCTCTTGTGTTAGTGATACAAAGCTGCCAGTCACAATGCAAACAAACACCTTGCTGACGGTGGAGAGGTAACTAACACACACACATACACACACACACACAAACACACCTCAGACACACACACACACACACACACCTCAGACACACACACACACACAAACACACTCATTAGGAGGACCTTTGGAATATAACCTGGAGGCTCCCAGAAAATATTAGAATACCTTTTACCTAATTAATGGATGTGTGAGTCTTGATAAATCCTTGGACTTACCTGTATAAAATATTAATTAGTAGAGGATTAAGTTCAGGTAGCGTACAAAAAATAAAAGTACCGTGTTTGCCGCAAGTTCAACCTCGCCCCCCATCCATCCACACCCTGCCCACAGTATGGCCCCCACACCCCACACCTCTTTTTACAATTTTACGTAAATTCACGGGACCCGACGATTATACCTCTGTAGGATAATTATGGCAAAGTGGATTTCTGGATATTTTTTATTTATTTTTTTTAACTTTCGTGGGTGGAGGGACTACGGCCAAATGGATAGAGAGTTCGAATACCTATCCTACGGGTCGCTGGTTCGAATCCACCCAGGTGTTAACAGGTACCTAACTTTACGATTGGAGAGGTAAAGACACTATGGCGAATATCCACTCCAGTATATTTCACCTGAAGATTAACCACTCTAACACTATTCAGGTTTGGTTAGGTTAGGTTAGGTTAGGTTAATCTTGGGGTGGTTAATGTGAAATAAACTAAAGTGGATATTCTCTAGGTAATGCTGCGTAATGTCTTATAACCTAACCTAACCTAACCATCTGTGTGAAGTTTAGGTCAAGGTGTAGTGAAACATTTATAAAAATGAACAGGTGTGATTTTTTTTAATGTTATTGATAATGTTTATAGTTTGTGAGTGTGTACGTCTGTCTATCTATCTGTTTGTGTATCTATCTGTCTGTCTGTGTGGTATTCACCGTATATACAAGTACCTTAACTAACTCGAACCTTCTTCTCTTCCTAACAGAACTCGATCCGCCACAACCTTTCCCTACACAACAGATTCATGCGTGTACAGAACGAAGGTACCGGAAAGTCATCTTGGTGGGTCCTGAACCCAGACGCTAAACCTGGCAAGTCCACTCGACGCCGTGCTAATACTATGGAAGGTGGACGCTACGAGAAGAAAAGAGGGCGAGTAAAGAAGAAACTGGAGGTGGGTGGTTGGTGATGGGGTGGTGATGGGGTGAGGGATGGGGGGGGGTTGAAAGTATGGGTGATAGAGAGGGAAGGAAGGAAGGAAGGAAATGAATGATGGGTGGAGACAGAACATGAGGAGGGTACAGGTGGGAGATGTAATTAGTAGTGTTTTGTTCAGGTATGTTTGTATGTATTCCACTCTAGATGGGTTATGTGTCACCTTATATTATTGTATTGTAACTTGTGGTGGTACAGGAAATAGTACAGTAGGTGGTGTGGATAGTGGGAGTATAGGTAGATGTTAATACATAGGTGGTGTGGGTTGGTGGTGCTAAGTATAGGTAGTGTAGGTAGGTGCTATGATTACGTGCATTGGTGACGATGAGGTGCACAGGTGTGATGGCAGGTAAATGTATATAAACAAATGCAATCAAATATGAAAACATGTCTAATAAACACTTGATTGGTATAAACATCGTTACTTGATAAATGTTTAGGGTTAGCATTATATTAGTTAATTGTATTGATAGATTAGGTTAGGGGTGGTTAGGTTAACTTACTGTAGTTAGGTTAGGTCAAGTTAGGATTGGTTAAGTTAGGTCAGATCAGATCACATCACACCTTTCACACTCCCCCAACACACTACAACTACTACTTTGCTGTCACTCGGAATCAAGTATGACGATCATCCAGCTATGATACAATGATATGAGTTATTAAGGATGTCACCTAGGATGGTGAGTTTTGAGGTGACTAAAGAGACCGATACGGGACCCGCAGAGTCGTTCACAGATGTTGCACATGTGGGGGACTACATATAGTGCGGGAGGGGCGGTGGCAGCGTCTTTCCGGCGTTGACGGTTGTCTGCCTCGGTATGCAGTCGGGCTAACTCGAAAGTATTGACACCTTCTCGTGTGGTGCTCCTCCAAGCGTTACGGTGTGGAGTAATCGACTCCCAGGTGAGGGGGTCGATTAGGCACTTTTTCAGGTTTGTCTTAAGACTATCCTTATGCCTTTTCAGTTGCCCGCCAGCGTTTCGTTTACTATTCGTTAGGTGGCTGTAAAGTAGCTGCTTTGGCAGTCCAGCATAGTTGTTCATGAATAATGGTAGCCTTAATGCTCCTACAGTTGGTGTCAGCGATAATACTGGCATTTGTTCTCTTGTCTTCCCAGCGAACTCGGAGGATGGAATGTAGACTACGTTGGTGAAAGTTTTCAAGTGCCTTGAGGTGCCTCCTCTATGTGACCCATGTCTCGCTGCCATGTAGCAGGGTGGGGGACGACCACTGCTCGATATACGTGTAACTTTGTAGATAATTTCCGCTCCCTACAGCTGAAGACACGGGTACGGAGTCTGCCAAAGGCTTGAGATGCACATCTGATCCGGTGCTGAATCTCTGAATCGATGTCCACAGTGGTGAACAGGTAGGAGCTCAGATACCGAAAGGAGGCAACATTTGAGAGGATAGTACCATTAAGATGGATGGATGGTGGAGGTGTGGCTGAACCAGGGCCAAGTTGAAAGAGAATCTGAGTCTTAGTTACATTCACCTCAAGGCCGAAGTATGCATACGCATCTGTGTAGGTGTTCAGGATCTCCTGTAGGTCGCGTTCAGTGTGAGCGACAAGGGTGAGGTTGTCTGCATACTGAAGTTCAATAATGAAAGTTACCGACACCTTTGTTCCTGCCTGGAGTCATCTTATGTTGAAAAGACCCTTCATTCTGGACTTGATGTCCACCCCGCTGGCTAAATTGGCACTGGCACAAGTAAGGAAGGCAGCCAAGAAAATGGAAAAGAGAGTTGTTGCCAGTACACATCCTTGTTTTACGCCCGTTTGGATGGGGAAGAACTCAGACTGGGTGCCATTGTGCAGGACACTGCCATTCATGCCGTCGTGGAGTTGCCTTACGATGACGATGTATTTTGGTTGGCAGCCAAAACGGCTGAGAGTCCACCAGAGGGCTTCCCTGTTGACTGATTCGACGGCTTTGGTTAGTCCGATTAAGGCCATGTACAGGTCACGACGCTGTTTTCTGCACTTTTCCTGTATGTGGCGGACAGCAAAGATCATGTCAGTGGTGCCACTGATGGTCTAAGGCCACATTGAGATTCTGGGAGGAAGTTTTCTGCCTCAGGAATAAGTCTGTTTAGGAGGACTCGGGCGATAATCTTGTCAGCTACGGACAGCAGTGAGATCTCGCTGTAGTTGCCACAGTCTGACCGGTTTCTTTTGTTCTTATAAATATTGACGATGGAGGCATCTTTAAGAACTTGGGGGATTTCCTCCTTTTCCCATATATTCTCCAGGAGAGAGTGGAGACGGCTGGTAAGCAGAGGTCCTCCTGCTTTATACACCTCTGCTGGAATTCCATCAGGCCCTGAGGCTTTGTTATTTTTCATCTGTTTGATGGCAGCAGCTACCTCGCCCAGGGATGGAGGATAGCTGAGGTGGGTCAGCTTTGGATGCTGAAGGACCTGCTGCGTAGTCAGGACATCCACATCGGTGTTTCGGTTGAGCAGTGAATGGTAGTGCTCCAGCAGTGAAGGAGGCCTTCGTCGTCTTTAATTATGGAGTTACCGTAGGATGAGCGGAGGGGGGCTGCGCCACGAGTGATTGGCCCATAAAATGTTTAAAATGGAATTGAAAAATTCGTGCATCTTGTGCTGATCTGCAAGTTTTTGCATTTCAAATGCTTTATTTTCAAACCAGCCGTTCTTTAGTTTGCTAAATTCGTGCTGGGCTGCTGCTTTCTTCTTGCGGAAGGTATCAGCTTTGGTCTGAGACTGAGGGTTGTTCTGCCAGTCAGTTAAAGCAGCACGTTTATCATCGATAAGTACATTGATTTCCGGGTCATATTCATCAAACCAGACCTGGTGTATTCTTTTGATCTGGCCGAGGGTCTCTGCAGGTTTTTGTCATAACAGTGTTGAGAATACCCCATTCGGCACTGGGATTTGGGTTGTTTGTTGTTGGGTTGTTTATCAGCCCATGTTCGAGCTGCTCTTTGATAGCATGTGCTACTGCTGGATTCTTCAGACGCTTAGTGTTAAAACCTCTTCTGGAGGCTTGCTGCCTTCGCAGTTTTGGGTCGACGTGAAGTGAGAGTAGCTCTGACGAGCCGATGATCAGTGTCGCAGTGGTCTGAGCCACGCATGGCTTGGGGGATGAGGACATCTCGGCGATCTCTTTCTCTGACAATGATGTAGTCACTGAGATGCCAGTGTTTGGATCGTGGGTCTTGCCCTGAACCCTTGAACTTGTCGGCCTGCCTAAACAAGGTATTGGTGATAGTGAGGCTGTGTGCTGAGGAGGAGTAGGCCGTTGGGATTACACTTGCCAACAACACACACCCCTTCCCGCACACCTTCTCCCACAACACAACCCTACACACCTCTCCCCACACTCCCCCAACACACCACATTTAACACGCCCCCAACACACCTCCCACCACATTCCCCACACACCTTCCCCCACACCCCGCTCTTGTTAACAAATAGCGGTAATCAGTCACAAAACAGTGGAGTGTTGACAATGGTTATATTTATCTTATCGTTGTTAACAAGTGTAATCAGTGGGCCAGTTCTCGCCCCAGTACACCACACTCACAATAGGTCAGCCTCCAGTATAGTGTCGATACAGTGAGGGTTATGGTGTATGGTGTGTGTATGATGTGTGTATAGTGTCGGTATGGTGTAGTCCGTTCGTACCTGATAATATTGATAGTTAGGAAGGTCATGTTTACTCCACCATACACCTGTCGACTTCACCATACACCTGTCTACTCCACCTGCATAGATTGATTAATTTAGATAGAATAATTAGAGGGGGTAGGTTAATTAGAGGAGGGTTAGGTAAATTAGAGGTGGGTTAGTTTAATTAGAGGGGGGTTAGGTTAATTAGAGGAGGGTTAGGTTAATTAGAGGTGGGTTAGGTTAATTAGAAGAGGGTTAGGTTAATTAGAGGTGTGGGTTAGGTTAATTAGAGGAGGGTTAGGTTAATTAGAGGGTTAGGTTAATTAGAGGGGGGTTAGGTTAATTATAGGTGGGTTAGGTTAACTAGAGGTGGGGTTAGGTTAATTAGAGGTGGGGTTAAGTTAATTAGAGGTGTGGGTTAGGTTAATTTGAGGTGTGGGTTAAGTTAATTAGAGGTGGGGTTAACTTAATTAGAGGTGTGGGTTAAGTTAATTAGAGGTGTGGGTTAGGTTAATTAGAGGTGTGGGTTAGGTTAATTAGAGAGGGGTTAGGTTAATTAGAGAGGGGTTAGGTTAATTAGTGGGTTTATGTTAATTAGTGGGGTTAGGTTAATTGGAGGTGTGGCTTAGGTTAATTAGAGGTGGGGTTAGATTAATTAAAGGTGGGGTTAGATTAATTACAGGAGGGGCGAAGTAATTAAATATATGTGTACAGAGTTAAGTAGGTAAAGGCGAAGTTGTCTACCTGCAGGCGCTGAGGAACGGTCTGGACACGACACCTTCACCGTCCTCGTCGCTGAGTGAGAGCCTTGACTTGTACCCCGACTCCCCGCACACCCACCCGGTACACCCAGCCTTCAGCCAACTCTCCCCGCAGGACTACCGCCCACGGGCCTCCTCCAACGCCTCCTCCTGCGGCAGACTCTCGCCCATCCCTGCCATAGAGTCAGATATGCATGACTCACAGGTGAGACCCAGTGTGTGTGTGATGGTTACCCCTCCCTCCCCCCGTCCCTTCCTCTTCACTCCCCCCCAACCAAACCCCTTCCCTCCCACCCCACCCCATCCCTCCCACCCCTCCCGTCCTAGCCCTTCCCTCCTCCTCCCTCCTTCCCCATCCCTCCCTCCCTCCTTCCCCCCATCCCTCCCTCCCTCCCCATCCATCCCATCCCAGTGTGGCCCCTCTACCACCCCCTCCCCTTTAGTGTGGCGCCCTGCTTACTTTAGTGTGTGGCGCCTCTGCTTACTTTAGTGTGGGACACCCTGCCCCCTTAGTGAGGCCCTGCCCCCCTTTAGTGTAGCGCCCTGCCCCCCAGTGTGGCGCTCCTGCTCCTCCCCTTAGTGCGGCGCCCTTGCCCCTTAGTGCGGCGTCCTACTTCTCAGTGTGGCGTCCTGCCCTCAGTGTGTGGCGCCCTGCCCTCAGTGTGGCGCCTCCTGCCCCCCAGTGTGGCGCCCTGCCCCTTCAGTGGCGCCCTGCCCCCGTCAGTGTGGCGCTCCTGCTCCCCGTTCAGTGTGGCGCCCTGCCCCCCAGTGTGGCGCCCTGTCCCCAGCGTGGCGCTGCCCCCAGCGTGGTAGGCGCTGCCCCCCTAGTGTGGCGCCCTTTCCCCCTTAGTGTGGCGCCCTGCCCCTTAGTGTGGCGCCTCTGCCCCCCAGTGTGGCGCCCTGCCTCCCTTAGTGTGGCGCGCCCTGCCTCTTAGTGTGGCGCCCTGCCTCCCTCAGTGTGTCGCCCTGCCCCCTCAGTGTGGCGCCCCTGCCTCCTTAGCGTGGCGCCCTGCCTCCCTTTAGCGTGGCGCCCTGCACCCCTTAGTGGCGCTCCTACCCCTTAGTGTGGCGTCCTGCCCCCTTATGCGTGGCGCCCTGCCCCCAGTGTGGCGCCCTGTCCCCCCAGTGTGGCGCCCTGTCCCCCCAGTGTGGCGCCCTGTCCCCCTCAGTGTGACGCCCTGCTCCCCCTTAGTGTGGCGCCCTGCCCCCTTAGTGTGACACACACCCTGCCTCCTCAGTGTGGCGCCCTGTCCCCCTCAGTGTGGCGCCCTGTCCCTCTCAGTGTGGCTCCCTGTCCCCCTCAGTGGCTCCCTGTCCCCCTCAGTGTGGCTCCCTCACCTCCTCAGTGTGGCTCCCTGCCCGCGCAGTGTGGCGTCCTGCCCCCAGCACCATTAACATTAAAAAAATCATTTGTTTTATACCACATCGTGGGTAGAAAAGAGAAGGTTTTTAGGAGTGAATTGTAGTCATTGTATTTGTCTTTCGTCATTCAGGTGAGTTATTAATATACTGTAGTGTAAAGTGTCCCAGATTTATGAAGGACAAACTTTGTTAGGTTGAAAAGGCAGCTGAGAGAAGGGGTATTATGTTTGGGGGTGAATTACATGACCGCAAGCAAGAGCTTAGTATGCCTTAGCAAAGTTGTTTAACATGACCTTAAAAATGGGTGTAGTACAAGAATCCTGGAGGATAGCGAATGCTAATACCGATTTTCAAGAAGGGAGATCGATCACTATCCTCTAACTACCGTCCAATCAGTTTAACATCAATTGTAGGCAAATTGCTGAAAACAATAATTTCAAACGCTATTCGAAATCACCTGGAGAAGCGCAAGTTGATCAATGATTCCCAACATGACTTCGCAAGCTGGCATTCATATCTACCTAATCTATTAACATTCTTTTCAACTGCTTTCGAATCAGTGGACGACGGGCACGATTATGATGTGATATACCTCGACTTTAGCAAAGCCTTCGACAGAGTCCCCCACGAAAGACTAATACAAAAAGTGGAGGCTCGTGGAATTGGAGGTGATATTCTAAAATGGATTAGAGCGTGGCTACAGGACAGGAAACAGCGAGTGAGCACAAACGGCACTAAATCCGATTCGGTAACGTCACTAGTGGAGTACCCCATGGCTCAGTACTTGGACCATTACTATTTATTATATACGTAAACGACATAGATACCGGCGTAGACAGCAACATAAGTAAATTTGCTGATCACACTAAAATAGGGCGTGTAATTAAATCTGACGAGGACTCCACAAAACTAGAGGAAGATCTAAACAAAATAGTCGCATGGTCTGAAAAATGGCAGATGAAATTCAATGTGGACAAATGTAAAGTACTTAGTATAGGAGATGTAAGCAGAGAAACCAGATATCAGATGAACAACGTTGTTAAAGAGAAATTCGACTGTGAGAAAGATTTAGGCGTAATGATAAGTAGGCATCTTAAACCGAGTAAACAATGTGTATTTGTTTGAAACAAGGCTAACGAAGTACTTGGGTTCATACAAAGGAGTGTTAGTTACAAGACTAGCGAGGTCATCCTAAAACTATATCTTGCGCTTGTGAGACCTCACTTGGATTACGCAGTTCAGTATAAATGGGAGTCGGGTAAACAAAGGTGATATAACAAAGGTACTCAAACTATCAACCAGGAACGAACTCGTAACAATGGTTTTAAATTAGACAAATTTAGATTTAGGCGCGAAATAGGTAAACATTGGTTTGGAAACAGAGTAGTGGATGAATGGAACAAGTTACCAAACATCATCATTAACTCTAATACGCTGGATAGCTTCAAACACAGGTTGGGTGGATATATGAGCAATAGGGGTTGGGTGTAAACGGGGCTGCCCAGTATGGACCAGTTTCCTCCATTCTTAGGTTATGTTATGTGTTATCGTCACCATGTTGAGTGTCACCTACATCATGGAAGAGATGTTTGGAGTGGGACCTCAACACCAGAGACCAACCCTGTCCTAGTAAACTGAATGAAGAATCTCTTTACCTTCCTCCCACAGGTGCCGCCCATGTCTCCGGGTATCGGTGGGTGGGGTGGGGAGTACTGGCCGCACCACGCCCACCCTCACCCACACCCCCACGACCGCTACGCCGACCAGCTAGTGGACTCTATGGGAGAAGGACTCAAGTTGGGACCGGACTCGTGGGGCGGCCCTGCACGCCCACCCAACCCCCAGGACTGTATGAAGCTCTCCCAGCTGTCGCCCCACGGCCCGCCCACACCACACATGAACGGCTACCTCCCTCACCACCACCACACTCACCACCAACAGGTGAGCTCTTTACTGCAACCATCCGCCCATGTTCACTGTACCTGCGGTATTGTACTACTGAAATGATTATTCGCGTCAGGTATATAGGCAGACATGGCCCTCAAGTATGGCCAGCAGGTGTGGCCCAAGTATAGCCAGTAGACTGTGGCCTCAGGTGTGGCCCTAGTGTAGCTAGTAGACTGTGGCCTCAGGTGTGGCCGAAGTGTAACCAGTAGACTGTGGCCTCAGGTGTGGCCCTAGTGTAGCTAGTAGACTGTGGCCTCAGGTGTGGCCTTCGTGTAACCAATAGACTGTGACCTTAGTGTAGCCAGTAAACTGTGGCCAGCAGGAGTGGCCACCTCACTGACCGTCACCTCTCCTCCACCAGGGATTCAACGCCTTTGAAGACTTTCACCGGTTCGGGCCTCTCAACCCAGCAGCCTTCCCACACCCGCCCACCCCCCATCCACCCACCCCGCACCAGGACAAGATGGCCACGTCCACACGCCAACACCCACACAATAACTACTCCTTGACCAATCTACAGGTATGGAGTGAGCTTGAGGCTACTGTGTATACTCTCCAATACGTGTGTAGGGAGAAGGTTTGTGTGTATGTGTGTGTATGTGTGTATGTCATACTAGATCTGTTCTGTTTTAACGTCACTATCGTTCCCATACCCTCACTGGCCGAGTATCTTAAGCTTGTTGTGCCATACCCCACCATACCCACCTGCCATACCCCACCATACCCACCTGCCATACCCCACCATACCCACCTGCCATACCCCACCATACCCACCTGCCATACCCCACCATACCCACCTGCCATACCCCACCATACCCACCTGCCATACCCCACCATACCCACCTGCCATACCCCCACCCACCCACCTGCCATACCCACCTCAATTACCACACTCAGTATACCCTACATCCACGTCACCCACTAAACCGACTATAGCATCCACCTCAAGTCATCCACCTGACCCTTTTGTACTATACCACCCCCCCCCCCTCCCACACGCTCATCCACCACCACCACGTTTAGTCAGCCAATCACCTTCCTCAAGTAGTTATCAATAGTTAGGGGTAAGACATTTAACTCCGGTCGACTGCCAACGTAGATGAAGACTGAAATTATATGTACTTTCACGCCAAAGTATCGAGAGAACATGCCTCTACTTTCTCAAACTTTCATTGAAGAAATAGAAAGCAAAACTATAACAACTTTCCGTATTAGTAAGTAATTCGTAAGCTGTCCACTGCAGATAATATAACCTCAGGGAAACAAAAAACAAGTAAACAAGGAAATAATTAAGCAAGGAAGAAACCATGTGACTGTTTAAGTAAAGTATGGGGGTGATGAAGGGTTATTGTACAACATTCTGTAGAGGGAATTATACATAAGGTAATGACAATATCGATTTTTGTAGACTATGTTAAACTCTCTCTCTCTCTCTCTCTCTCTCTCTCTCTCTCTCTCTCTCTCTCTCTACTCACATCTCACGGATTTATTTATTTATTTATTTATTTATTTTTTAACAGGATTTGCTGTGGGACGAATTTTATTTAATTATTTGGTTTTTTTTTTATTTGAATAATATCTACAATAACACTGAGGATATGTTACCCACCAACCCACCACCTCACCCACCAGTAATATGCCCACCCATTGTTATCCATTGACCCACCAGCAACCTGCCCACCCATTGTTACCCAGCCACTTCACCCACCAGCAACCAGCAACCACCCATTGTTACCCAGCCACTTCACCCACCCCACCCACCAGCAACCTGCCCACCCATTGTTACCCACCCATTGTTACCCAGCCACCCACCCCACCCACCAGAGTCACCCACCCCACCCACCAGCAACCTGGCCATCACACACACACACAGTAAACTCCTGTAAACCTGAGTAAGTGGTAGGAAGGGCAGTTTGGATTTTGAGGCACCCTGTATTCCGGGGCATGATTAGGGGCCCTCACATGTACTGACACCCTAAGAATGGGGCCCGGTCTTCATTTAGTCCCTTTTGTCCCTTAGAATTAGGGTCTATTAAGGCACATTGGCTTTAAGGTATAACTCTATTTTCCCCAAAGCATAATGCCCCGCTCCCTCCCCCGGGTGAGTGATGTGGGCCCCAAACATACTGTGCACCTGTAGGGTATACTGTACACCTGTATGGTATACTGTGCACCTATATGATATACTGTACACCTGTATGGTATACTGTGCACCTATATGATATACTGTACACCTGTATGGTATACTGTACACCTGTATGGTATACTGTGCACCTATATGATATACTGTACACCTGTATGGTATACTGTACACCTGTATGGTATACTGTACACCTGTATGGTATACTGTACACCTATAGGGTATACTGTACACCTATAGGGTATACTGTACACCTGTATGGTATACTGTACACCTATAGGGTATACTGTACACCTGTATGGTGTACTGTACACCTGTATGGTATACTGTACACCTGTATGGTATACTGTACACCTATAGGGTATACTGTACACCTATAGGGTATACTGTACACCTATAGGGTATACTGTACACCTGTATGGTATACTGTACACCTATATGGTATACTGTACACCTATAGGGTATACTGTACACCTGTATGGTATACTGCACACCTGTATGGTATACTGTACACCTGTATGGTATACTGTACACCTATAGGGTATACTGTACACCTGTATGGTATACTGTACACCTATAGGGTATACTGTACACCTATATGGTATACTGTACACCTATATGGTATACTGTACACCTATGGTATATCATATGGTACGTGCACCTGTGCATATACTGTACACCTATATGGTATACTATACACCTATATGGTATACTGTACACCTGTATGGTATACTGTACACCTGTATGGTATACTGTACACCCTTATGGTATACTGTACACCTGTATGGTATACTGTACACCCTTATGGTATACTGTACACCTATATGGTATACTGTACACCTATATGGTATACTGTACACCTATAGGGTATACTGTACACCTATATGGTATACCTTACACCTATAGGGTATACTGTACACCTATAGGGTATACTGTACACCTATATGGTATACCTTACACCTATAGGGTATACTGTACACCTATAGGGTATACTGTACACCCTTATGGTATACTGTACACCTATATGGTATACTGTACACCTGTATGGTATACTGTACACCTATATGGTATACTGTACACCTATATGGTATACTGTACACCTGTATGGTATACTGTACACCTATATGGTATACTGTACACCTATATGGTATGCTATACACCTATATGGTGCCTGTACACCTATATGGTATACTGTACACCTATAAATTCTACTGTACACCTATAAGTTCTTTCAATACCTGGTGTACTGTACACCTATATGTTATACTGTACACCTATATAGTATACTGTACACCTATATGTATACTGCTTTACCCATATGGTATACTGTGCCACCTATATGGTATACTGTACACCTATATGAGTATACTGCACCTATATAGTATACTGTACACCTATATAATTGCTCTGTACACCTATTTGGTGTGCACTAACACACCTATAGGGTATACTGTACACCTATATGGTATACTGTACACCTATATGGTATACTGTACACCCTTATGGTATACTGTACACCTGTATGGTATACTGTACACCTATATGGTATACTGTACACCCTTATGGTATACTGTACACCTGTATGGTATACTGTACACCTATAGGGTATACTGTACACCTATATGGTATACTGTACACCTGTATGGTATACTGTACACCTATATGGTATACTGTGCACCTATAGTATACTGTACACCTTATGGTATACTGTACACCCTTATGGTATACTGTGCATATTATAGGTATGTATTATAGCTGTACACCTTATGGTATACTGTACACCTGTATGGTATACTGTACACCTATAGGTATGTGCATAGTCTGTACACCTTATGGTATACTGTACACCTATATGGTATACTGTACACCTATAGGGTATACTGTGTAACTTATAGGGTATACTGTACACTTATGGTATACTGTACACCTCTTATGTATACTGTACACCTATAGGTATACTGCAATTCTATATATGGTATACTGTACACCTTGGGGTATACTGTACACCTATATGGTATACTGCACTATGTGGCCTGATACCAGGTATACTGTACACCTATATGGTATACTGTACACCTATATGGTATACTGTACACCTGTATGGTATACTGTACACCTGTATGGTATACTGTACACCCTAGGTATTGTGTAACCTATATGGTATACTGTACACCTATATGGTATACTGTACACCTGTATGGTATACTGTACACCTGTATGGTATACTGTACATCATGGTACTGTACACCTTATGGTATACTGTACACCTATATGGTATACTGTACACCTATATGGTATACTGTACACCTATATGTATACTGTATACCTTTTATATACTGTACACCTATGGTATACTGTACACCTATATGTATACTGTACACCCTTATGGTATACTGCACCTATATGGTATACTGTACACCTATAGGGTATACTGTACACCTGTATGGTATACTGTACACCTTATGGTATACTGTACACCTATATATACTGTACACCTATAGTATACTGTACACCTATAGGGTATACTGTACACCTATAGGGTACTGTACATCTATATGGTATACTGTACACCTTATATGGTATACTGTACACCTATATGGTATACTGTACACCTATAGGATATACTGTACACCTATAGGGTATACTGTACATCTATATGGTATACTGTACATCTATATGGTATACTGTACACCTATATGGTATACTGTACACCTATATGGTATACTGTACACCTATAGGGTATACTGTACATCTATATGGTATACTGTACACCATATAGGTATACTGTATAGCCATATGGTATACTGTACACCTATATGGTATACTGTACACCTATAGGGTATACTGTACACCTATATGGAATACTGTACACCTGTAGGGTATACTGTACACCTGTATGGTATACTGTACACCTATAGGGTATACTGTACACCTATAGGGTATACTGTACACCTATATGGAATACTGTACACCTATAGGGTATACTGTACACCTGTATGGTATACTGTACACCTATAGGGTATACTGTACACCTATATGGTATACTGTACACCTATATGGAATACTGTACACCTATAGGGTATACTGTACACCTATATGGTATACTGTACACCTATAGGTATACTGTACACCTATATGGAATACTGTACACCTATAGGGTATTCTGTACACCTATATGGTATAATTATACACGTATATGGTATAATTGTACAATCTGTATGGTATACTGTACACCTATAGGTATACTGTACACCTGTATGGTATACTGTACACCTATATGGTATACTGTACACCCATAGGGTATACTGTACACCCATAGGGCATACTGTACACCTATATGGAATACTGTACACCTATAGGGTATACTGTACACCTATATGGTATACTATACACCTATATGGTATACTGTACACCTATAGGGTATACTGTACACCTATATGGAATACTGTACACCTATAGGGTATACTGTACACCTGTATGGTATACTGTACACCTATAGGGTATACTGTACACCTATATGGAATACTGTACACCTATAGGGTATACTGTACACCTATATGGTATACTATACACCTATATGGTATACTGTACACCTGTATGGTATACTGTACACCTGTATGGTATACTGTACACCCTTATGGTATACTGTACACCTGTATGGTATACTGTACACCCTTATGGTATACTGTACACCTATATGGTATACTGTACACCTATATGGTATACTGTACACCTATAGGGTATACTGTACACCTATATGGTATACCTTACACCTATAGGGTATACTGTACACCTATAGGGTATACTGTACACCTATATGGTATACCTTACACCTATAGGGTATACTGTACACCTATAGGGTATACTGTACACCCTTATGGTATACTGTACACCTATATGGTATACTGTACACCTGTATGGTATACTGTACACCTATATGGTATACTGTACACCTATATGGTATACTGTACACCTGTATGGTATACTGTACACCTATATGGTATACTGTACACCTATGGTAGGCATATACTGTACACCTATATGGTATACTGTACAATCTGTATGGTATACTGTACACCTATATGGTATACTGTACACCTATAGGTATACTGTACACCTATATGGTATACTGTACACCTATAGGGTATCCTGTACACCTATATGGTATAATACTGTACACCTATAGGTATACTGTACACCTATATGGCAAGGCTCGTACACTCATATGGTATACTGTACACCTGTATGGTATACTGTACACCTGTATGGTATACTGTACACCTATATGGTATACTGTACACCTATATGGTATACTGTACACCTATATGGTATACTGTACACCTATATGGTATACTGTACACCTATATGGTATACTGTACACCTATATGGTATACTGTACACCCTTATGGTATACTGTACACCTATATGGTATACTGTACGCCTATATGGTATACTGTACACCTATAGGGTATACTGTACACCTATAGGGTATACTGTACACCTATATGGTATACTGTACACCTATATGGTATACTGTACACCCTTATGGTATACTGTACACCTGTATGGTATACTGTACACCTATATGGTATACTGTACACCCTTATGGTATACTGTACACCTGTATGGTATACTGTACACCTATAGGGTATACTGTACACCTATATGGTATACTGTACACCTGTATGGTATACTGTACACCTATATGGTATACTGTACATTATCAAGATCAATTGGTACCTTATAGTGGTAGGTTTAACTGAGTCCGGTTTAGTAGAGTCCGGTTTAACAGAGTCCGGTTTAACAGAGTCCGGTTTAGTAGGGTCCGGTTTAACAGAGTCCGGTTTAGTAGGGTCCGGTTTAACTGAGTCCGGTTTAGTAGGTCCGGTTTAACAGTGTCCGGTTTAACAGAGTCCGGTTTAACAGTGTCCGGTTTAACAGAGTCCGGTTTAACAGAGTCCGGTTTAACAATGTCCGGTTTAACAGAGTCCGTTTAACCGAAGTCCGGTTTAACAGAAACCGCTTAACAGAGTCCAGTTTAACAGTGTCCGGTTTAACAGTGTCCGGTTTAACAGTGTCCGGTTTAACAGAGTCCAGTTTATCAGTGTCCGGTTTAGCAGAGTCCGGTTTAACAGAGTCCGAAGTTTTAACAGAGTCCAGTTTAACAGTGTCCGGTTTAACAGTGTCCGGTTTAACAGAGTCCGGTTTAACAGAGTCCGGTTTAACAGAGTCCGGTTTAACAGAGTCCGGTTTAACATAGAGTCCGGCTTAACAGAGTCCGGTTTAAGTATCCGGTTTAACAGAGTCCGGTTTAACAGAGTCCGGTTTAACAGTGTCCGGTTTAACAGAGTCCGCTTAACAGAGTCCGGGTTTAACAGTGTCCGGTTTAACAGTGTCCGGTTTAACAGACCGGTTTAACAGAGTCCGGTTTAACAGAGTCCGGCTTAACAGAGTCCGGTTTAACAGAGTCCGGCTTAACAGAGTCCGGTTTAACAGAGTCCGGTTTAACAGTGTCCGGTTTAACAGAGTCCGTTTAACAGAGTCCGGTTTTAACAGAGTCCAGTTTAACAGAGTCCGGTTTAACAGAGTCCGGTTTAACAGAGTCCAGTTTAACAGAGTCCAGTTTTTAACAGTGTCCAAGTTTAACAGAGTCCGGCTTAACAGAGTCCAGTTTAACAGTGTCCGTCAACAGTGTCCGGTTTAACAGAGTCCAGTTTAACAGTGTCCGGTTTAACAGAGTCCGGTTTAACAGTGTCCGGTTTAACAGTGTCCGGTTTAACAGAGTCCGGTTTAACAGTGTCCGGTTTAACAGAGTCCGGTTTAACAGTGTCCGGTTTAACAGTGTCCGGTTTAACAGAGTCCGGTTTAACAGTGTCCGGTTTAACAGAGTCCGGTTTAACAGGGGTCCGGCTTCAGGGTTTACTTTGTCCGGAGTTGATGGAGGTTGTCATGTTTATGCTTATATATGAATAATTTTTACAGATTGTTATTCGTGTCATCCACACACACACAGGCTGCCATACATGCCATACACACACAGGTTACACATACACACAGGTTGCCATACACACAGGTTGCCATACATGCCATACATGCAGGCAGGTTGCCATACACACACAGGTTACCATACATCCCACACACACACAGTTTGCCATACATGCCATACACGCGCAGGTTACCATACATCCCACACACACACAGCTTCTT
The DNA here is from genome assembly GCF_018991925.1 of Homarus americanus. Classification (NCBI taxonomy): domain Eukaryota; kingdom Metazoa; phylum Arthropoda; class Malacostraca; order Decapoda; family Nephropidae; genus Homarus; species Homarus americanus. Next base: position 1,638,964 of record NW_024754528.1, read on the forward strand.
GCCATACATCCCACATACACACGCACACAGGTTGCCACACACACACAGGTTGCCATACACCACACACACACACACACACACACTGGTTTATACATGCCACACACACACACACAGGTGCACACACAGGCTACATATCCCACACACACACACACACACAGCTACATGCCATACACGCTCAGGTTGCTATACACACACAGGTTACCATACATACAATACAGACACAGGTTGCCATACATCCCACATACACACACACAGGCTGCCATACATGCCATACACGCTCAGGTTGCTATACACACACAGGTTACCATACATACTATACACACACAGGTTGCCATACATCCCATACACACAGGTTGCCATACATCCCATACACACAGGTTGCCATGTACACACACAGGTTGGGTCATACATCCCATACACACACAGGTTGTCATACATCCCATACACACACAGGTTGCCATACATCCCATACACACACAGGTTGCCATATACGCACAGGGTTGCCATACATCCCATGCACACACACACAGGTTGCCATGGCACATCCCATACACACACAGGTTGCCATACATCCAATACACACACAGGTTGCCATACACACACAGGTTGCCATACACACACAGGTTTGCCATACATTCCATACACACATAGGTTGTCATATATGCCACACACACAGGTTGCCATACATGCCATACACACAGGTTGCCATACATGCCATACACACAAGTTGCCATACATGTCAAACACACACATAGGTTGCCGTACATACATGTCATAATACACACACAGGTTGCCATACATGTCATACACGCACACAAGTTGCTGTACATACATATCATACACACATAGGTTGCCACACAAATTGCCATACATATCAAACACACACATAGGTTGGCGTACATACATGTCATAATACACACACAGGTTGCCATACATGTCATACACACACAGGTTGCCATACACACGCCCATACAACTTTTAAACAGCAACTCGGTATCATTTAATAATTATGTTTTTTTCTATATTGGAAAATTAATATTCATAAACTATACCAGAGGTATTTTGCCACATATAAAGCAGAAATTCACCCATGTATACCTGTACATCTCGTCATTCATACACACATACACCATAGGCATGATCATACACCTGTGCAATTGTATGGGTGTATGTGAGTCAATATCCACACACACACACACAGTCATATACAAGGCTTAATACACTTTATACTTTCCTCAGTACATCCATACACTCATACATCCATACGCTCATACATCCATACACTCATACATCCATACACTCATACATCCATACACTCATACATCCATACACTCATACATCCATACACTCATACATCCATACACTCATACATCCATACACTCATACATCCATACACTCATACATCCATACACTCATACATCCATACGCTCATACATCCATACACTCACATCCATACACTCATACATCCATACTCTCATACATCCATACACTCATACATCCATACACTCATACATCCATACACTCATACATCCATACACTCATACATCCATACACTCATACATCCATACACTCATACGTCGATACACAAATATGTAACTCCAACTCAGCCTTTCCCAGCATGCAAGTATACACATTTCCATACACACTCCTGTATCTGGAAAGTAAAGACAATTTACATTTTAATGTGTATAGTCTTAGCGTCATAAATAATCCATACATGGCTCATATAACCATACACACGCCATACACCTACCACAACCATACATACACCATACAACCATACACCTACCACAACCATACACATTCTACACAATCATACACAGACCATACATTCATACACCTACCACAACCATACATACACCATACAACCATACACCTATCACAACCATACACATTCTACACAATCATACACAGACCATACATCCATACACCTACCACAACCATACATACACCATACAACCATACACCTACCACAACCATACACATTTTACACAATCATACACATACCATACATTCATACACCTACCACAACCATACACATTCTACACAACCATACACACACCATACATCCATACACCTACCACAACATAACCTGGAGATATGTACTGTGTGTAATTGTATACTGACATCCTGCCATCCACCACTCCATACAGGTCACAGTACAATCATACATATCACTACTCGACCCGACATGTAAATACAACCATACACTACGATACAACCATTATACTATACGTCAGTGTATAACCACACACTATCACACACACTTCCGTTAACGCTGTATACTTTACCTTCCGAGCCATACACCTCTTCATCCAACCATACGTACTTCCATACACGCCAATAATTATATATATATATATATATATATATATATATATTATATATATATATATATATATATATATATATATATATATATCACCATTCATTATTCACGACACTATATAACAATTACACCATACAATCTATCCTAAACGCCACCATACATCTATACAGTTCACCATACAACTACACACACACACACACACACACACACACACACACCCCTTAACTACACTCAAAACCAGGCCCTTGGAGACTATACACCCATGCACCATAACCACGCCCGTACACTCCTGACCACACCTGCACAACACTCGTACATCCCTAACCACGCCTACACTCTAACCACGCCCGTACACTCCTGACCACACCTGCACACCTCTTACCACACTCTGTACATCCCTAACCACGCCCGTGCACTCCTAACCACGCCCTGACACTCCTGACCACACCTGCACACCACACTGTACATCCCTAACCACGCCCGTACACTCCTAACCACGCCTGTACACTCCTGACCACACCTGCACACCTTACCACACCGTACATCCCTAACCACGCCCGTGCACTCCTAACCACATCCATGACTTCGGTCGTTTACATGTCAATAAACGCCTCCTTTAATCTCTGACAGCAACACATGAAGACTCCCAACACGTCCCCTTACCTGCCAACACCTCCCCACCTGCCAACACCTCCCCTACCTGCCAACACCTCCCCTACCTGCCAACACCTCCCTACCTGCCAACACCTCCCCTTACCTGCCAACACCTCCCTTACCTGCCAACACCTCCCCTACCTGCCAACACCTCCCCTTACCTGCCAACACCTCCCCCCTTACCTGCCAACGCCCTACTGTACGTTAACACACTTACCCTTAGTTCAGTATTTGTTGTCATACTTAAGCTCTGAGCATGCCATCTCCTCCCCAAGGCGAGTCACTTGGAGAATATATAGATAAGAGGTTCCTTAATGATGAGAAAGATTCATTCACATCCAGTTTGGCAGTACAGTAGCTGGTCCGTGTGACACCCCGACCTGTCTGGCTCCCTCACCTCGCCACCAGCACTGACGATTCACTCCTCGCTAGATCTTATCCTCTTGGGAAAAAAATAATAATAATAGTTGGAGGCTGGTGACCATAGCCTTGATTATCACTGATTGTCTTTCAACATACAGTCAGACAACAGCCCCAAACCTTTTGAAAATTGGTTTTGTGTGTGTAGAGACGTCGGGGTGTACAGTAGTGTGGGCGACTCAACACCCCTCAAGCAGAGTACCATCCAGCGGTGGGGTAGTGGTGGGGTAGTGGTGGCGTGTGTACCGGTGCATCAGCAGGGTTCATGGGCACTGGTCTAGTATTTTCATCACCAGTAAAAGTTCTTGTGAAAAGAGAATCGTTCAGAATTAATTGTACAGTATGTAGATTGTAGAATTCTAAAATCTTGTTTATATTTGGTAAATTATTCATATGTCATGATGTTTAATTAATATATTTCATACATGCCCCTGAGGCGGTTGAGGGAGTGTGTTGGTGTTGCCTGACTCCACCACACTAGTGAGGTGACTTGTGTGTTATGGTGGTGTGTTTCAGGCCATGTCCCCGGCGCACAGTGTCCACAGTCTGTCGCCGACGCAGCCACTAGGTGAGGGCCACTACCCAGGGCCCGGAGGCGAAGCCCACCAGCCCACCAACAACTTTACAACACCTCCCACCTCACAACCCCCGCACACTGCCCACTCAGCCCACTCCGCCCATACTGCCCATTCTGCGTCCAGCAGTGAGCCAAATATGCTCAGGGCAGCATTAACCCATCGTGAACAGCAGCAGCAGCAGCAACAGCATCAGCAGCAACAACAACAGCAACAACAACAAACACACAGCAGTAGCCCCGGCAGCAGCGACACGGGGGGCGGGCCAGGCCCTGGTGTGCCGGGGGGCGGCTCCGGTGGTCCCGTGCATATGCCCGACTTTGTGGACTTCGACACTCCGATACAGGGCGGCCTGGACTGTAACGTAGAGGTAGGGGACTTGCTTTTGTGCTGGCCGGTGGTACCAGTAGCCTGAGACGGGCCGGTCGCAAGACCCGCGCCTCACCACAGGAACTGGACACTGTCCGACAAAGTAGTAACAACTAGAATAAGTTAGAGGTTATTATTAACACTCAAGTGCGTGTAGTCTCTCCGGTAGGAAACAAAACATGTAACATGAGTTTTACTTTCCTAGAAACAATTTATTTTCACTCTGAATAAAATTTCAATTAATTAATCGCAAATTTTGTTAATACGATAAATATAAAAGCCTGTGTTTGTAACAGCACTAACAGAATAAGTCCTACTGAAGCTCCTTTGTTTGTTACTGGTTGAGCTACTCTCATGGTGTTTGATAGCGTAGCGTGAGGCAGTGACTTGATCCAGCAGACAGACTATGACTGGTACAGTTTAAAGGTCCCCCTCTCCCCGGGAAGCCATCAGTCAGGCCGGCATCACTCCCGCACACTCTTGTCATTCTCGCTGCCAAACTTCACATCCATCACTCAGACTTCAATCACTCCCCAAGTCAGACAGTCAGACACTTTGTAAAGCCTCTTGTGCCGATACTAACTTTTGAGGCTAAGGGAACGATATTTGCGTCATGTTATGTCAGGTCATTATAATTATATAGGATGTTAGAGTCTGCTGTGTTTACACCTGTCATGTGATCAGTGTCAGTCATATAAGAATTTCAGCCAAATAACTCCTTGAAAAGTTCTCCATCAGTTCTGATCATCGAGTATCTGTTGAGGATAAGTCAAACTTGTGTTCACTTTAAGTGTTGAGGGTGTACAGTGATCAGTACTGGTGTAGGGCGTTAGTGTGTGGCCCAGTGTGGGGAACCTGTGTCTGTCTTGCACAATACAGTCGTCTCATCTTTGCCTTGCTATTGCTTTGCTGCTCAATGTAGGCTTAAGATTTTCTTGGCAGTTTCTGTGCTTATGATCATATAACTAAGATTACAGCTTTGTGTTAATGACCGTCACTCACCATTACTGTGTTCTAACTCACTCTTGACTGTTACAGGTAATCAAACACGAGCTGCAGGTGGAAGGAAACCTGGATTTCTCTTTCCCACATGGACACCACGGCCACCACTCCCACGGTCACGCCCACGCCGTCGCCCACGCCCACGCCCACGCACACTCTCACCCAGACCCTCCTCAGATGGCAGCACCACCTGGGATGTCTTATCCCTGTTCGTCCATCGCGGCGGGGAACCAGTGGGTCCGCTAAATGGTGAGTACAGTCCCGCCTCAACCTGTCGCATTACCATTATTTCAGACCACAGATGACGCCTCCATATTTAGGGGGTCCCGTCTTCGACAACTTTCTCCATGATATTTAAACATTGATATTAATGAAATTTATTTAGCCATAAAAAACACAGAGTGGATAATAATAACAATATTAACATGGGTGAGCCAGTTGAGAACCTGAGCTCTCTTGTAGGCACCTGATATATACTATACATTTATCTCGCGGAAGTATTATGTAACATTTAATATCACCTGGAATAGTACAATAGCATGGTGGTAATAAGAACACGTTACCACGGTTATCACTTCGATATTTAATTATTTTACAATTTTACCTTTATATTATAAGTATATACATACTTTACAGTGGAGTTGATATACTTTAATATGATAAGGGAGGGAAGTAAATATATAATTAATACACGGATAACTTTCATACGTTTGTTGTGGTGATTCGCCTACTACTGCTGGACGGTACCTTTGTGGTGTATGACGTCTATCAGATTATAACAAAGTATAAGGTCAACGAAAATTTACACACACACACACACACACACACACACACACACACACACACACACACACACACTCACACACACACACACACACACACACACACACACACACACACACACACACACTCCCACAGTTATCTTAAGCTGGACTACACGTGCAATGATCGATATACCTGGTGATAATTGAAACACCTGGTCTAAACGTTGATAATAATTGATATAGCGGGAACAGAATAAATAAGAACCTAGGATATTGGTTTGTGTAACGGTTCAGGTTATAAATTGACTAAGAGTGTGTGGAGATGTGTTGTCAGCGGGTGTTAGTGATGCGTAGAGGAGATCTGTTATGAATTAGTTTGGTTAGCCTGAGCAGCTGTTGGTGGTAATGTGTTGCTAGACATTTTGGCAGGAGAGAGGAGTGTGTGGCACACACCCAACTGACGCCGCCTGTGTCATAGCGTGTGGTCATATAAACACCTGTATTGAAGACTGAGGAGTTGTGTCTGATGATTATGTCTCAAGTCTTGTCTCTTTGTTTACTATCCCGTGATGGTTGTGACGGCAGTGGCAACCAGAGTGTACTGTACTGTACCCTTCAGGGGTCCGGCTGGCCACCTACTGGTTGTGGTGGGGTCCGGCCATACCTACTGGTGGGGTGGTGGGGTCCGCCGGCCACCTACTGGTTGTGGTGGTGGATCCGCTGGCCACCTACTGGGGTGTGGTGGCTGGCTACCCACTGGTTGTGGTGGTGGGTCCGGCTGGCCACCTACTGGTTGTGTGGTGGGGTCCTGCCGGCCACCTACTGTTTAGGGGTCCGCTGGCCACCATTGGTGTGGTGGCCGGCTGGCCTACTCTGGCTGTTGTGTGGTGGGATCCGGGCTACCTACTGGTTGGTGGTGGGGTCCGCTGGCTACCTACTGTTAGTGGTGGTGGCGGCTGGCCACCTACTGGTTGTGGTAGGTGGGGTCCGGGAGGCTCTTCAATATTACAATGTTTACCTCGGTCACGTGATTCATTGGGGCTGGGAGGGGGGGGGGCAGTGAGGGTGTTTGTCTGACCACTTCCCCGCTATTGTCCCCCTGACGTCCTGTTTATCCCTGCCTACCCAAGGTATATAAATAACACCTCTAATATTAATCCTCGCTCGGCCAGCCTACATTGATGATGCTGGCGGCGGTACAGAGACAAATTGTGGCAAGTTCAACAATTAATCAGACTAGAGAATCGCCAACCAGCAAACCCTGCCTCCTCCCCTCCCGTCCGTCCCTCCCTCCTCTGTCCGTGCCCTCCCTCCGTCCGTCTACATCCCCTTAACTCTCACACTAACCTCCCCCTCCCTCCTTCCCTCCCCTCTTACCTCCCCCTCCTCCAACTTCCCATGCCCCCTCCACCTCGTCATGCGTCCCTCCCCCCTCCTACTCCCCCCGGCCAGGATCAAGCCATCAGAGTGTTACCTTAGCGGCTTCTCTCTCTCTCTCTCTCTCTCTCTCTCTCTCTCTCTCTCTCTCTCTCTCATATCTGGACATAATATTGCTCACCATTAGTCAACTGAAGGAAGGGGTGAGGGAGGAGGGGGATTATTCGTGAGGGAGTGAGTAAGTGAGGGTGAAGGGCAGGGGAGTGTGGAGGTGTGTCCTTCAGGCAGAACCACACCTGTAGCTCCTCAGGTGAGTAACTGTAGAAGGTAAAGTTTGTACCGTAAAGTTACCTCGTACTAATCATTTTGAAATTGTTTAATAGTCTTGAAATAGGGAAGTTAATTTTGGTGTGAGTAGGAATTTGATAATGTGAACCATGGTGTGTGAAACCATGGTGTGTGTGAACCATGGTGTGTGACTGTGTGAACCATGGTGTGTGTGAACCATGGTGTGTGTGTGAACCATGGTGTGTGTGTGAACCATGGTGTGTGAACCATGGTGTGTGTGAACCATGGTGTGTGTGTGAACCATGGTGTGTGTGAACCATGGTGTGTGTGAACCACGGTGTGTGTGGAACCATGGTGTGGAACCATGGTGTGTGTGGACCATGGTGTGTGTGAGCATGGGAACCAGGTGTGGTGAACCATGGTGTGTGTGAACCATGGTGTGTGACCATGGTGTGTTGAACCGGTGTGTGAACCATGGTGTGTGTGAACCATGGTGTGTGTGTGAACCATGGTGTGTGTGAACCATGTTGTGTGTGAACCATGGTGTGTGTGGACCATGGTGTGTGTGTGAGCCATGGTGTGTGTGAACCATGGTGTGTGTGAACCATGGTGTGTGTGAACCATGGTGTGTGTGTGGACCATGGTGTGTGTGTGAACCTTGGTGTGTGTGAACCATGGTGTGTGTGTGTGAACCATGGTGTGTGTGAACCATGGTGTGTGTGAACCATGGTGTGTGTTTTGTGTGGGGTCCGTACCAGAGGTTGTTAGGGGTGGGGGCTCTCACACACACACACACACACACACACACACACACACACAAATCGATTGGTTTCGTCGAGTTGTTAAAATTTCTTGATGACACAGATTGATTAGCTTATAAAATAGGGACTCCAAGGCCTCACCTCTCCTCCTCCCTCCTCCTCCCTCCCTCCTCCTCCTCCTCTTCCTCCTCCTCCTCCTCCTCCTCCTCCTCCTCCTTCCTCCTTCCTTCCTCCTCCTCCTCCTCCTCGCTACACCACAAGACTCGTGCCCCATAAAAAACATCTCCTGTACGAGCAAACAACAGCGCCTGACGTTCCCCCCCTCCATCCCACAGTAACATAGCTGCGTCAGACAAACGTTCGCCAGCCTTTTGCCCGCACTAACGCTCGCATACGCCGCAAGAACAAGGCGGCAGTGGGGTTAGGTTAGGTTAGGTCTGTGTGTTAGTCCAGTTGAACGATACTTTGTGGGAATATTACGCCGATGATTTTGGGAAGAGGAAACATTATGGATGAAAACTAGAGGGAGGAATAGAAGGAGAGAGAGAGAGAGAGAGAGATGGAGAAACAATCAAAAGATGGGATAGGGGTAAACGAGGAGGGAGACGAGAATGAAGGGGATGGATGGAGGAGAAGGAAAGAAGAATAGAAGGAATGAGGGAATGACTGATCCGTCTGGTAGAGAAGGAACCCCTCCACCTCCCTCCTCCCTCCCTCCCTCCGATTAGATTGATGAGTTGATTAATTTAGCTCTGGTTAGGATTAATTAGTGAAGGTGACGCCACTTGGGGTTTTCACTCACACAAGAGAGTGCAGAAGGTTATCAGGTTTTTATTTTATTTTTCTTGCGTTTTATATTATTATATTTTTTTTAATGGAAACTATTTTAATCGATATTTTGTGAATGAGTTTTAGTGTGTGTGTGTGTGTGTGTGTGTGTGTGTGTGTGTGTGTGTGTGTGTGTGTGTGGTAAGGTTGTGATTGTTGATTTGATTGTAATGATTTATATTGACTCAGGTATTGTAAGGGTTACTCTTCTCTCTCTCTCTCTCTCTCTCTCTCTCTCTCTCAGTTTGTTTTTCACGTGTACATCCTGGTCTCTCCCTTTAACCCGTTTTCCTGAAGGAGATAGGAAGGGAAGGGAGGGAGGAGAGTTCCTACCTCATTCTCCCTAGGAAAAAAAAAAAATTAACACCTTAACTCCCATAAGTGGCTGGAAATCTCATCAAACAGACAATTACGTGCCGGCAGATCGCGTCTAAAATTATAATCTGGGAGACGGAAAAACACCTATCTAAATTATTAATAAAGTGTCAATAATTGTCTTTCGAGGAGGAACCCAGGTGATGAGCGGCGAATTTTACCGTCTTGGGGAGGGGAGGGGTGTCTTTGGGGAGGGGAATGGGGATAGGGAAGGGGTTGTCTGGGGTGGTGGACGGGGAAGGGGGTATCTTGCGATGGGAGGGAGAAGGGGCTGGTCTTGGGATGGGAAGAGGGAAGGGATGGGGTCGTATTAGGGTGGGAAGGGAGGGGTCATTTAGGGGGGGGGAAGGGGAGGGGTCGTATTGGGGAGGAGGTGATTGTCTTCCCGAGATGTGAGGGTCGTCCTCCCCGCCGTCAAGGATTGAGGAATTTGATAATGGGTCTTCGTGGAAGTGCGGGAGGGCTAGTCTGTTTACTACTGCGGGGGGGGGTGTAGAGGGGTGTGTGGGGGTGTAGAGGGGTGTGTGGGTGTAGAGGGGGTGTGTGTGTGAGGTAGAGTTGGTGTGCTTTGAATGGGTCACTTGATTGACAAATAATATACAAGTAACATATGTGTGATACAAATATGATTTATAATACCTAGGTGGGAGAAGGTCAGACTACAGGGCATTTAACAGTGTCAGTGCCAAAAGGTATGTGAACATATTGTGTATGTGTGTGTGTGTGTGTGTGTGTGTGTGTGTGTGTGTGTGTGTGTGTGTGTGTGTGTGTGTGGAGTGAATATCCGAGTTCGGGGAAGACAAGAGAACAAATGCCAGTATTCTCACTAACACCAACTGTAGGAGCATCGAGGCTACCATTATTTATGAACAACTACGTTGGACTGGCCATGTTACCTGCATGGACGACAGTAGACTGCCAAAGCAGCTACTTTACAGTCATCTAACGAATAGTAAACGTAACGCTTGGAGGATCACCACACAAGAAGGTGTCAATACTTTCGAGTTAGCCCGACTGCATACCGAGGCAGACAAGCACCAACGCCGGAAAGACGCTGCCACCGCCCCTCCCACAGTAGATGTAGCCCTCCACATGTGCAACGAATGTGAACGACCCAGCCGGTCCCATATCGGCCTCTTTAGTCACCTCAGAACTCACCAACCTAGGTGACATCCTTAATAACTCATATCATTGTATCATAGCTGGATGATCGTCATACTAGATTCCGAGTGACAGTGTATAGTGTGTGTGAAAGATTCTATTGAGTATATTTGAGAAGAGAAAGAGAAAGGTGTTATACAGTATGTGTGAACGTGAGTATGGTGACCTTACCAGTAGTTGAAGGCACATCCGAAAGCCTTGGCTCTTGAAACCTGTTCGTTTATCAACATGGCGTGACTGGCTATATAAGAGGGAAAAGTGTGGTGTTGTGGGTGTGTGGCACTGTAAGAAATGTTACCATGCTCACCACTACCCCCACTCACACTACTCCCCACCCACCACTACCCCCACCCACCACTACCCCCCCACCCACCACTACCCCACCCACACCCCCACCCACCACTCCCCCACTCACCACTGCCCCCACTCCCACCACCCACCCACCACACTACCCCCACTCCACCACTACCCCCAACCACCACTAACCCCCAACCACCACTACCCCCACTCACCACTCACCCCCAACCACCACTACCCCCAACCACCACTACCCCCACCCATCACTACCCCCCACTCACCACTAGCCCCCAACCACCACTACCCCCAACCACCACTCCCCCCACCCACCACTACCCCCCACCCATCACTACTCCCCCCACCCATCACTACCCCCACCCATCACTACCCCCACTCACCACTACTCCCCAACCACCACTACCCCCACTCACCACTACCCCCCACTCACCACTACCCCCCACTCACCACTACTCCCCACCCATCACTACCCCCACTCACCACTACCCCCCCACTCACCACTACCCCCACTCACCACTACACCCCCCTACACCTACTACCCCCACTCACCACTACCCCCCACCCACCACTACCCCCACCCACCACTCCCCCCCACCCACCACTACCCCCACCCACCACTACCCCCACCCACCACTACCCCCACTCCACCACTAACTCCCCTACACCTACCACCTCCCACTCCACCACTACCCCCACTCACCACTACCCCCACTCCACCACTACCACCCTACACCTACTACCCCCACCCACCACTACCCCCCACTCACCACCCCCACCCACCACTACCCCCCACCCACCACTACCCCACCCACCACTACTCCCCACCCACCACTACCCCACTCACCACTACACCCCCACACCACTACTACCCCCCCCACTCACCACTCGCCCCACCCACCACTATCCCACCCACCACTACCCCACCCACCACTCACCCCCAACCACCACTACCCCAAAGTTAAAAAGTGGTATGGCTATTTTCATATATCACATTAAACCCGTCTAGAAAGTGGTGGTAATGTAGGTGACGCAGCTACCACACTCACCTCCCTCTCACCTCCCTCTCACTCTGTCACCTCCCACACCTACCACACTCACCTCCCCTCTCACCTTCCTCTCACCTCCCTCTCACCTTCCTTCTCCCTCTCCTAAATCTTACATCATCTACCACCACTAAAAGCCACTTAATCTGATGAGAGGCGAGATATTAAAATTGGAACGCTAACGACTGAGGGCAAATGGAAGACTGGGAGCCGATATGATTTAGTAAACATGGCTGTCTGCACGGCCCCACCCCACGATGAGACGGTGGGGTGGGCCGGTGGGGTGGGCCGAGTGGGGTGGGAGCCGGGATGGGGAGGGGCCGGGTGGGAGGGGCCGAGTGGGGTGGGAGCCGGGTGGGTGGGGAGCGGGTGGGGCGGGGAGGGGCCGGTGGTGGGGCCGGGGTGGGGCCGGGTGGGGTGAGGGAAGGGCTGACCAAGTTCGGAAGGAGGACGAAGGAAAGACAGGAAGAGGAGGAGTGGAAGGGAAGGTAAGAAGAGATTGAAGGAAATGGAACAGGAGACCCGGAACAATAGACAGGGAGCCGGAACATGGAGGAAAATAGACGGGCCGGAACAATGCAGGGCCGGAACAATAGACAGGAGAGAGACAGTAGTAAGGGAAACATGCCAGTCTAATGATGTCCTTCTCCCTCCCTCCCCTCCCCTCTCCCCCCTCTCCTCTTCTACCCTCCACTCCCTCCCTCTACCTCCCTCTACCCTCCACCCTCCTCTACCCTCCTCTATCCTCCTCCTCCTTTCTACCCTCCTCTATCCTCCTCCCTCCCTCCTCCTTCCTCTACTCCCTGTACCTCAACTCCCTCCCTCCTCCCTCCCTCTACTCCTCCCTCCCTCCCTCCCTCCCTACCCTCCTCTATCCTCCCCTCCTTCCTCTACCCTCCTGTACCAACTCTCCCTCCCTCCCTCCCTCCTCTACCCTCCCTCCTCCTCTACCCTCCTCCTCTCTTCCTCCCTCCACTTCCTTCTTCCTCTACCTCCTGTACCTCACTCTTCCTCCTCCCTCCCTCCACCTCCCTACCTCCTCTATCCTCCCTCCATCCCTCCTTTCCCTACCCTCCTGTACCCTCAACTCCCTCCCTCCCCTCTCCCTCCCTCTACCCTCCCTCTCCCTACCCTCTATCCTCCCTCCATCCCTCCTTCCTCTACCCTCCTGTACCTCAACTCCTCCCTCCTCCCTCCCTCCTTACCTCCCTCCACCTCCACTCCCTCCCTACCCTTTCTATCCTCCCTCCTTCCTCTATCCTCCTCCCTCCCTCCTCTTTCCTACCCTCCTCTACCCTCCTCCCTCCCTCCTTTCCTCTACTCCTCCTACCCTCTCCCTCCCCCTTCCCTACCCTCCTCACCCACTCCCTCCACAAGTACCTCTTCCCTTCCTAACTGTTCCTTTAACTTGCCCTCTTTTCACATCACACAAATTTCATCTCTACCAGTATTTCAACGCCTGCTCCTCCCTTCTTCCTCCTCTTGATCCTTCTTTCTTCTTCTTCTTCTTCTTTCTTTCTTTCTTCTTCTTCTTCTTCTTCTTCTCCTCTTTTCTTTCTTTCATCGTCTTATTCACCTTCTCAATTTCTTGCATATTTTTCGTGACCTCTCTCTCTCTCCTGTTGGCCATTTTTCATGTCATTATCCATCTCTCACTTACCTCACACCTCTCACCCCTCCCTGCTCTCTCACCTCCCTCCCTACCCTCTCTCCCTCTTTTCACCCCTCCTCCCTCCCTTCACCCCTCCCTCTCCCCTCCCACCTCCCTCCTCCTCACCCCTCCTCCTCACCCATCCCTCCCCCTCTCTTACCCATCCCTCACCCCTCCCTGTCTCCCCACCCTCCCCACCCCTCCCTCCCCTCCTCCCTCCCCTCACCCCTCTCTCCCTCCTTCACCCCACCCCTCACCTCTCTCTCCTCTCCTTCATCCCTCCCTCACCCCTCATCTCCTCACTCTATCCTAAGAAAACCATATCACTCCCAAACTCATCCTCACCATAACCCACCACTATCACCTTTACCCCCTACAACCCTCTCCCTAACGTCACCTCACCTTAACCTCCCCACACCTCACCCTCCTCCATCTTGGTAGCACCCCCAGGAAGGAAGGGCAGCTCCAGAGGCCCCTCACATGCATTTTCCGTCATCCATTTTCGTTAATTTCGACTCATTTCTATTCTTATTATCCTACCATATATTCCCCGTCCATCAGTCGCCCATTTTCTTTATCGCTGGGCTCTTTGACGCTCACAATTTACTACCTACTTAACATGCGTCCCACTGGCTGGCCTGCCCGGCTAAGGCTCCTTTACGCTACGTATATCACCCCTCCTCACCCCCTCACCCCCCTCTCTCTCTCTCTCTCTCTCTCATCACCCACTCTTTCGTACTTCCTCACCTTTCTCCTCCCTTTCTCCCCCTCTTTCTCCTCCCCTTCTCCTCCCCTTCTCCTCCTCCTTCTCCTCCCCCCATCTGAGAATCCCATACAGGGGTGAAGGGATGAGGAGGGGAAGATATGGGATATGAGGAAGATGGAGGAAGAGGCGGCTAATAAGAGGAGGAGGAGGAGGAAGGAAGGGCGATAAGTGAGGGAGGTGAGAGAGCAGTGAGGAGAGACGAAGATGAGAGAGAGAGAGAGAGAAGTGAAGGAGATTGAGGTGAGACAGATAATGAGAGACACACACACACACACAGGGGGTATTTAAATCTTTCTCAACGCTGCCTTAAGAAACAAGGTAAATATATTCAAATTATATTGGATCACCTGAACAATAGACACCCTAGGTTATATTAAGTAAGGTTAACGTTAGGGTGTCTAATCTTCACGTCATCTGTAATAATTCATGAATGAGTTTCTAAATTTATGGTAAAGACTTTTTCCCAGTATAATATCACCCAAAAGTTTTTTCCCAGTATAGAATCCGTCAAGGTATTCCTCACCTCACACTTGTGCCTCCCTCTCTCTACTCTCCCCTCTCCCTCTCCCCTCTCTCCCTCTCCTCCCCTCCCTCCCTCCCTCCCACCCTCCCTCCCTTCCTCCCCTCTCCCTTCCCTTCTCCCCTCTCTCCCCCTCTCTCCCCCCTTCCTTCCTTCCTCCCTCCCCTTCTCCCCCTCTGTCATGTGGTTTCCAGACAATAGCTTCTGAAAGTCGATGGATTCATCTGATTTTTAAGGATGACAGAGACTTTGGTTTACGATGACCCATGGAACAGCTCACCCCATCCCCTCCCTCTCATCGCCTCAGACCTCACCCCTCAGACCTCACGCCTCAGACCCTCACCCTCAGACCTCACCCCTCACGCCTCAGACCCTCACCCCAGGCGTCAGACCCCCACCCCTCATCGCGTCAGACCCCTCACCTCATCGCCCAGACCACCCCTCCATCAGACCCTCACCTCAGACCCTCACCCCTCATGCTCAGACCTCACCTCAGACCTCACCTCTCAGACCTCACCCTCATCGCCTCACCCTGACCTCAGACCTCACCTCATCGCCTCAGACCTCACCCCTCGCCTAATATGTCGACTAATATTGTGTAAGATTTAATATGTAATTGAGGTGTGTGTGTGTGTGTGTGGTACTCTGTCACACACTCCTCCGCTGCACTGTATCTCCCTCTGCCCAGCCCCCGCCTGCCCACGCCCCGCCCGCCGTAGCTTTTGATGGCGTGTTCATTATGTAAGGAAACTCTGATCGGATTTAATAACAATGGCTTTTACTCTTATTTATTTTCCCTCCCTTACAGTGCCTTAGGGGCGGGGGTGTGGGTGGGTGGTGGTGTTGTGTGGGTGGGTGGTGGTGTTGTGTGGGCGGGTGGGGTGGGTGGTGGTGCGTGGGTGGAGTGGGGGGGTGTGGGGGTGGTGGTGTTGTGGGCGGGTGGATGGGTGGTTGTGTGGGCGGGGGTGTGGGTGGGTGGTGGTGTTGTGTGGTGGGTGGTGGTGGTGTGGGTGGGTGGTGGGTGTGTGAGCGGGTGGTGGTGTTCTGTGTGTGTGGGCGGTGGTGGTGTTCTGTGGGCGGGGCGGGTGGTGGTGTTCTGTGGGTGGGGGCCGGTGGTGCTGTTCCGTGGGTGGGGGCGGGTGTAGTGCGGGGGAGTGGTGGTGTTCTCGGGCGGGGCGGGGGTGCGTTCCGTGGGTGGGGGCGGGTAGTGGTGCTCTGTGGGCGGGGTGGGGTGTGGACCGCTGGTGCTGTTCCGTGGGTGGGGTGGGTAGTGTATTCTGTGGCGGGGTGGGTGGTGGTGTTCTGTGGGCGGGTGGTGGTGTTCTGTGGCGGGGCGGTGGTGGTGTTCTGTGGGCGGGGCGGGTGGTGCTGTTCTGTGGGCGGGGGTGAGTGGTGGTTTCTGTGGGCAGGGGTGGTGGTGGTGTTCTGTGGGCGGGGGTGGTGGCGGGGTTGGTGGTGGTGTTCTGTGGGAGTGGGCGGGGTGGCAGTTATTTGTAGTAGTGGTGATAGTGGTAATGATGATGGTGGTGGTGTTATGGCCGACGACTTGATTGACCACCACCTCCCACCACCACTGACCCCATCACTCACCCACCACCGCCCCCACCACCGCTACACCTCCACCACCCACCCACCCACCTACCCCCACCACACACCCCCTACCCACCACCCTGCCCCCATCACCCCCACCACCACCCTACCACCCTACACCACCCACCCCACCACCACCCACCCCTACACCACCCCACCACCCTACCCACCCCACTACCACCCCTACTACCACCCACCCTACCACCACCCACCTACCACCACCACCCACCTACCACCACCCACCCCTACCACCCACCCTACCATCCACCCCTACCACCCACCTACCCCACCACCCACCCCTACCCCCACCACCCCCACCACCACCCACCCCCATCCCACCACCACCCCCATTAATCTAATATCGGAAGTCGATACTGAGTAGTGTGTATGTGTGTTAGTGTGTGTTGGGCCATACAGGGTCAAGAGGGGATGATACAGCAGGTGTACTCAAGTCTACCAGTGAGATGGGACGTACTAAGTGTGTTTGAGTACTTGGTGTGTTTGAGTACTTGGTGTGTTTGAGTACTTGGTGTGTTTGAGTACTTGGTGTGTTTGGTTGTGTGTTTAGTACTTGTGTGTTTGAGTATTTTAGTGGTGTGTTTAGTACTTGGTGTGTTTAGTACTTGTTTAGTACTTGGTGTGTTTGGTCTTGTGTTTGAGTAGTGTGTTTGAGTATTTGGTGTGTTTGAGTACTTGGTGCGTTTGAGTAGTGTATGTGTGTACTAGGTGTGTAGGTATCAATGAGTGTGTTGCTGAGAGAGAGAGAGAGAGAGAGAGAGAGAGAGAGAGAGAGATAAAACATATAATTAAATAAATACGAAAAAAACATCTTTATTCAGTATTTTCATGAACAGAAAATATTCAGAATTATTTTAATATACAGCCTTAGATGATTGTGTGTTTGTGTGTTTGTTTACCTATTTGTGTTTGTGTTTACTTGTTTGTGTGGTGTCCCCGGTACTGTGTGTAGGGGAAATGTCTACCAACAAGAAATCACGCGGAGAGAAATATGACGAAAATGGAACTGGAAATAAAGGAAATATAGACAGTGATAAATAACATGTGAACTGGTGATACAAATGGAAATGAGAGATCGTAAACTTAAGTAAAAAAAGTGAAAAGGAAAAAGGGGTTGGTGGGGGTGAAGTGTGGGAATGGGTTAGGTTAGAGGTAATACACCGCCCCCCGACACCCACCCAATCCTCCCCTTGTACAAGTCCATCAGGCGGATTTGGTGGCCAAGGATCGATCCGGTAAGAGTCATTGGTCTTATCCGAACGTTAATTATATGCGAACTGCGACTCCCCCTTTGCCGCCCTAACCTACCCGTCCCTACCCCACCCGTCCCCTACACCGTCCCCTACACCACCGTCCCCTACCCACCCGTCCCTACCACGTCCCCTACACCCCTGTCCCTACCCCACCCCGTCCCCTACACCATCGTCTACCCCACCCCGTCCCTACCCGTCCCCTACACCACCCGTCCCCCACCGTCTACACCACCCGTCCCTACCACCCCGTCCCCTACACCACCCGTCCCCTACACCACCGTCCCTACCCCACCCGTCCCTACCCCACCGCATCACCCTCGTCCCGCTGCTCGCCAGAAGTGAAGAAGGGAGACCTCAGAAATGACGATGGAGAGGAGGAGATGTCGAGATAAAATTAATGCTCAGGAGACTTTGCCTTGCTCGCCGCCCCGCCACCGCCTCGCCGCCGCCCAGTTATTTATGGTAATTCAGTTAGACGTAGCAGGGGAAATTAGCCCCCCTCCAAAAAAATGACCGTGTGTATGTGGGAGCGACCGAGAGTCTCCTTTACTCATGTTATTTATGGTAATTCTAACAGACATGAGGAACAGGAACGCCATTATGGATATGAGTATTATTGTAGGGGACATAAAGTGGGATATAAAGTAGCTGACAACTTATTCACCTCTCACGGAAATACTACTGTGTAACCTCTAGGACCAAGTGCGGGGGCTTCACCTCAGTATCTCAAGGCTTTGCTGTTACCTCCACGCTTTAGCTGTACCTCCAGGAACAAATCAAGGCTTCATCACTACTATCTCCAGGAACAAATCAAGGCTTCATTACTATTACCTCCAGGCTTTAGCTGTACCTCCAGGAACAAATCAAGGCTTCATTACTATTACCTCCAGGCTTTACCTGTACCTCCAGGAACAAATCGGCTTCATTACTATTACTCCAGTCTTTAGCTGTACCTCAGGAACACAAGGCTTCATTACTATATCTGGTTTTGTCCTCCAGGAACAAATCAGGCTTCATTACTATTATCTCAGGTTTGCTGTACCTTACCTCAGGCTTTAGCTGTACCTCCAGGAACAAATCAAGGCTTCATTACTATTATCTCCAGGCTTTAGCTGTACCTCCAGGAACAAATCAAGGCTTCATTACTATTACCTCCAGGCTTTAGCTGTACCTCCAGGAACAAATCAAGGCTTCATTACTATTATCTCCAGGCTTTAGTTGTACCTCCAGGAACAAATCAAGGCTTCATTACTATTATCTCCAGGCTTTAGTTGTACCTCCAGGAACAAATCAAGGCTTCATTACTATTATCTCCAGGCTTTAGTTGTACCTCCAGGAACAAATCAAGGCTTCATTACTATTATCTCCAGGCTTTAGCTGTACCTCCAGGAACAGGATGTAAGATACAGACCAACCCTTTGTGGCGTCCAGTGTGTCTCGTGAGGAAACAAGAGCCAGCACGAACTTTCAAGAGCTCGTACTGGCATTCCCCTTCGCCAGACGCACAGGGATCCGCCTCTTATCTGATCTGCTCTGCTCTGTGTGTGTGTGCCCTCCTGACTACCCGGGAGATGTAGCTTAATCACCTGCTGATTAGCCAGTCCAGTATTAATAGGGGCCTCGACGACCCATGAAGCAGTCAATAACGTGAGGCGGATTTAGTGAATGAGTCTCCACACACACACACACACACACACACACATTGTAGAACCTGTAGTGTGTATGTGTCATTTCCTATATCAGTCATTACCCACGTTGTAGGAAATGGCTGATTATTACCACTACAACAACATGGTCCACACCACCACCACCACAACATGGCCCACACCACCACAACAACATGGCCCACACCACCACAACAACATGGCCCACACCACCACAACAACATGGCCCACACCACCACAACAACATGGCTCACACCACCACAAACAACATGGCCCACACTACCACAACAACACATGGCCCACATCACCACAACAACATGGCCTACACTACCACAACAACATGGCCCACACCACCACCTCACAACATGGCCCTGACCACAGTATGAGGTCCCCCCTGCCTCCTCCCCGGGGATTACACGTGACCTGGGCTGATTACCTCGTGGGATTTAGCTGATAATCGCTCGATAGTTCTGCCCAGTGACGGATTACCTACAGGGTTTGATCCATAGACTACAGTGTTTGATCCATAGTTGATTCATAGACTATAGTGTTTGATCCATAGTTGATCCATAGACTGCAGTGTTTGATCCATAGACTACAGTGTTTGATCCATAGTTGATCCATAGACTACAGTGTTTCATCCGTAGTTGATCCATAGACTACAGTGTTTCATCCATAGTTGATCCATAGACTACAGTGTTTGATCCATAGTTGATCCATAGACTACAGTGTTTGATCCATAGTTGATCCATAGACTACAGTGTTTGATCCATAGTTGATCCATAGACTACAGTGTTTGATCCATAGTTGATCCATAGACTACAGTATTTGATCCATAGTCGATCCATAGACTACAGTGTTTGATCCATAGACTACAGTGTTTGATCCATAGTTGATCCATAGACTACAGTGTTTGATCCATAGTTGATCCATAGACTACAGTGTTTGATCCATAGTTGATCCATAGACTACAATGTTTGATCCATAGACTACAGTGTTTGATCCATAATTGATATCCATAGACTACAGTGTTTGATCCATAGACTACAGTGTTTGATCTATAGACTACAGTGTTTGATCCATAATTGATATCCATAGACTACAGTGTTTGGATCCAGATTACAGTGTTTTGATCTATAGACTACAGTGTTTGATCCAAAATTATATCCATAGACTACAGTGTTTGATCTGCAGTTGATCCATAGACTCAGTAAGCTTGGATCCATAGACTACAGTGTTTGATCCATAGACTACAGTGTTTGGATCCATAGCTGATCCATAGACTACAATGTTTGATCCATAGACTACAATGTTTGATCCATAGACTACAGTGTTTGATCCATAATTGATATCCATAGACTACAGTGTTTGATCCATAGACTACAATGTTTGATCCATAGACTACAGTGTTTGATCTATAGACTACAGTGTTTGATCCATAATTGATATCCATAGACTACAGTGTTTGATCCACAGTTGATCCATAGACTACAGTGTTTGATCCATAGACTACAGTGTTTGATCCATAGACTACAGTGTTTGATCCATAGTTGATCCATAGACTACAGTGTTTGATCCAAAGTTGATCCATAGACTACAGTGTTTGAGCCATAGTTGATCCATAGACTGCAGTGTTAGATCCATAGACTACAGTGTTTGATCCATAGACTACAGTGTTTGATCCATAGACTACAGTGTTTGATCCATAGACTACAGTGTTTGATCCATAGACTACAGTGTTTGATCCATAGACTTGCAGTGCCGATCTATAGACTACAGTGTTTGATCCATAGACTACAGTGTTTGACCCATAGACTACAGTGTTTATCCATACTGATATCCATAGACTACAGTGTTTGATCCATAGATCACAGTGTTTGATCCATAGTTGATCCATAAGCAGCTGGGTTCACCTAGTTGGCCATTTGCGTGTTAATCATTATGAACTTTTCGGGAGCTATTTTGCCTGAAGTGTTCCCTGTCAGGCAGCCACAAGTGGAGTGATGAATCGCCCGGCTGAACCATCATTTAAAAGTGTTGAAGATTACGCGCTTAAACCTGATTACCGATATTAATCATTGTGTCTAATTACTGATGGTGCAACTCTATGGTGTTATCCCCCCGGAACTGTGGTGATGGTATTGGTGGTAGCGGTATATTAGAACAGAGTGTTTATAAAATCCCATGGTGTTTCTAGTGGAAATTACACACACTAAACATCAACACGTACTATCCATATGTTAAACGTAACTGTACTCTACGCCATGAGTACCAATCCCCCCCCCCCATGTCCCTCTACCCCTCCGTCACCCCTCCCTCTTTCCCTCCCTCACCCCAGGTCGTCTTATGAGACAACTTCTTTCCTGACGCAGCTCATTGCCAACTCACCGCTGCTCTTTTGTTTTTCGTTTCTCGATTTCCGATGCCAGATTTTCAAAGGATTTATTATTATTATTATTATTATTATTATTATTATTATTATTATTACTCTTATTATTATTACTCTTATTATTATTGTTGTTGTTGTTTTCAAGCTTTTAACCAATAAGAAACACGGGTTCTCACATTATTCTTTGTCATTGGTCCACTCATACGGCAGAAATATTCGTGTTTGTGAAGCAAGTCTTCCTCTTCCACAACACGACCCAGAATGCCTAAGTTACCTCTGTCGCTAGGTACTGGTGGCCTCCCGAATATCTAAGTTACCCCTGTCGCTAGGTACTGGTGGCCTCCCGAATATCTAAGTTACCCCTGTCGCTAGGTACTGGTGGTCTCCCGAATATCTAAGTTACCCCTGTCGCTAGGTACTGGTGGCCTCCCGAATATCTAAGTTACCCTTGTCGCTAGGTACTGGTGGTCTCCCGAATATCTAAGTTACCCTTGTCTCTAGGTACTGGTGGCCTCGTAGTGGACGGAACACACCACAGAAAAACACACTGTACCACCTAACTCATGAACCGATGTGTGATGGTAATGATGTGATTGTAATGATGTGATGGTAATGATGTGATGTGATGGTAATGATGTGATGTGATGGTAAAGTTATCTGATGTGATGGTATTGATGTGATGGTAATGATGTGATGTGATGGTAAAGTTATCTGATGTGATGGTAGTGATGTGATGGTAATAATGTGATGTGATGGTAAAGATGTGATGTGATGTGATGGTAATGATGTGATGTGATGGTAATGATGTGATGTGATGGTAGTGATGTGTTGGTAATGATGTGATGTGATGGTGATGTTCAAACTGGTCTCAGGTTGTTTCAACGTGGTGGTATATTTTTTAATGTTTGTTGTGTGTAGGGACCTTTGTTCCCTCCCCACCACACATTTGTACCCTCCCCACTTCACCTTTGTATCCTCCCCGCCGCACCTTTACAGCCTCCCCACTTCACCTTTGTACCCTCCCCACCGCACCTTTGTTCCCTCCCCACCACACATTTGTACCTCCTCCCCACCGCACCTTGTACCCTCCCACTGCACCTTGTCCCTCCCACCGTACATTTGTACCTCCCCACTGCACCTTTGTATCCTCCCACTGCACATTTGTACCCTCCCCACCGTACCTTTGTACCCTCCCCACCGTACCTTTTGTACCCTCCCAATCGCACCTTTTGTACCTCCCAATCGCACCTTTTGTACCTCCCACTGCACCTTGTACCTCCTCCCACCGTACCTTTTGTATCCTCCCCACCGCACCTTTGTATCCTCCCCACTGCACATTTGTACCCTCCCACCGTACCTTTTGTACCCTCCCACCGTACCTTTATTCCCCACCGCACCTTTTGTACCCTCCCCACCGTACCTGTATCCCCACCGCACCTTTGTACCCTCCCACCACTTTTGTACCCACACACCTTTGCTCCCACCACCCCTTCCCACATCTGTACTACCTTTGCCCTCCCCACACCCTCTCTGTACCCTCCCCCCCCACCCTTGCCTTCTCCCTGCCCATTTGTACCTCCCCACACCTTTGCCTCCCCCCACTCCCACCCTCCCCAACTTTTATCCTCCCACCGCACCTTTGTATCCTCCCACCGCACCTTTGCATCCTCCCCACCCCTTGTATCCTCCACTTTGTACCCTCTACATCCTCCCACGCCGCACCTTTATAACCCCCCTCCTGTGGGCCCGGAGGGAGATTTGGATGCATCACCACAGTAAATTGAACCTTTGGCTGGCGTCCAAATGTCGACACTCAGGTTCTTGATCTTCGGCCACGTCGATGCTGGGGATAGTCATTTGGGGTGCGGGTGGGTCAAAATCGTGGGTGGGTTAAAGTGGATACAGGAGGGTCGTAGTGGGGTGTAGGGTGGGTTAAGGTGGTTATTGGGTGCAATGTGATCTGAAGGGGTAGATGGTTAATGAGGGCGGGTGGGTCATGTGGGTGAGTGGGTTATGTGGGCGTGGATGGGTTATGTGGGCGTCTTAAGGGCATGTTAGAGAGTGTCAAGTGGTCGTGAGATGGGCCTAAGGTCATGATGGGGAGATCGTAAGGGGGGCAAGATAGGTCGTAGGGGAGGTAGAAGGATGGGCAAAAGGTCGTGGGGGCAGGGGGAAGGGGGGGTTAAGTTCTCACCAGGGGTGAGGGGAAAAAGGGAGAAGGAGGGGGAAAGCGGAAAGGGAGGAGATCTAGAAAGAGGCTGGGGCGTGGGAGGGGGTGTAGTTAGCGGAAAGGGAGGGGGTGGAAGGTAGGAAGCGTAAGGAAGGCGGAAAGGCGGGAGGGGTGGGGGGGAGACGGAAAGGGGGGAGTCTGTAAACAGCTGGTAGAAAAGCAGGCTGAGGTGAGGATGGAGGGAGGGAACGTGAGGGATGGAGGGAGGGGAACGTGAGGGATGGAGGGAGGGAAGGAGGATGGAGGAGGAAGGAGAGGGATGGAGGGGAGGGAAGGACAGGGATGGAGGGAGGGAAGGACAGGGATGGAAGAAGGAAAAAAAGGTGAGAGTCGAAAGATGGGAGGTGAGGGAGAATAGGTGAAGGATGGGGAGGGTCGAGGGAGGAGTTCAGGGAGAGAAGAGAGGAAACACACCTATAATAATAAACAAAACAAAACAAAGAAGAGAGGAAGAGGAAGAAACAGTGGGAAAAGCGTAAGAAAGAAAGAAGGGATAGGGACAAATGGAGAGGAGAAAAAAAAAATATCGAAAAGAGGTAATTGAGAAGGTATGGAGGAGAGAGGGAGAGTGAGGTAAATATGAGAAGCGTGAGGGAGAGGGAGGAGATGAGAGAGAGAGAGATAGGGAGGGTGGAGAGAGAGAGAGAGATGGGGAGGAGGGAGAGAAAGAAGCCATAAATCGGAGGTCTGGTTCAACCCTTCTGCCTGATGCAGAATGTGCAGAAAAACTGAGGAATAAATGGTATGGGTGGGCAGGGAGGAAGATGGGGGCAGGGGAGGAAGATGGGGGCAGGAGGAAGATGGGGGGCAGGGAGGAGGAAGATGGGGCAGGGAGGAAGATGGGGGCAGGGGAGAAGATGAGGGGCAGGGAGGAAGATGGGGGCAGGGAGGAAGATAGGGGGCAGGGCAGGGGAGGAAGATGGGGGCAGGGAGGAGGAAGATGGGGGGGAGGAAAGATGGGGGCAGGAGGAAGATGGTGGTAGAGGGAGAAAACAGAGAGACATGAGAGACAGAGAGAGGAAGAGACAGAGACAGAGAGACAGAGACAGATCAACAGTGCTGTGCTAGACTAACATATCACCTCCCGTGTGTGTGTGTGTGTGTGTGTGTGTGTGAGGAAGAATGAAACTTAGATAAAAGAAGAGTTAGAATGAAAGTGGGAGGAGGAGAAGGAGGAGGAGAAGACGAGTTAAAGAGGGGGTTGAAGGGAAGGAGGTAAGGGGGGGTGAGGTGAGGTGAGGGGAGGGAGGAGTAGCCACCGTTAGAGGAAGTGAGAACAATTTACAGGATACGACGTTTAGAACCAGAGCAGCGGCGGGCGAGGCAAGGGAGGAGGCGGGGTAGTGAGGCAAGGGTTAGTGAGGCGAGGGGCAGGAGGCGAGGGGTATAGGAGGCGAGGGATAGTGAGGCGAGGGGTAGTGAGGCGAGGGGGTAGTGAGGCAAGGGTTAGTGAGGCGAGGTAGTGAGGCAAGGGTAGTGAGGCAAGGGTTAGGTGAGGCAAGGGGTAGTGGAGGCAAGGGGTAGTGAGGCGAGGGGTAGTGAGGCAAGGGATAGTGAGGCAAGGGTTAGTGAGGAGGGTAGTGGAGGCAAGGGGGTAGTGAGGCAAGGGGTAGGAGGCAAGGGTTAGTGAGGCAAGGGGTAGTGAGGCGAGGGATAGGTGAGGCGAGGGTTAGTGAGGCGAGGGTGTGAGTGGAGTGAGGCGAGGATAGTGAGGCAAGGGTTAGTGAGGCGAGGGCACGAGGCAAGATGTTAGGTGAGGCAAGGGGTAGTGGAGGGGCAAGGCAGTGAGGGAGGGATAGTGAGGCAAGGGGTAGTGAGGCGAGGGGTAGAGAGGCAAGGGATAGTGAGGCAAGGGGTAGTGAGGCGAGGGATAGTGAGGCAAGGGGTAGTGAGGCAAGGGGTAGTGAGGCAAGATGTTAGTGGAGGCAAGGGGTAGTGGGAGGCGAGGGGTAGTGAGGCAAGGGGTAGTGGAGGCAAGATGTAGTGATGCGAGGGATAGTGGAGGCGAGGGGGTTGTGGAGGCAAGGGATAGTGGAGGCGGAGGGATAGTGAGGCAAGATGTTAGTGGGAGGCAAGGGGTAGTGGAGGGAGGGGCAGGAGGCAAGGGTAGTGGGAGGCAAGGGTAGTGAGGCGAGGGATAGTGAGGCAAGATGTTAGTGAGGCAAGGGTAGTGGAGGCGAGGGGTAGTGGAGGCAAGGGATAGTGGAGGCGAGGGATAGTGAGGCAAGATGTTAGTGGAGGCAAGGGGTAGTGGGAGGCCAGGGTAGTGAGGCAAGGGATAGTGAGGCAAGGGTAGTGAGGCGAGGGATAGTGGAGGCAAGATGTTAGGTGGAGGCAAGGGGTAATGAGGCGAGGGGTAGTGAGGCAAGAGATAGTGAGGCAAGGGTAGTGGAGGCGAGGGATAGTGAGGCAAGATGTTAGGTGAGGCAAGGGGTAGTGGAGGCGAGGGGAGTGAGGCGAGGGGTAGTGAGGCAAGGGATAGTGAGGCAAGAGGGTAGTGAGGCGAGGGATAGTGAGGCGAGGGGTAGTGAGGCGAGGGATAGTGAGGCAAGGGATAGTGAGGCAAGGGGTGGTGAGCCAAGGTGTAGTGATGTGAGGGATAGTGAGGCGAGGGATAGTGAGGCAAGGGGTAGTGAGCCAAGGTGTAGTGATGCGAGGGATAGTGAGGCGAGGGACAGTGAGGCAAGATGTTAGTGAGGCAAGGGGTAGTGAGGCAAGGGATAGTGAGGCAAGGGGTAGTGAGCCAAGGTGTAGTGATGCGAGGGATAATGAGGCGAGGAATAGTGAGGCAAGATGTTAGTGGAGGCAAGGGGTAGTGAGGCAAGGGGTAGTGAGGCAAGGGATAGTGAGGCGAGGTGTAGTGGATGCGAGGGGTAGTGAGGCAAGGGGTTACAGGAGGCAAGGGGTTACAGTGAGGCAAGGGGTTACAGTGGAGGCCAAAGTCAGTGAAGCAAGGGGTTACAGTGAGGCAAGGGGTTACAGGAAGCAAGGGGTTACAGGAGGCAAGAGATTACAGTGAAGCAAGGGTAGTGGGCGAGGCAGAAAACAGTTGGATATTGAAATAAAAATGTATGGTTGTGGGTCGTCAGTATTTAGCTGCTGCCATGAGGGGCGGGGAGGTGCTAGAGAGGGGGATGAGAGGCGGGAGGTGCTAGAGAGAGGGATGAGAGGCGGGAGGTGCTAGAGAGCGGGAGGTGGAGCCATGAGGGACGGGAGGTTGAGAGGGGGGGAGGTGGTGCCATGAGGGGCGTGGAGGTGCTAGGAGGGGGGGGAGGTGCTGCCATGAGGGGCGTGGAGGTGCTGGATGGGGCGGGAGGTGCTGGGAGGTGCTGTCATGAGAGGCGGGAGGTGCTGGAGGGTCGGGGAACGCAGGTGGCATAAGCAGAGACTAGTATCTGTGTGTTGTGCCGGCAGGAGGAAGGAGAGAGAGGAGGAGGAGGAGGAGGAAGGAAAGAGGAGGAGGTGGAGAAAAGGTAATAATAATGTGGAGGGAGGGAGGAAGAGGAGGGGTAGGTGAATTAAAGAGAGGGGAGGGAGGGGTGGCGTATTAAGGAGGAGAGAAGAGGGGAAGGAGGGAGGGAGGGAGGGAGGGAGGGGTGGGGGTGTGAGAAAGGGAGAGAGAGAGAGAGGAGATAGAAGGAAGGGAGAGGTGTATGAAGGAGGGAGAGAAAGAAGGACATGTATGCAGGAATATTCAGCAGGATGACAAAGGAGAAGGAGTCACAACCCCTCAGTACGAACCAGTGAATGGGCCGGTCGACGGTGGGAGCAGAATTTACTGATATTTGAAGATAAGAAACGACTTGAATAGGTATATCTAGGGCGGAAGTCGACGGGATTTAGGAGGATCAGATACTGTGTGTGAGAGAGAGAGAGAGAGAGAGAGAGAGAGAGGGAGGAGGAGAGAGAGAGAGAGAGAGAGAGAGAGAGAGGGTCATTATCGTGGTTATGATTCAACATTGATACTTACACTCTATCATCATAAATACTCATATGTGTGTGTGTGTGTGTGTGTGTGTGTGTGTGTGTGGCACTTTCTGAGTACCTACCAGTGCCAGTTAGGTTGAGGGTGTCACTCTAACGCTGCCCTGACACCATTTGGCAGTTCCCACTTATAGTCGGACTTAGAATGTCCTGATTGGTCAACACACACACACACACACACAACAAACACACACTCACACCTCACACCACACGCACAGGCATGATCTCTCTTCGATAATTGGAAGCGACCTCAGATATCTAGTTAGACGCGGTGTGTCGCTTCGTACCCAGCTGTGTGTGTGTGTGTGTGTGTGTGTGTGTGTGTGTGTGTGTGTGTGTGTGTGTGTGTGTCATTTAAATTATCTCTAATTTGGAAGAAAACGCCATTGTTTTGTTGTTATCATTGACTTCTCTTTCTGTCTTCGTCAAAAACATGAGAGACGATGTACCTTCCTGAGGGACTCCTACAGAGGTGATCAAGTGTAGAGAGAGACAGAGAGAGTTCTTACAGGGAAACAAATCCTCCAGCTCACAACGACTCATTGCGAAGCTTCCTCGAGTAGCTGGTGACGTCACTCGAGGTATTCTCAGGAAAAGAACTGTGGGGGGGTTATCCTGGGGTAACTGTGGGGGGTGGATGTTATCCTGAACCTCTGATGACGTCACAACAAGCTCACTGCTTATTTTCTTTAGATGAATATTTTAGGTAAATATTTTAATTTTCTTTGACATTTTCTAGAACAACAGAAAACGGGATTTAAGTTGACC
The DNA here is from genome assembly GCF_018991925.1 of Homarus americanus. Classification (NCBI taxonomy): domain Eukaryota; kingdom Metazoa; phylum Arthropoda; class Malacostraca; order Decapoda; family Nephropidae; genus Homarus; species Homarus americanus. The sequence goes on from NW_024754528.1 coordinate 1,668,058, forward strand.
CTTTTAAGATTAGGCTGGGAATTGTTAAATGAGTGAGTGTTTATAAACTGTCGTAAGGAGGTATTAGAGGTGTGTAAGGAGGTGTTAAAAGTGAGTCACAGGTGAAGTGGTGTGAGTCGCCGCCTTAATGACAGGTGAGAATATTTAGCCACACCTGGTCACAACTCCAGGCAGCCTACTAAAAAAGCAGTTTTATTAATGATTGGAATACAGATTATTGAATGTATAGTGGTTTCAGCCAGACCTCCCTTCCTCCCCCTGACTATAAAAACGTCATCACGACATTTAAAGTACCACATACTGTACAGGTGAATTAAATATTGACGCGAAAGTTAGTTACGGAACACTGTTTAAAACCGTAAAATACGTAGTTAATTAGTAGTCATTTGATGGTGGTTATAGACGTGGGATCTGTTACCTGTCAAGTGTGTGTGACAGATAAATGACTGTGAATTATATAAAGGATTACAGTTTATAAATTATTGTATGTTGCGTCATTTATTATTATTATTATTATTATTATCACCATCATCATCACTATCATACATACATACATACATACATACATACATACATACATACATACATACATACATACATACAGGTGTTAAGGATCGTACCTGGAGACATGATTCACTGTGTTAAATACTTGCTTCCAATATTGTGTTGTGCCATTTCCTCTTTCAGTAGTACGTTGTCATAGAGACCTTTGAGAGGGAGAGGAGAGGGGAGAGGGAGAGGAGGGGAGAGGAGAGGTGAGGGGAGAGGAGAGAGAGGGTGAGGAGGTTAGTTATGTGAGGCTAAGGTGGGGGAGAGGAAGGGGAGATTAGTTATATGTATACTCACTTCTCCCCACATACTTAATTACAGGTAACTCACCTGAACTTACCTGACCTCACCTACCTGTAATTACCACAATTAATACACTCATTACTTAGCTACTCCCTGTAAGTATGATCATGATATAGTAGGTAAAATAAACAAGAGAGGGACACACACACACACACAGACACACACACACGCACACACACACGCATACAGACACACACACACGCACACACAGAAGCAATATTTGTCGCCCAGTAACGTAAAAAGGCTAGCGATATATGTTTGTGTGTGTGTGTGTGTGTGTGTGTGTGTGTGTGTGTGTGCGTGTGCGCGTGTGTGTGTGTGTGTGTGTGTGTGTGTTTTAGATAATCGCTTCTGAAATTATGGGATTGAATTTTTTTTTTTTTTTTTTTATTTTTTTTGGTGGTTAAAAATGTTACTACAAACGATGTTACAGTGTGATGTTTAGTACGAGGTTATTGTTGTGGTGATACGTGTGTTGAGGAGTGATGGTGATAATGCTTCCTCCTTCATTCTCTCTTTCTTTTTGTCTCCTTCCCTTCATCCTTCCTTCCCTCTCTCCTTCTCTCCATTAACCTAACCCCCCTCCCTCTCTTCCCATTCCCTCATCTCCTTCTCTGTCCATCCTCCATCTATCCCTCCCCTATCTCCACACTCCCACACCCCCCCTCCCCCCCTCACCCTCCCCCCACACCCCCTCCCTCCCCACCACACCCTCCCCCTCCCCACCCCACACCTCCCCTCCCCCACACCCTCCGCCACATCCTCCTTCCCCCTACCCCCCCCCACACCCCTCTCCCCCAAACCCTCCTTCCCCCACACCTCCCCACACCTCCCCACACCTCCCTCATCTCCCCCATCACCCTCCCTCCCCTCCCCCCCCCATCACCCTCCCTCCCCCCATCTCCCCTCATCACCCTCCTCCCTCACATCTACCCCCCCCATCTCCCTCCCCCCACACCTCCCTCCCCCACACCTCCCTCTCCCCCTCATCTCCCCCCTCCCCGCATCTACCCTCCCCACACCTCCCTCCCCCATCTCCCCTCATCACTCCCCCCTCCCACACCTCCCCCGTCACTCTCTCCTCACTGTTTTGCATCTCAACTTCCCTGATGATCTTTTTGTGTTACGTCCGTCAGTTAACCAATCTGCACCTCCAGACTCTGAGTAACAGTGGAGTATTACTGTCCACTCCCTAGTGAGGGTGGTCATCATAGGTGCCCACTCCACTCTCGCCCTTAAACTCCCTCTCACATACGGGTTCATCTCCCTTGTTCCTCCTCCAGTCACCGTCAACTGGAGGAGTATGCAAAAATACCCCTATCAGGTAAGGTTCATAAAGATGGTTTTGAGGGTTTGAGGTAGGATTTTAAGCCCCTGTAGCAGTGAGGGAAGAGACGGCGCCGTTTTCTGGCCATGGCCGTCGACCGAATCGCTTTAGCCAGAACGTTTCTTTAAATTGACACCTTGACAACTAGCTATTAGGCCCATGTTGATTTTCATTTGCATGAGCCTTTCTGACCAGCGGCTTATTGTATAGTTGGTCCTGTGGTGTGATGGATAAAGACACTGTTGGATAAAGACACTGTAGGATAAAGACACTGTAGGATAAAGACACTGTAGGATAAAGACACTGTAGGATAAAGACACTGTTGATAAAGACACAGAGGATATAGACACTGTAGGATAAAAGACACTGTAGGATAAAGACACTGTAGGATAAAGACACTGTGGGATAAAGACACTGTGGGATAAAGAGACACTTTGTTGGATAAAGACACTGTGGGATAAAGACACTGTGGGTTAAAGACACTGTGGGATAAAGACACTGGAGGATAAAGACACTGTAGGATAAAGACACTGTGGGATAAAGACATGGGATAAAGACACTGTGGGATAAAGACACTGTTGGATAAAGACACTGTAGGATAAAGACACTGTTGGATAAAGACACTGTGGGATAAAGACACTGTGGGATAAAGACACTGTAGGATAAAAGACACTGTGGGATAAAGACACTGTGGGATAAAGACACTGTGGGATAAGGCACTGTTGGATAAAGACACTGTGGGATAAAAGACACTGTAGGATAAAGACACTGTGGGATAAAGACACTGTGGGATAAAGACACTGTAGGATAAAGACACTGTAGGATAAAGACACTGTTGGATAAAGACACTGTAGGATAAAGACACTGTTGGATAAAGACACTGTTGGATGAAGACACTGTAGGATAAAGACACTGCAGGATAAAGACACTGTAGGATAAAGACACTGCAGGATAAAGACACTGCAGGATAAAGACACTGTTGGATGAAGACACTGTAGGATAAAGATACTGCAGGATAAAGACACTGCAGGATAAAGAACACTGCAGGATAAAGACACTGTAGGATAAAGACACTGTAGGATAAAGACACTGTAGGATAAAGACACTGTAGGATAAAGACACTGTAGGATAAAGACACTGTAGGATAAAGACACTGTAGGATAAAGACACTGTGGGATAAAAACACTGTAGATGAACTTACTGTGAGATAAAAGACACTGTGGGATAAAGACACTGTTTGGATAAAAGACACTGTTGGATAAAGGGCTTTGTAGAACTGAACTTGCTGGCAAGATAAAGACACTGTTGGATAAAGACACTGCAGGATAAAGACACTGTAGGATAAAGACACTGTAGGATAAAGACACTGTAAGATAAAGACATTGTTGGATAAAGACACTGTAGGATAAAGACACTGAAGGATAAAGACACTGTAGGATAAAGACACTGTTGGATAAAGACACTGTAGGATAAAGACACTGTAGGATAAAGACACTGTTGGATAAAGACACTGTAGGATAAAGACACTGCAGGATAAAGACACTGTAGGATAAAGACACTGTGGGACAAAGACACTGTGGGATAAAGACACTGTTGGATAAGAACACTGTGGATAAAAGACACTGTGGGATAAAAGTGCTAGGATAAAGACAAGGATAAGACACTGTGGGATAAAAGACACTGTGGGATAAAGACACTGGGAGACGAAGACACTGGTGGATGAACACTGTGGGACTACCTAAAGACACTGTGAAAGGATGAGAATAGCAGGATAGGGCACTGTGGGTTAAAGAACGCTAGGATAAAAGACACTGCGGGATAAAAGACTTGCTGCTGCGGGATAAAGATTGCCAGTGGATAAAGACTTGCTGCGGGATAAAGGCCTGCGGGATAAAGACACTTTCGTTGGATAAAGACACTGCGGGATAAAAAGAACACTGTGGGATAAAGACGCACAGGGGATAAAGACATGGGACTAAAAGACGCAGCCAGGATAATGACACTGTGGGATAAAGAACACTGTTGGATAAAGACGCTGTGGGATAAAGGGCACTTTGGGATACAAAAGACGCACCAACAGGATAAAAGACACTAGGATAAAGACACTGTAGGATAAAGACACTGTAGGATAAAGACACTGTAGGATAAAGACACTGTAGGATAAAGACACTGTAGGATAAAGACACTGTAGGATAAAGACACTGTAGGATAAGGACACTGTAGGATAAAGACACTGTAGGATAAAGACACTGTAGGATAAAGACACTGTTGGATAAAGACACTGTAGGATAAAGACACTGTAGGATAAAGACACTGTAGGATGAAGACACTGTAGGATAAAGACACTGTAGGATATAGTGCACTTCACAGCTAGTATATGATGCGTATGTAACAGGCGGGGAATATTGTGCAGATGAGGCGGCCGACACACACACACACACACACACACACACACACACACACACACACACACACACACACACACACACACACACACACGGCGGATACATGATGGCCTGCGGAGGGGAGAGGGAAGCGGAGGTGTTGATGGAGGGAGGAAGGAGACCAGAGGATAACGCCGTCAGGAAGGTCTTGAAGGGGACCTAGTGAAGAGGGTGAGAATGGTGAGCGTTAGATGGGGTCACACGTCACATGTAACACCCCTGGGGTCACACGGCACAAGTATCACACAGCTGGGGGTCATGTTAACACACAGCTGGGGTCACGTCGTGTAACACAGCTAGGGTCACGTCACATGTAACTCATCTGGGGTCACACTTCTCATATATGGCACAGCTGGGGTCACACGTCACATGTAACACACAGCTATTGTCACACGTCACATGTAACAGCTGGGGGTCACCGTCACAAGTAACACAGCTGGGGTCACACGTCATACCAACACCTGGCTGGGGTCACGTCGCGCCGCCAACACACAGCTGGGGGTCATATCTGTCTCAGCACCTGGCCTAAGGTCACACGTCACATGTAACACAGCTAAGGGGTCACACGTCACATGTAACACACATCTGGTCACACCTCACATATGTAACACAGCTGGGGTAACACGTCACATGTAACACACAGCTGGGGTCACACGTCACATGTAACACACAGCTGGGGTCACACGTCACATGTAACACACAGCTGGGGTCACACGTCACATATAACACACAGCTGGGTCACACGTCACATATAACACACTACGAGACGTGCTTGTGAAACTTGGCTACCAGTCTCCCAAGACTTGAGGAAGAGAGAGAGTGTGTGTGTGTGGGGTGGGGGGGTGGGGGAGTGGTGTGTGACAAGCAGGGCCAGCAGATCAATCCCTGGGGCCAGACAGGTGAGCGTGTGAACCATTGTCCCCGCCCCGCCCCAACCTGACCTGACCCAACCCGCCCTGACCCGCCCACCCCGCCCACTTACCTCTTGTCTGCTGAACTCTTGACCCCCTCCTCGTGTCCCCTCCTCTTTCCCGACCCTCATCTCCTCTCTTCCATTTTCCCCTACCCTGTGGTTTGACCCTTCCCCCTCCCTCTCTCTTCTATGTATGTCGTAGTGACCGCCCCTCCTCGCCCTCCACCTCTCTCCCCGCCCCTCCTCGCCCTCCACCTCTCCCCGCCCTCCTCGCCTCCACCGCTACCTCCTCCCTCCCGCCCACCCTCCTCCTTCCCGTCACCCTGCACTCCTTCCCCCGCCCAGCCTCCTCTCCCTTTCCTCGCCCTCCACCCCTCTCCCCGCCCATCCTCCTCCCCCCGCCCCGCCCCACACTCATAAACATTCCCAGGACATGCATGCGAGTTTCGTAACTGGGTAATTTTCGAGTAGGTCGGCCGGACATCTTAGGGAGAAATTGGGACAGGTGGGGGAAAAATTGTGCCCTGTGCAGTGTCCCTCTGTCAGGCTTGGACCTCAAAAACGATTGCCAGGAATGTGAAAAATGGCGACCGTTGTGGAGCGTGCGAAGCCTTGCATAAGTATACCAGTTTTGTTATGTCCTTGTGGTAACTTGTGAAAGTATTGGATATATATTGAGGCTGTTCCGACCCTCGCCTTAGATAACTGCCCGATCTTTTACCCTGGGATTTATCCTAAGTGCCCCTGCGGAAGGATTAATGTAATTGTTACTGTCCAGTTTTGAAATCGAAGTCCAAAATCCACAGATGGGGACAGTGTGGGAGTCATCGGGATTTTGGTCACACGAGGCCATTCCAACCGCCCATCTAATTCAACTCAGACTCCAAGCGGCGTATCCCACAGCGGATCAGCAGGCAGTTGTGGAGCTACTGTCCCCGTGGCTTAATGACCAAAATCGTTTGACATTATCTCACCTGGATGGGACCCCTATATGTAAGTGGCCAAAGAAAAGTTAAATATGGAAATTACAAGGAAACTTGGCCAAACTTAGAGGAAACTTAAACGATGAGAGACGGTGACCCGACCACGCTTTAACTTTTCCTCGGACTCCCACCTCAACTTTTCCATCAGATTTCACCAGATTTCACCTCCTCTCCAAATCTGTGGCTTATGTATGCACGGACCTTCCGCAGGTGCTCACAAAAATCGGACGAGTTTTTAGTAGTTGTGGGTTCCTGGGGCGTCGGTCGCTGCGGGAGAGAGGCGTGGCCCACCTCCAATACTTTTATTTTATTACACTGGCACCGCCTACATTATTAAGACGTAAGGCGGGATACTTCCTTTAATGTTTCTTACTTCCTCCACGCCACCGAGCTCAAACAACACGAATTACAGCGGCTATTACTTGCTGCTGCTGGGAATGGCTGTGTTGATGCAGAAGGCGAGAGTTGCTGACAGAAATCATACGTGGCCGTGTAGTTTATGTGATGGTTGTGGTGGTGAGGGGCGGCAGGGTGGTGGTGAGGGGCGGCGGGGTGGTGGTGAGGAGCAGCAGTCAGTGGTGAGGTTAGCCATGCCCTGCTATGTGATGGTTGTGTGGTGAGGCAGGGTGAGCAGGTGACGGCAGGGAAGGTTAAGGGCGGCAAGAGGTGAGGGGGATGTTCAGGAAGTGATGTGGTGGTGGTGAGGGGCGGAGAAGGGTGATAGTGAGGGGGCGATGGGAGTGGTGCCACAGCCTCACACCGCACCCGCCACCACCCATTATTTTTTCACTTCGACAATTACCCTTGTCTGACTGTCTCCTGCTGCCGCTGTCCTGCTGCTGCTGTCCGTCACCCCTGCTGCTGTCACCCCTGCTGCTGTCCTGCTATCCGTCACCTGTGCTGCAGCTGTTACTGTTGCTGTCATTATCATCATTATATTTATTATTATCACTATTAATGGTATTTAACAAAGACATATACAAAGTCAAAACATTCAGTCATCTTTACTGAACGCTAGAGTGTGAGTGAGCGACTGTCTACCTGTGGATCATATTAATTAAAGGTAGAAGTGGTTGGTCAGGGACTTGATCGGTCAGTGGGAGTTAAAGGACCCTGGACAGACAACCTCTCCCCGTCATAGTCTAACCAATACTGACTCGTATACTCTCGTTCACCAATCATTTAAGGCCTCAGGATATCGTACTAGTGTGTGTGTGAATATCTATCAGTATGAATATCAATAACAAATGATAACATGATTAAAATTGTGTTATATAATTCATTAGTATTTGTGATGTTGATTTAGTTATTTGAATGTGCTTACCCAAGACCGCTATAGTGCTGTGGTTGGGTTAGGTTAGGTTAAGGAGTAACGGGGTGGCGGGGTGAAGTGGAGGAAAGGGGAGGGAGACAGAAGGGAAGGGGAGGGAAGGGGAGGGAGACAGAAGGGAAGGGGAGGGAGACAGAAGGGTAGTGGAGGGAAGGGGTCAATTATTATACCCCAAATACCTTCATTTTTTTCCATTTTTATTCAACTTTTTTTTATCTTATGTTTATTTATACTTTTACTTTCATTTATAACTTATTGTATTTTTTACCTTCTTCCTGTTCATTCATATCTTCTCCTACTCTTCTTCCTTTCTTTAATCCTCCTCTTCTTTTCCTCCTCCCCCCCCTTTCACCTCCTCCGTTTTCCTTCCTCCTCCTCCTCCTCCTCCTCCTTACCCTACCCCTCCTCCTCCTCTCTCCTTCCTCCTCTTCCCCTCTCCTCCTCCGATAACCACTGGAATCCACGTGTCCACTCGGGGATCGGATTGGAATCTATAGCTTTACTCTTTTTGCTAGAAGGTGTAGCAATGGCTGGTTGTGGCCGGGCGAGGCGCTGACGGATGGCGAGGAGAGAGAGAGGGGGAGGGAGGCTGGTGAATGGCGAGGAAAGAGAGAGAGGTTGGGGAATGATTAATGGTGACATGAGGAGAGAGAGAGAGAGGTCAGGGAAGGGAGGGAGAGAAGACGTAGAGATAAAAAGAAGGGGGGAATGGGGAGAGGCTTTAAAGAAGGAGAGAAGGAAGGAAGGAAGGAAGGATGGATGGTGGTTAGTAAGGCAGTGGGAAAATAAAGGATGGAGAGACAGAGAGAGAAAGGAGGGAGAGAGAGGAGGAGGAGGAGGAGGAGGGGGGGTGATGGTGAAGTTTGAAAGGTCGTCACAGTAGGGAAGGAGGGAGGGGCTGTGAAGGAAGACTGTCGGGAGGAAGGAAGGAAGGGAGGGAGGGAAGGAAGGTTGACGAGGAGAACAAAAGGAGAAAGATGAAGGGAAATATTACTGAGAGAAGAAGAAGATAGTGACGTCATCTTGTAAACAAACACAAACGGTGGTCGGACGAAGTATGTCACTCAGGTAAACGAACGACACTTGACCAAATAGAAAATTATCGAAAAAAATGGTACCTGGCAATACGTCCCTGAAATACGTCCCTGAAATACGTCCGTGAAATACGTCCGTGTGCAGGAAGATGAAAACACTAGACCACCTACCCTCCCTCACCTCCCTCACCTCCCTCACCTCCCTTACCTCCCTTACCTCCCCTGCCTCCCTCACCTCCCTTACCTCCCTCACCTCCTTACCTCCCTTACCTCCCTGCCTCCTTACCTCCCTTACCTCTCCCTCTCCCTCCCTCCACCTCCCTCCTCCCTTACCTCCCTTACCTCCCTCCACCTCCCTCACCTCCCTCCCCTCCCTCACCTCCCTCACCTCCCTCCCACCTCCCTTGCCTCCCTTTACCTCCCTCACCTCCCTTACCTCCCTTACCTCCCTTACCTCCCTTACCTCCCTCCCCACCTCCCTTACCTCCCTCACCTCCCCTCCCACCTCCCCTCACCTCCCCTCCCCACACCTCCCTCACCCCCTCCCCTCCCCACCTCCCTTACCTCCCTTACCTCCCCTCTCTCTCTATTGTTTTATGGGATGTCCACCAAGTAGATAAATATAGAAATTAATTATGTGAAAATTAGACGCCCTTAACTTCGCCTAGCTTAACCTAACCCAGCAAGCCTAACCCCTGTAACCCTAACCCAGCAAACCCTAACTAACCTAACCAAACCTGGAGTGTCTAATCTTCAGGTGATCATAAATATTGGTAGAGTATACTGTGAGTGTGTTTTGTAGCCAGCCAGCCCAAGTAAGCACCCCGGCCTCCCACACCCATATATCTAGAGCCCCCAAGTGAGCGCCCCGGCCTCCACCCATATATCCTAGTGCCCCAAGTGAAGCAGCCCGGCCTCCCCACCATATATCAGGCCCAAGTGAAGCACCCCGGCCTCCCACCCACATATCCCCTAGTGCCCCAAGTGAAGCACCCCGGCCTCCCACCCATATATCTAGAGCCCCAAGTGAAGCACCCCGGCCTCCCACCCATATATCTAGAGCCCCAAGTGAAGCACCTCGGCCTCCCACCCATATATCTAGAGCCCCAAGTGAAGCCTCGCCCCTCAGGTCATAAAGCCCAGATCACCGCCTCGGGTCAAGATCAGTAGATAGTTCTTTAATATGGACACCCCGTAGCCTTATCAGATTTTTAGTGCCCATAGAAATTTATTTGGGGGAATGATAATTGACATTTTAGGATGAAGGAGCCCACGAGTCCCCGCTACTTCTCGTGGGCGTGGGCGTGGGTGGGGGGGAGAGGGTCGTTATAGAGGGAGGTAAAAAAAAATAATAATAGCTGTCCAAAAACGAGAATCATAAGGTTTTAGTGGATCGCATTTATCGGTGGAGGTTGGTACTGAATCCTGGATCTATTGTCCTAAGAAGTTTGGATTCTTCTGACGAGACGCTTTTTCTTTCGTCATTTATTGGTCGTGTTGTCGTTGGTGTTTGTTTCTGGTGTTTTAAGATTTAATTGTGTGTTTTATTTATTGTTTTTTTTTTGAGGCGGTGGAAATATAGAGTTAAAACAAAATTGTCTTGGTTCTTTTATGTACGAGTGAATGGTTAAACAATAATTCTTTTAGTAAGTGATGCTTCAACTAATGGCCCTCACCCACCCACCCACACACCCCTCCCACACCTTTCATCTCCTCCTCCCCACATATACTGTACAATATCCATCTCCCCACAATACGACACACACACACACACACACACACACACACACACACACACACACACACACACACATACATGGAGAGAAGATGAAGTGCAAGTTTAATTATGAACGTGAGGAGAGGAGGTTAGGTTAGGTTAGATTAGGTTAGGTCCTGGGTCAGCAGTATTGAGTGACTCGACTGAGGTGCAGTAGCCACGGTGTGTCAAGGTGACTTATACTGAGTCTAGTTCATTCAGCAGCCACTGAGCCGACGACACACATGGGCGGTAGCCAGATCCCTCCATGACCACACCCTCTACCACTACACACCTCTACAACCACCACATCTTCCCACACCTTCCCACCACCCCACCACCACCACACCACCACACCCCACCCTTACCACCAGCCACCACCCCACCACCCCACCACCACCCCCACCACCCACCACCACCACCACCACCCACCACCCACACCCACACCACCACCACCCACCACCACCACCCACCCAGCCACCCACCACCCACACCACCACCACCACACCCCCACCACCACCACCAGCCACTACACCACAACACCACCACCACCCACCACCCACCACCAACAGTGTGGCCTCCTAATACACTATGAAGGTGGACATTACCTACTTCCCTCTCTCTTTATCTGACCCTACTCCCTCTCTCCTCCTTCTCCCCTCCCTCCTCCCTCCTTCATCTCCCTCCCTCCCTCCCTTCTTCCTGTCCTTCTTTATCCTCCCTTACCATTTCGCTTATTTCCCCTCACTTTCTCATCCTCCCTCATCTCTCTCTCTCTCTCTCTCTCTCTCTCTCTCTCTCTCTCTCTCTCTCTCTCTCTCTCTCTCTCTCTCTCAGCCCACCTTCCTTACTCTTGACCCATGTTTTGCCCCCACACCTTGCTGCCCACTTACCCTACTCTTGCCCCGTGTGTTGCTTGGACTCACATTACTGGCAGTCGTTCCATCACCCGAAGCTGCGACACGACGATGTATTGGTTTAACTTTGTTCCTCCTCTCTCCCTCTCTCCTTCTCTCCTCCTTCTCATCCCTCCCTCCCTCTCCTCCCTCCCTGCGTCCCTCACTGCGTCCCTCTCTCTCCTCCTCTGCGTCCCTCCCTGCGTCCCTCTCTCCCTCCCCTCCCTTCCTCCCCTGACTCTCCGACCCTTTTTCCTTCTTTCCTTCCTCACTTATCCCTTCCTTCTTTCCTTCCTTTCCTTTGTTACATCTCTCTCTCTCTTTGTTATGACAAAGAATAAAAGTAAATAACAAATATAGAATATGAACACCTGAACAGAGCAGAACAAGGAGAACAAACTGAACAGAGGCAGAACAAGGAGAACAAACTGAACAGAGCAGAACAAGGAGAACAAAACTGAACAGAGCAGAACAAGGAGAACAAACTGAACAGAGCAGAACAAAGGACAACTGAACAGAGCAGAACAAGGAGAACAAACTGAACAGAGCAGAACAAGGAGAACAAAATGAACAGAGCAGAACAAGGAGAACAAACTGAACAGAGCAGAACAAAGGGAACAAACTGAACAGAGCAGAACATAACTCAACAAGGAAAGATGAACTTATTTGAACTGAATACCATTGTGAGAGGGTGGAGTGGGAGAATAGGAGGTGGGGAGTGGATGAGAGGGAATAAGAGTGGTGTGGGTAGAGGGGAGTGAGTTAGAATAGTGGAGAGAGGAAAGGTGTGAGAGAGGGAAGTGAGTGGGAGGGTGAGGTGGTGGTGAGGTGAGGTGGGAGAGAGGATGATAGAGAAGGATGATAGAGTATGATAGAGGTGGTGGTGAGAGGGTGAGAGAGGATGGTGTGAAAGGAAGAGTTTACAGAAAATGTGTATGAACTTGAGTCTTTGAATACCTCATTAATGTTGTATGTTCACTGATGTTCACTCTCTCTCTCTCCACCTTCACTTACTTCCCTCTCGCCCACATTTTCCTAAAACTTCTCCTCCCACATTGCCTCTCACATACCCCACACACTTTCCCCTCCCCCCACACTCCCCTCACCTTCCCACCCTCCCCCACACACCCCCACACACCCCCACCCCCTGCCCCACCTTCCCCACTCCCCTACACTCCCCCACACTTCCCTACCTCCCCCCACACCTTCCCCCTCCCCTCCCCCTTCCCACCTCCCCTACACACCCCACCCCCACACCTCCCCCCACACCCCCACACCTCCCCCACCTCCCCCACACACCCCCACACCTTCCCCACACCCCCCCACCTTCCCCCTCCCCCACCTCCCCTCCCCCCACCCCTCCTCTCCCTCTCACCCCCCCCACCTCCCCCCACACACCCCCACACCCCTTCCCACACCTTCCCCCACCTCCCCACACTCCCCCACACTCCCACTGTGTCCTGGTCTAAAACACTCGTTCATCATTGCCACTCAGTTTCCATTTTCACACATTGGCAGTCGATACTATTCCTATTTTCCCATGGCGCCGCTGTGCTTGTGTTATTTGTTGCGGAAATCTTCACTCTCTCTCTCTCTCTCTCTCTCTCTCTCTCTCACTAAACTACATAACACTATACTACACGTCCTCACACTATAATGCACGTTGCCCACACTATACTACGTCGCCCTCACTATACTACACGTCGCCCCATTGTACTACATTACGTCTTCACCTATACTACGTCGCCCCACACTATACTGTACGTCGTCCACACTATACTACATGTCGCCCCTCACTATACTACACATCGCCTCACCTTACTATACTACACGTCGCCCCACACTATACTACGTCGCCCCACTATACTACGTCTCACTACACGTCGCCCCACACTACACGTCGCCCACTACGTCTCCTACGTCACCCACACACGTCTCCCCACACTCCACGTCGCCCCACATCGCCCACTCGTCACCCCACACTACGTCACCCACACACGTCTCCCACACACTACGTCGCCCCACCCTACGTCGCCCCACTACACGTCGCCAGCCCCACACTACACGTCGCCCACCTACACGTCGCCCCACCACGTCGCCCCACACTACACGTCTCCCACTACACGTCGCCCACCTACGTCTCCCACACTACACGTCGCCCCACTGCGTCTCCCACACTACACGTCGCCCACACTACACTACACGTCGCACACTACACTACACGTCGCCACACACTACGCGTCTCCCCACACTACACGTCGCCACACACTACGTCGCCCCACCGGCTCCCGTCTCGTCGCCACTACCGTTTACACGTCGCCACACTACACGTCGCCACACTACGTCGCCTCACTACACGTCGCCACACTACGTCGTCCACACTACGTGCCACACACTACACGCCACACTACACTTGCACACTACGTCGCCCCACGTCGTCACACACTACACGTCGTCACACACTACACGTCACACACTACGTCTCCCATACTACGTCGCCCACACTACACGTCGCCTCACACTACGTCGCCACTACGTCGCCACACTACACGTCGCCACACACTACATGTCGCCACACACACCACGCGCCACACTACGTCGCCACACACTACGTCGCCACACACTACGTCGCCACACACTACGTCGCCACACACTACACGTTGCCACACTTACGTCGCCCACGTCGTCACACACACGTCGTCACACACTGCACGTCTCCCATACTACACGTCGCCACACACACTACACGTCGCCACACACACTACGTCGCCACACACTACGTCGCCACACACTACACCGTCGCCACACACTACACGTCGCCACACTACACTACGTCGCCACACTACGTCGCCACACGCACTACGTCGCCCACACTACACGTTGCCACTACGTCGCCCACTACACGTCGCCCACACGACACGTCACCCCACTACGTCTCCCCACACCGTCGCCCCACACTACGTCTCCCCACACTACGTCGCTTCCCTACGTCGCCCCACTACACTACACGTCGCCCCACACTACACTACGTCGCCCCACACTACGGTCGTCTCCCCACACTACGTCATACATACACGTCGCCCCACACTACGCTCGTCTCCCCACCACGTCTTCCCTCCACGTCGCCACACTACACGTCGCCACACACTACATCGCACGTCGCCACACACTACGTCGCCTCACACTACGTCGCCACCACCACGTCGTCTCACACTACGTCGCCACACACTGCACGTCGCCCCACTACGTCGTCACACTACGTCGTCACACACCACGTCGTCACACTACACGTCGCCCACACTACCGTCGCCACACGCTACGTCGCCTCACCCGTCGCCACTACGTCCGCCACACCACGTCGCCACTACATGTCGCCACACACAACACGTCGCCACACTACGTCGCCACACACTACGTCGCCACACACTACACGTCGCCACACACTCACGTCGCCACTACATTGCCCACACTACGTCGCCCCGTCGTCACACTACACGTCGCCCCACGTCTCCATACTACGTCGCCACACTACACGTCGCCACACACTACGTCGCCACACACTACGTCGCCACACACTACACTCCACGTCGCCCCACGTTGCACACTACACTACGTCGCCTCACACGTCGCCACACTACGTCGCCACACTACACTACGTCGCCACACTACACGTCGCCTCACACTACACGTCGCCACACTACCGTACTACACTACACGTCGCCACACACTACACTACACGTCGCCACACTACACGTTGCCACACTACACGTCGCCCCACTACACGTCGCCACCCGTCGCCACACACTACACTCGTCGCCACACTACACGTCGCCGTCGCCTCACTCGTCGCCACTACACTACTCGTCGCCACACTACGTTGCCCACACACGTCGCCCCACTACACGTCGTCACACACCATGTCGTCGCATATTTAAATTACATACTAAATGACACACACCTTTCATCCGTGAACCTCCGGGCGGGACACATCCCACCAGGTGTCTACTCTTTAAACGGATTAAACTCCCATTCACTCGGGTAGGATTTACGACCTTGAGAGCTTGTGTGAGTTAGCTGGTTCTTGCCCTGAGCCACGCCATTCACAGTCAAGAGCGAGTCACGTGTGAAGGAGAACGTTGCTAAATTCAATATTTTTCCAAATTGACAGTCTTGCCTTCACCTATCCCGGCCAAGTGATCGAGGCGGACAGACGGACCCTCTCCCGTCGATGGAACGGATTGACGCCCAAATTGACGGGATGGATCACTTTAGCGAGAGAGAATATGGTAGAATCTGTCTACATTTTTGTGTTGTGTTGACGGGCGTGGGTCTATTATTTTGTGGTGTTGACGGGCGTGGGTCTACTATTTTGTGGTGTTGACGGGCGTGGGTCTATTATTTTGTGGTGACGGGCGTGGGTCTCTACTATTTGTGGTGACGGGCGTGGTCTACTATTTTGTGGTCTTGACGGGTGTCTATTTGGTGTTGACGGGCGTGGTCTATTATGTGGTGTTGACGGGCGTGGGTCTACTATTTTGTGATGTTGACGGGCGTGGGTCTATTATTTGTGATGTTGACGGGCGTGAGTCTACTATTTGTGATGTTGACGGGCGTGGTCTACCAATGTGATGTTGACGGGCGTGGGTCTACTATTTTGTGGTGTTGACGGGCGTGGGTCTATATTTTGTGATGTTGACGGGCGTGGGTCTACTATTTTGTGGTGTTGACGGTCTCGGGTCTCTATTTTGTGTCGTGTTGACGGGCGTGGGTCTACTTTTTAGTGGTGTGGGCGACGGTGGGTTATCTGTATCGCCCACAATGAACGTTGCTTCAACACCACACCTGAAGCATCAAAATACCCATCTTCATAAACCCAACATGGCACCTCGGTTGTGGTTCAGTTTATTCTTACGCTTCGCTGTTTTGTTGGTTTAATCCAGATCTTTTTTCATCTTCTCCCTTCCTGACACGATCCCCAACATCACAGTCGCGAACAAATGCCCTGTACCCTCGTCTGAAGCTTCGCAGACCCAGAGATTCAGACTCGTGAATCCGAAACATTTATGGACAGAATAATGCATCAATGTTTACTGCTTCGGGTTCACGGGTCTGATTCTCTGGGTTCGTCGTCCGTTCAAGTTTGTCGATACCTTCAACCATCGGAATGAGTTAGGTCCAGGTTAGGTTAGGTTAGGTTAGGTTAGGTTAGGTTAGGTTAGGTTTTACTGTTGCTGTTCTTTCGTTGTCGCTATTCTTCACGTACTGGTGTCGTATAGTGAAGCCCTTGATCAACCCTGGAGTGAACCATCTTGGTGAAGCCTCTGGTGGTGGTTGTGGTGGGAAGGTCTCCTCAGGGCTTCACGGACTACGCGTGCTTGTTTGTTCATCAAAGAGCTTCACTTTTTTTCTTCTTTTTTTTTACTTCTCTTGAATTTTATATATATATTTTTTTCATTTCGTCATATGGGGAAATATTATTCTTTTAGGGAAATTTTGTCTTTTGGAGGAAGAATTTTGTCCTTTTTATTTTTTAGGGAATTTCTTCGTCATTTTGGGGAATTTTTTGTGGGAGTGTTTCGTCCTGTTTTGCAATTCCGACTTTTTGTTGTTGTTGTTTCCTGCTATTTGGGGGAATTTTCTCCTTTAAGAATTTATGTTCTTTTTGTTAATACTGTTTTGTCTTTTTAGCCGCTCCTGCTTCCTCGTGTGTGTGTGTGTGTGTGTGTGTGTGTGTGTGTGTGTGTGTAAAAATTATAATGATTGAATAATAACAATAAGTAACTTTATTGAATATATAATGATGAAAAATAATTGTAATAAAAATATGAGAGAGAGGAGAGGAAGAGGCTGTATCACCAAGACTCATCAAGTACTTAGATTTAATTTATGTAAGATTTTGAACTATTAAATACAGCATCGATACAGCCTTATGTAATGGCAAGAGTACAGGAGATTTCTGTCGTGGTGTAGTAGTTTTAACCCTCTAATTGAACTCGTGTATATTATAGTTAAAGTGTGAGTTAGCGTTATGTTATTTCAGGCTTTTATTAACATGATAAACAATAGACCGGGGAGTATTAATTAAGAAGAATTTAGTTTGTGTTTAAAGTTCATATAAATTGCTTTTTTTGTTACTGTCAAGATGTGGGGAAAGTTGTACCGTATCATTAGTAGTGGTAAGATATTCCATAAATTTACCTGATATTTATAGTCACTTAAAAAAAAACTATACAAAATTGGTAGAAAATATGACACAACGGACGAATGATTTTGACAACCCTACCGAGACAACAGGAGTCATAGTGTTCATTAGAACTCATCGATCACCCCGAGTACAGATAGTTTTTTGGGGTGACTGTAACAAACCTGGAAAGCACGCTGACCATAGCCAGAATAAAGGACTAACTGTACCCCATCAAGAAGCACCTGATGTGTTTTGCTTCTGACGGAGGCCCGAGAGGAGGTGAATGAAGGGAAGTAGTGATAGAGCAGGGTGATGACGCTCTAATATTAATAACGCTTTCTTAATATCAACTCAAGGATGGTGCGGTCATATGCGTCACTCAAACTCTCTGTGACGTAGTGAGAGAGGCAGAGTGAGTTGACCTTCCTCTCTGACTAACACGTGATTATTATCCACATTTGGTTTTTATATGTTTTAAAACTGACCCCAACTGTGTAATCTTCTTCTGTGTGTGTGTGTGTGTGTGTGTGTGTGTGTGTGTGTGTGTGTGTGTGTGTGTGTGTGTGTGTGTGTGTGACTGTGTGACCTTTATTTTAATTCTAGTTGTTCAATTTGTTTTTTTTCCTGGTGAGAATAACCCGTAGGAGGGAATTAGGAGGGAGAAAAGAAACGAAAATGCAGGTAATGGCGTAAGCAAGAGAAGACTTCCATATGGCACCATTATCCCCGGCCATCTCAGCGTATTATGACCCCTAATGAGTTGTGACAGAAAGACGCCTTCCCCATTGCACGGGTCGTTGTGGGTTAGGCCCCAGAGTTCCGCAGAGTAATTTGATTGCGCCCGTTTAAGATAGGAGGAGCCAATCAGAGCGTCTTTACGGCTAGTGTCCTTGCCTCGTCTCCACACTTTACAGTTCTACACTAACTAAACCACTGCTATATATATTTTTTGGGGGGCCTCTCTACGGTGGGTGAGAGGTGATAACTTAGAATGGTGGGCGAGGGTGGTTAGTGGCGGTGATAGTGGTTAGTGGCGGTGATAGTGGTTAGTGGCGGTGATAGTGGTTAGTGGCGGTGATAGTGGTTAGTGGCGGTGATAGTGGTTAGTGGCGGTGATGAAGTGGTTAGTGGCGGTGATAGTGGTTAGTGGCGGTGATAGTGGTTGAGTGGCGGTGATAGTGGTTGGTGGCGGTGATAGTGGTTGAGTATGGCGGTGATGGTGAATCTAGAGGAGTGGTGATAGTGGTGAATCTAGAGGTGGTGATAGTGGTACAGATTTAGAGGTGGTGATAGTGGTGAATTTAGAGGAGGTGGTGATAGTGGTGAGATCTGGAGAGTGGTGATAGTGGTGAATCTAGAATTGGTGATAGTGGTGAATCTAGAGGAGTGGTGGTAAGTGGTGAATCTGGAGGAGTGGTGATAGTGGTGAATCTGGAGGAGTGTGGTGATAGTGGTGAATCTAGGAGTGGTAGTAGTGGTGAATCTAGAGGAGTGGTGATAGTGAGAACATGTGCTTGGCAGTAGTGGGGATGGTAAGCAGAGTGGCGAGACGGATAAAAAAAAAGGAAGAGAGTGAGCTAACCATTTCCTGACTACATACAGGAGATACAGCCAGTTACTCGCCTGGGAGGGAGGGAGAGGAGGAGGAGGGTAGAGAAAGAAAGAGAGAAGAGAGAGACGAGAGGACCGCCCTACTCACTGAGGAACTAGAGGCCAAGGTGGGGGGTGGAGGAGTGTGAGGGAGGTGAGGGGGGGGAACATGAGGCACCCTTACCAGGTCACACACCAACAAGACAGAGAGACAGACAGACAGACAGTGTTGCTTATTTACCTCATTAATTAAACACATTATTTACCTGTACCCTGAGTAAACCTTACCTGTGTGTGTAGAGGTTGAAGCATCACCCAATTGCTCTCTGTGTTGACGTGAGGAACACTTTTTCTCTGTAGTGTGTGTGTGTGTGTGTGTGTGTGTGTGTGTGTGTGTGTGTGTGTGTGTGTGTGTGTGTGTGTGTCCCTATATATATTACGAGGGCAGTAAGGAAGAAACTTGGAGGCTTGTGTGTGTGGTGGAGGCATGGGTGGCGTGGGTTGGTGAGTGGAGGCATGGGTGGCGTGGGTTGGTGAGTGGAGGCATGGGTGGCGTGGGTTGGTGAGTGGAGGCATGGGTGGCGTGGGTTGGTGAGTGGAGGCATTGGTTGCGTGGGTGAGGGTGGGTGAGTGAGTGGAGACGTGGGTTGGTGAGGTAGGTGGGTGAGTGGAGGCATGGGTTGCGTGGGTGAGGTGGGTTGGTGGGGTGGGTCAGTCAACACAGGAGGTGACGTTAACACATCATTATACTGTGATGTTTAATAAACACATCTAATGAATCAGGATGGTGGTCTAAACAACAACAACAACACAAACAACGACAACAAAACAAGGACAAAAATAATAAACTATAATAAAACTACAAATAACAAGTTGAGGGGAGAGGAGGAGAGGGGAGGTGAGAGGGAGGGTAGGGTGAGGAGGGAGGATAGGGTGTGAGGGAGGGTAGAATGGAGGGATGGGGTGAGGGAGGGTAGGATGGAGGGGGAGGATAGGGTGAGAGGAGGGTGGGGTGAGAGGAGGGTAGGGTGAGGAGGGAGGGTAGGGTGAGAGGGAGGATAGGGTGAGGAGGAGGGTAGGGTGAGAGGGAGGATGGGGTGGGGAGAGGGAGGGAGTGGGGTGGAGTGGGGAGGGTAGGGGTGGAGGAGGGAGTGGGGTGAGGAGGGAGGGTGGGGTGAGGAGGGAGGGTGGGTGGAGGAGGTGGGAGTGAGAGGGAGGATAGAGATTGAGGAGGAAGGAGTAGGGTGAGTGGGAGGGTAGGGTTGAGGAGGGAGGATAGGGTGAGGAGGGAGGATGGGGTGTGAGGAGGGAGGGTAGGGTGAGAGGGAGGATAGGATGAGTGGGAGGGTGGGAGTGAGTGGGAGGGTAGGATGAGAGGAGGAGGAGTGGGGTTGAGAGGGAGGGTGGGGTGAGAGGGAGGGTGGGGTGAGAGGGAGAGTAGAGGGTGAGAGGAGGAGGATAGGGGTGAGAGGGAGGTGGGGTGAGGAGGGAGGATAGGATTGAGAGGGAGGGGTGGGGTGAGAGGGAGGGATAGGGTGAAGGAGGGGTAGGGTGAGGAGGGAGGATGGGGTGAGAGGGAGGGTGAGGGTGAGAGGGAGGATAGGGTGAGGAGGGAGGTGGGGTGAGTGGGAGGGTAGGGTGAGAGGGAGGAGTGAGGGTGAGGAGGGAGGAGTGAGAGGGAGGGAGGGTAGGGTGAGAGGGAGGATAGAGGTGGGGAGGGAGGGTAGGGTGGAGTGGGAGGATAGGGTGAGAGGAGGGTAGAGATTGAGAGGGAGGATAGGGTGAGAGGGAGGGATGGGGTGGGTGAGAGGGAGGGTGGGGTGAGGAGGGAGGATAGGGTGAGGAAGGAGGGTGGGGTGGGGAGGGAGAGGAGTGGGGTGAGAGGGAGGAATGGGGTGAGAGGGAGGATAGGGTGAGAGGGAGGATAGGGTGAGAGGGGAGGATGGGGTGAGAAGGGAGGATAGGATGAGAGGGAGGGAGTGAGAGTGGAGGAGGTGGGGTGAGGAGGATGGGAGTGTGAGGGAGGATGGGGTGAGAGGGAGGGTGGGGGAGGGAGGAGGTAGGGGTTGAGGAGGAGGGAGGTGGGGTGAGAGGGAGGGATGGGGTGAGAGGAGGATAGGGTGAGGAGGGAGGGAGTGGGGTGAGGAGGAGGGTGGGGTTGAGGGAAGGATAGGGTGAGGGGAGGGATAGGGTTGAGAGGGAGTGGGAGGGTGAGGGGAGGATGGGGTGAGGAGGGGATGAGAGGGGGTAGAGAAGGGATGTAGTGGAGGCTGCATGTTCGAGATATGTCCTGTTGTTGTGTGTGTGTGTGTGTGTGTGTGTGTGATGTAACTTATGTATAACTTTACGTATATTTTTATGTCTGTATGTATAGATAAGTATATTTGGAATATGTATGCACTGTATGTTGGTGTTTATTTAGTGACGGTGTATGATATGTTTGGAAGAGTGTGTATGATGTATGATACTATGAGGTGTATGTTGGTGAGTGTGTATGTCTGTGAGATGTATGTGTGTTGTATAGATCTGTGTGTGTAGGGAGGGGCTGGCAGGGGAGAGAGAGGGGGGTGTAAGGGGGCTGGCAGAGTGGGGGGGGGCTGGCAGGGGGAGAGAGAGAGGGGGTGAGGGGCTGGCAGGGGTGGGGAGGGCTGGCAGGGGAGAGAGAGTGGTGGGGAGGGCTGGGGGGAGAGAGGGGGGTGAGGCTGGCAGGGGGAGTGAGAGGGACTGGCAGGGGAGAGAGAGTGGTGAGGAGGCTGGCAGGGGAGAGAGAGAGAAGGGGGGGTGAGGGGGCTGGCAGGATGAGGGGGGCTGGCAGGGGAGAGAGGTGAGTGGGGAGGCTGTGGGGGGGAGAGAAGAGGGGGGGTGTAAGGGGCTGGCAGGGGGAGAGAGAGAGGAGGGGGGGGGGGGGGAGGGGGCTGGCAGGGGAGAGAGAAAGGTGAGTGAGGGAGGCTGGCAGGGGAGAGAGAGAGGGGGTGAGGGGCTGGGGAGGGGCTGGCAGGGGAGAGAGAGAGTGGGTGAGGGGGCTGGCAGGGAGAGGGGGGAGGGGCTGGCAGGGGAGGTGAGGCTGGCAGGGAGAGAGAGAAAGGGGGGGGTGAGGGGGCTGGCAGGAGTGAGGGGGCTGGCAGGGAGAGAGAAAGGAGGAGGAGGCTGGCAGGGGAGAGAGAGAGGGGGGTGAGGGGGCTGGCAGGAGAGAGAGAAAGGGGGGTGAGGGGCTGGGGAGTGAGGGGGGCTGGCAGGAGAGAGAAAGGAGGAGAGGCTGGAGGAGAGAGAGGGGGGCAAGGGGCTGGGTAGGAGGAGGGCTGGCAGGAGAGAGAGAGGAGGAGGAGGCTGGCAGGAGAGAGAGAGAGAGAGGGGGGGTGTAAGGGGCTGGCAGAGAGAAAGAGTGTGATGGGGCTGAGTAAGGGAGGGCTGGCAGGGAGTGAGAGGAGGGGGGGGGGCTGGCAGAGGATTATAAAGTATTATTGTAACACGGCCGCAGTTTACATGTCATTACCATAACTAACAACACGGGCTATACAACTATTCATATGCTTTCAAACTGTGCAAATTGGCGGTAAATATGATCTGTGCCGCGGTGCATTTCGGGAACCCTAATGTAAAGTCTGACGTCACTACCACCACCACTGTATCACCACAAGATAGTAGAATAGTGATTGTGGTAGTGGTGGTAGTCGTGGTGGTAGTTGTGGTGATAGAGGCATTTATATATATATGGATTAATGTAGAACGTCATCCCCCAAAACACTGACTTAAGGAGAAAATTGAAGTCAGTGGTTGCTAGTTTCAGTCAACTCTTAATTGTAATCTGTCTGTCTGTCTGTCTGTGTATCTGTCTGTCTGTTCTCAATCTGTCTGTCTGTCTTTTATCCCACCACCACAAACAAGACCAACAATATAATCCACCATCACTACCACCACCACCCCTCATCAACAGCAGGTAGGGACGCTAATCACCTAACCTGGACTTATCTTACCTGTGTTAATTAAACATTCCACCTCATTTCTACCTCAAAAATCTCTGTTGTATTATATTTCTATTAGCAGCTCACCTCGTATTACTGACAATGATAATATATTTATGCTCAAACTTTTTCATTACCCACCCCTACCCACCCACCCCACCCACCGCCCACTAAATGCAAAACTGGGCAAAGCCGGTATTGGTAATTAATATTCGTAGGGGTATTCTCCAAATTCAGCTTTTATTAATGTTTTTTTTAGTTTTTGTAGTATCAGTGCTGTAGCGAGACAGTGGGTGGTGGTGGTAGATAACGTTCATGACGTATAAATGTTTTCTAAACGTCTATATCCAGTGTATATTAATGTATAGGTGGTGTGTATATTTTGTATATCCACGCCTTCTGTCTAGCTGTCTTCAAATAATAATAACTAATAATAATTAATAACAACAATAATAACACAATAACAGGAGCCAAAACAGATGTTCTCGTCACCATAACAAAAGTTTCAACAAAAGCGAATCAGTATTAGTGGAGGTTCAAAAGTGGCCCCCGTGTGCCCCGTCCCCGTGTGCCCCGCCCCCGTGTGCCCCGCCCCACAGGTCAACTGGTGTGTTTGGCCAAAATAAACCTGTTTTACGCTAATATTTGTTTGTATTATCCAGCGTCATTAAACTATAATTATTCAAATACATTCTAATACATCTCATACATTTTTAAATTGTTTCCATTGAACGCGACCTACAGCGGCACCCAGCTCTCACCTTCATCACCTATTCCCCACATTTCTCCCTCTCGCAACACACAACCGTCCACCACACACACACACTACTGTCCTTCCTCCTACCACCACCCTACCACCACCCCTACCACCACTACCACCACCCCGGCCACCAGTCCCTGTCGAAACTAATCTTGGATTCACCTCATGTTATTTCTATTTACGAATAAAACGCTATTTCCGCCGGTGTCCCTCGTACCACTGGCCCGCCCAAGGAATTTGTTCATTTTTATCACTATATGTTTAGTCTTGTTTCCTTCCATATTGCCCTCTTTCCCTACCTCTCGACCCATATCCTTCCCCTCACATCTTTTTCCCCACTCCCTCCCTTCCCCATTCCTTTCCTCCCTCCCTCTCTCTCTCTCTCTCATCCTCCTCTACATATGAATACAGAGTCATGCAGGGTCACCATCGGCTCCTACCTCACCCCCTCTAAGACGGCGAAGAAAGCCTCCTGTAATCATCTCAGCCCTAAGAGTGAGTCGACTGGTCAGTGATCACTAGCCACCTTATCTTGGATGGTTGTTCTATCCACGTTCGAGGAGGCCGCCTAGTGAACACACACACACACACACACACGGGGGCCACCAACATAGACGACTGTGAGAGGGTGTGGGGGCCACGTGTGGGTGTGTGGGGGTCACGTGTGGGTGGTGGGGGTCACGGGTGGTGGGGGTCATGGGTGGGTCATGTGGATTGTGGGGGCATGTGTGGGTGTGGGGGTCACGTGTGGTGTAAATGTGGTGTGGGTGTGGGGTCACGGCTGTGGGGTCACGTGGGTGGTGGGGGGTCATGTGGGGTGTGGGGGTCAGTGTGGATGTGGGGGGTCACGTGTGGGGTGTGGGGGTAGAGGGTTAAAGGAAGTTGGATGGGTCAGGATTGGTCGAGATGTTGTCAGTGTCAGGAGTGATGTTGTGAGAGTTAGTGACGGGAATGTCGGCAGGTTGATGGGGTGGACGAGGGGAGGGATGATGGGGTGGCTAAGTAGAGGATGAAGGGGAGAGAGAGAGGAGGGGGAGAGAGAGAGAGAGAGAGAGAGAGAGAGAGAGATCAGTAGGAGTGTAGTGGCCAGATATGTAGGTATAGTGGCAGGTATGTAGGTATAGTGGCCAGGTATGTAGGTAGTAGGCCAGGTATGTAGGTATAGTAGCCAGGTATGTAGGTAGTAGTGGCCATGTGTGTGTAGGTAGTGCAGGTATGTAGGGTATAGTGGCCAGATATGTAGGTATAGTGGCCAGGTATGTATGTTTAGTGGCCAGGTATGTAGGGTATAGTGGCCAGGTATGTAGGGGTATAGTGGCCAGGTATGTAGGTATAGTGGCCAGGTGTAGGGGTATAGTGGCCAGGTGTAGTGGAGGCTTATTTGTGGGTTTCAGGTGTATCAGAGGGATGAGTGGTACGGTTTGGGCTGGCTGTCACTGGCCCACGGTCGGAGAGGTATAGCCAAGGGTGTTGGCTGTAGATTATGTACTGAACTACATAGTGTGTGTCAGGGGGAGAGTAAGTGTCAACCACGTTTTAAAACACCTAGTGCCTGTACCACAATCACCACCACAATCACCACCACCACACACACCCCATCTACTCTGTGTGTGTGTGTGTGTGTGTGTGTGTGTGTGTGTGTGTAATAAAGAAACGTCTTAACGTACATAATCTATAACCTATTCTCTACCTTTTTCACCCCCACACCCAAAAAAAAAAATTGATATTAGTGGTAGTTTGAGTATGGTTAGGAGGGGTCAGGGGAGAGGAAGGGGTCAGAGAGGTAGGGGGTCAGGAGAGGGGTCAGGAGGAGGTAGGGGGCAGGAGAGGTGGAGAGGTGGGGGGTCAGGGGAGAGGAAGGGGTCAGGAGAGGTAGGAGGTCAGGGAGAGGTGGGGGGGCTGGGGAGAGGTGGGGGGTCAGAGAGGTGGGGGGCCAGGAGAGGAGGGGTCAGGAGAGGAAGGGGGCCAGGGAGAGGAAGGGGTCAGAGAGGTAGGGGGCAGGAGAGGGGGTCAGGGAGAGGGGGGGGGCAGGGGAGAGGTAGGGGCTGGGGAGAGAAGGGGTCAGGAGAGGTAGGGGGGAGAGGTAGGGGGTCAGGAGAGTAGGGGTCAGGAGAGGAAGGGTCAGGAGAGGTAGGGGGTCAGAGAGGTGGGGTCAGGGAGAGGAAGAGGGGTCAGGAGGTAGGTCAGGAGAGGGGTCAGAGAGGTGGGGGTCAGGAGAGGTAGGGGTCAGGAGAGGGGGTCAGGGAGGTGTGGGAGGAGGGAAGGGGGGGGGGAGAGGAAGGGGGCAGGGGAGGAAGGGGTCAGGAGGGGGAGAGGGGTCAGGAGAGGTGGGGGGGGGAGGTGGGGGGTGGGGGAGAGGAAGAACAGAGAGGAAGGGGGTCAGAGAGGTAGGGGGTCAGGAGAGGTAGGGGGGTCAGGGAGAGGTGGGGGGTCAGGGAGAGGTGGGGGTCAGGGAGAGGAAGGGGTCAGGAGAGGTGGGGGGTCAGGGGGAGAGGAGGGGGAGAGTCAGGTCTGTCATAACTACTGCAGCGCCACACCTATACATTTATGGTAAAAATCCTACACATGGAAAATCAAAATACGAGAGAGAGAGAGAGAGAGAGAGAGAGAGAGAGAGAGAGGCGCTTGTTCTCCAGCGTGTAACAAACTCGGTAAAATTCATCATTCGTACACAAAAAGTATGATCGTCTGAGTTTATTTTGTATATGTGTGTGTGTGTGTGTGTGTGTGTTTTTATATATATATTAGTATGTGTTTTATGCCTGTTTGTGTATGTGAGACTGACACAGAGAGAGAGAGAGAGAGAGAGAGAGAGAGAGAGAGAGAGAGGTAATGGAATTATGGGATCAACTGGCCCGGCCCGTCCATCCACCCACCCCTGCCCCCCCCCTGTCACACCCCCTGACTGCCCCTCCCCCATTCCTGCTTTGAGGACTCACCGAAAAATTCCCATGTTCATACTCGAGCTCCACCTTCCTTCCTTCCTTCCTTCCTTCCTTCCTTTAGCTCCACCTTCCTTCCTTTACTGAGCTCCACCTTCCTTCCTTCCTTTACTGAGCTCCACCTTCCTTTCCTTCCTTTACTGAGCTCCACCTTCCTCCTTCATTCCTTCCTTTCCTTCTTCCCTTCCTTCATTCCTTCCTTCCTTCCTTTTTACTGAGCTCCACCTTCCTTCCTTCCTTCCATCATTCCTTCCTTCCCTTCCTTCCTCTTCCTTCTTTGCTTCCTTCCTTCCTTCATTTTACTGAGCTTCACCTTCCTGTAATCTCTCTCTCACTCTCACACACACACACACACACACACACACACACACACACACACACACACACACACACACAGTCAGACCCAAAGTATTTAGTTGATGGATTTTAAATAACAATAGCATCGTGTGAACGGTCACGGTGTGTGTTCTCCTCCTCCTTCCTTCCCTCCTCCCCTTCCTACCTTCCCTCCCTCCCTTCCCTCCCTCCCACCTTTCCTCCTTCCCCTCCCTTCCTACCTTCCCTCCTTCCCCCTCCCTTCCTACCTTCTCCTCCTCCTTCCCCCTTCCTCCTCCCTTCCCTAAGTCACCCCACCAACTAAAGCTCCTCTTAGGCCACATATGAACATGAACTAATATGTACAAGGCCTATGTGTGTGTACATATTTGTGTGTGTACTTTGAACTATGTGATATATACATGGGTCAAATAGCGGCTTGTGTACCTGTGTGTGTGTGTGTGTGTGTGTGTGTGTGTGTGTGTGTGTGTGTGTGTGTGTGTGTGTGTGTGTGTGTGTGTGTGTGTGTGTGTGTGTGTGTGTGTGTGTGTGTTTTCCATCATTTTCACACCACTTACCACAGTTGGTGTACACGGGGTACGTGGGGGTGAAGTGCACGGGGGTGATGCAGCTGTGATGAATCTGTCCTCACGTCTCATTTCCTCACCACACACACACACTGAAGGTCAAGCACCTTAGTCAATTTTCACTTGGTGGTTAAACGCGCTAACCTCTTCAGGCTTTTATCTCCACCAAGGTCCCATAATTACAAGGTGAGGTACAGGGGTGGGTGGGAGGGTAAGGGTGGTGGAGGTAGCAGGTGGGGAGGGTGGGCAGGGGTGGTGGAGGGTAAGGGGTGGGGGAGGGTGGGCAGGGGTGGTGGAGGTACAGGGGTGGTGGGAGGGTACAGGGGGTGGGGTACAGGGTGGTGAGGGGTACGGGGTGTGGGAGGGGTGCAGGGGTGGTGGAGGTACAGGGGTGGTGGGAGGGGTGGGCAGGGTGGTGTGGAGGGTACAGGGGTGGTGGAGGGTACAGGGTGGTGGAGGTACAGAGGTGTGGGAGGGCAGAGGTGGTGGAGGGCAGGTGGTGGAGGGTACAGGGGTGGTGGAGGGTACAGAGGTGGTGGATGGTACAGAGGTGGTGGAGGGTACAGGTGGTGGAGGGTACAAAGGGTGGTGGAGGGAATGAGAGGAAGAAAACCCTTAGTACTGGATGGAGGAAGGTGGATGAAGGAGGGAGGGAGAGAGAGGGGGACACCTGTACACACCTAACGATCACCTTCTAGCCTAGATGCTGGCTGGAGTCTGGGATGAGGAGGCATCTAGTTTATTGATCTACGTCCCTTTGTTGGTGATATTAGCCCATTATCTCTTACACCTGGGATTGCTGTTGCAGGTATACCTCCAAACATCCTCCCTCCTTCTGCCTCCTCCCCATAACACACAGGAAAACAAACCTACTACTTCTCTCTCTCTCTCTCTCGTTCTTACTTTTGTTAACAGTAACCGAGATTCGTTTTCTCTACGGCAATCTATCTCTCCTTCTCTTTTCCCCATCACCTTTCTCTTTATTCTCTTCGTTTCCTGCTGCTTCCTCCTCATCCTTCTTCTTTTACCTTTCATTCCCTTCCTCCTTTCTTTCTTCCCTTCCTCATCTCTCATCCTTTCTATCATCCTTACTCAATCTCTGGAAGAAAACAGATCTATCTTCTATAACAATATCTTCACTACACATAACATTAACTAAAACGTGACACCTCCTTCCCTGAGTGTGTACTAAACCTTCTCTTCCACTAACCTCTTCATACAGTACCATTTAGGGTATTGTTGTGTCAAATAAGTTCACATTGAAATGGTGAAGTTTTATTGTGGATCTGAGTTACCGCAAGGATCTGTTCTGGGTCTCATTTTCTTTATAATTATTAATCTTGATTTAGAAATAAGTTTGATGTAAAAAAAAAAAAAAGTCAGTATTCGGTGATGGTACAGTCGCTTACATTTACACCTGGTACAGTGGGTGATGCGTTATATGAGATGTGGCACCTCTTGTGTTTATTGTCATTACATTAAAGCCAATGTTCAATCGCCTGCACTTATACCTGGTACGGTTTGGTGCATTTTATGAGATGTGGCACCTCTGTGTTTGTTTACATCGTATTAAAACTCCCGGATTGGCCCTAAAGAACCTGGTAATAGTAGCTAGACTATAAGGGCACTAAGTTAGCAGTCCACAGTGTTGCCACGTATATAAACATAAGTTAGCATTCCACAGTGTTGCCACGTATATAAACATAAGTTAGCATTCCACAGTGTTGCCACGTATATAAACATAAGTTAGCATTCCACAGTGTTGCCACGTATATAAACATAAGTTAGCATTCCACAGTGTTGCCACGTATATAAACATAAATTAGCATTCCACAGTGTTGCCACGTATATAAACATAAGTTAGCATTCCACAGTGTTGCCACGTATATAAACATAAGTTAGCATTCCACAGTGTTGCCACATATATAAACATAAGTTAGCATTCCACAGTGTTGCCACATATATAAACATAGAATAAATCAACTTGTCGTTAAGAAGTAAAAATTGAGTAAAATATTGTGACAGAGAGTAAACGACGAAGAGAAGAACAGTAGTGGTGTTAATGGTGGCGTCTGACAGTAGTGGTGATAATGGTGACGTCTGACAGTAGTGGTGTTAATGGTGACGTCTGACAGTAGTGGTGTTAATGGTGACGTCTGACAGTAGTGGTGATGTGGTGACGTCTGACAGTAGTGGTGATAATGGTGACGTCCTGACGATCGTCGACGGTAATTAATTGTGGTGACGTCTGACTGATAGTGGTGATAATGGTGACGTCGTTCTGACGGTAGTGGTGTTAATGGTGACGTCTGACGGTAGTGGTGATATGGTGACGTCTGACAGTAGTGGTGATAATGGTGACGTCTGACAGTAGTGGTGATAATGGTGACGTCTGACAGTAGTGGTGATAATGGTGACGTCTGACAGTAGTGGTGATAATGGTGACGTCTGACAGTAGTGGTGATAATGGTGACGTCTGACAGTAGTGGTG
The DNA here is from genome assembly GCF_018991925.1 of Homarus americanus. Classification (NCBI taxonomy): domain Eukaryota; kingdom Metazoa; phylum Arthropoda; class Malacostraca; order Decapoda; family Nephropidae; genus Homarus; species Homarus americanus. The sequence continues at coordinate 1,698,424 of NW_024754528.1, forward strand.
ATAATGGTGACGTCTGACAGTAGTGGTGATAATGGTGACGTCTGACAGTAGTGGTGATAATGGTGACGTCTGACAGTAGTGGTGATAATGGTGACGTCTGACAGTAGTGGTGATAATGGTGACGTCACACACCTGTAGCAGCCCGTCACACACCTGTAGCTCACCGTCACACCACCTGTAGCTCCACCAATCACACCTGTGGCTCCCCACCGTCACACACCACCTGTATCTCCCCTGTCACACCACCTGTATCTCCCCGTCACACCTGTAGCTCCCCGTCACACCACCCAGCTCTACCGTCACACCCACCTGTATCTCCCCGTCACACCACCGGTATCTCCCGTCACACCTGTATCTCCCCGTCACACCACCTGTATCTCCCCGTCACACCTGTAGCTCCCCCGTCCCACCACCTGTCTCCCCGTCACACCTGTATCTCCCCCGTGTGCTCCCCGTCAATTCACCTGTATCTCCCACGTCACACCACCTGTATCTCCCCGTCCCACCACCTGCTCCACCGGTCACACCACCTCTCCCCGTCACACCATCTCCCCTGTCACACCACCTGTATCTCCCCGTCACCACCTGTATCTCCCCGTCACCTGTAGCTCCACCGTCACACCACCTGTAGCTCCACCGTCACACCACCTGTAGCTCCCGTCACACCTGTAGCCTGTATCTCCCCATGTATCTCCCCGTCACACCTGTAGCTCCCGTCACACCACCTGTACCTGCTCCCCAATCACACCACCTGTAGCTCCCCGTCACACCACCTGTAGCTCCCACACCACCTGTAGCTCCCTCGTCACACCACACCTCTCCACCGTCACACCTCCTCCTTTTCTTCTTGTTACCCTTTTCATTCCTCATTTTTCTTCTCCTTCTCTTCCTCGTTGCCATTCTCCACTACTTCCTTCTTTTCTTCTTGTTCCTCTTCCTCCTCGCCCCCCCCCCACCCCCCTTCTTCCCCTCAGTGCTCATTTGTATGCACTTGGAATACCCCAAAGAAAATTCCTGGGTAAAGGTGGTGTGTCCTGCCCGGCAAATCTCTCCGCGATGAGTTCAAATTAAATGGTATCACACGGCGAGGTACCAAGGTATCAGGTAGGGCTTTGGGGACGTCGACGAGGGACCTGGTAACCCCTCCTCTCTCTCTCTCTCTCTCTCTCTCTCAGGTAGTTCCCTTCGTCAGGTACTCCCCTTCAGGTACCCCCTTCGTCAAGTACTCCCCTTCCTGGTGTAATCAGCCAACAGGTGTACACAGGTTGGTGTCTTGGTGTCCTTGTTACCTTAGTCTACTGTATAGCCTTTTTCCACCTGGGTCACAAAACTTTCTCATCTCTATATTAACAAATCAGTTTTTCTACGCTGGTGTTATTATTTGTAACTCTTTTGATGGAGACTTTTACCTGTGATGTTCCCTGTCCTACTAAGTTATATATTTCATCGTGATATTTGTTATTTTTTTGATGTAAATGTTAGATTTTTATGACATGTTGAAGAAATTTTATATTCTCGTATATTCTTGTGATGTTTGAAGGTAATTTGATAACAAAGATCCAGTTCTGTGTTTACACTTTGGACGTCTATTTCTGTCCTCCCACACACCTCTCACACACCCCCTCCTCCCTCTCACATACCTCACCCACCCCCTCCTCCTCTCTCACACCCCCTCCTCCTCACACACCCCCCCTCCCCCTCCTCCCCGGGCTGGTCCCTCTAAAAAGTTTTGGCTGTAAATCCATAAAAATTGTGGCAAAGTGTAAAGTGTTCGCTAGTGGGTGTGGTGCTGGGGAGAGGGAGGAGAGGGGAAATAAAGTACAACCCTGCCTCTATTCCCACTCACCTATCTGCCTCACACCTCCCACTCATCTAACCCTCCCTTCTCCTTCACTCACCTAACCCTCCCTCCTCTCCCTCTCACCCAACCCTCCCTCCCCTTCCCACTCACTTAACCCACTCCCACTCACCTAACCCCCCTCCCACTCACTTAACCCCCGCTGTACCCGACCTCCTTCCAAGGTGTTCGATCTGTTACACCTGACTCCGACTTCGGTTTCCAGCCATCTCGTGTTCACATCAAGCTCTCAGGCCTCGTGAGTAAGGCGTTTAGCAGTGTTACCTGATCTGACTGATAAACGCTATTCCTGTTTGAGGAATACTTGGGAAGATATACATAATACATAAATATACATAATTTTTTATTATTTGTTGATTTGGTAATTAATTAGTTTTTATGTATGGAATTTTTGTATTTAATATAAAGTGGATGTGTGGGTGGGTGGAGAGGCGGGTAGAAGCGGGTGTGTGTGTGTGTGTGGTGGGAGGAGTTGGGGGGGGGATGGGTGGAGGAGGCCTGTGGAGGAGGAGGGTGAGGAAGGTATGTCTAAATTGTCTCATAGTTGAAGAATGCTCTCTCTCTCTCTCTCTCTCTCTCTCTCTCTCTCTCTCTCAGCAGGATGATGATGTTGACAGATATTGTCACTTTAGCTGTAATAAATATATCACGTGTCTGATCGTCTGTATGTTATATAAGACTCCGCTATATATTTTTGCTAGCGTTATTTTCCCTCCTATAGGCCGTGACCAAATAACCTTCCTATCATTAGAAAATTTGATCAGATTTTGATTTGTTGTTATCAGTGTAAATAAAGTGTGTGTGTGTGTGTGTGTGTGTGTGTGTGTGTGTGTGTGTGTGTGTGTGTTGTGTGTGTGTGTGTGTGTGTGTGTGTGTGTGTGTGTGTGTGTGTGTGTGTGTCCGCTCTAATGAAGCCAACTACAAGATCCTGACTCATTAGCTTGGGTCGTGGTGATGGCGGTGGGTCGTAACTTGTTGACTTGAGTTATTGAAGAAATATTATTATTAGGTGACACGTCAGCTGGTCATTTGGTTTGTCTTGAGAAGCAGTGAGGGCTTGGCTAGTTCCTGGGTAGAAGCAGTGAGGGTTTGGCTAGTTCCGGGAGAAGCAGTGAGGGTTTGGCTAGTTCGGGGAGAATCAGTGAGGGTTTGGCTGTTCGGGGAGAAGCAGTGAGGGTTGGCTATTCCGGGGGGTTTGTTTGTTCGGGTTGGGGGAAGCAGTGAGGGTTTGGCTAGTTCCGGGGAGAAGCAGTGAGGGTTTGGCTAGTTCCGATTTAAAGCAGTAATGGTGGAGGTGAGGGTTTGGCTAGTTCCGGAGGGGGAGAGAACTCCTTGTAGAGCTTCATTGATAGTCAGTGGGAGTGGTAGAGCGCTTAATCCTTCCAGATGTGAAGGTCTTGATTGGTTCCTGAACACAGCGGCGACCTGGTGGTGTGTGGCCAAGAGCACTGGAATCAGTTTAAAGATTTTACCCATAATGCAACGATACTGTTTGGGCGTCCATTCCTCACCACAAAAAGTAAATAAGAGTGTTAAGGGGAGTATCCCAGTGTAAACATTAGCTTTAACCATAGTAACAATGTCTCAGGTGAATGATAATTAACCACCTTCACTACCGGGAGGCCACTTTATGTAGAGCAACAGGTGGCCCCATACACGAGGGCGTTAGTAGGCTTCCTCCATTAAGTTTTTATATAAATTTTGTTTACTATTTCTATTCTCTTTCTTACTTGAAATTAATTATATTTTAATTATTCTCATACACAGGTAAATCCAGGTAGAGAAGAGGGGTGAGGGTGGGTGGGTAGGGTCAGCAGGTAGCCACAGTATACTAAATTATTACGTTCTCTCACCATACTGGCTTCTGAGGTGAGGTGGAGGAGGTAGCTACTACTTTTTTTTAAATGGCCTCCATCCTCCCCCAATAGCCACACCTTCGCCGCCATTTTTTTACCTTAAAATTAAATATCCTAATACATAAGTAGCTATCCTAGCTGCGTTGAGTTAGTTGAGCCACAGATCTATGCGGCATTCAGTGACTGTTGCCTCATAGTCAATATCTGCAACTGTTGTCGGCTTTGGGGCCGATGCTCTCGTTCCCCTGAGGCAGAGCAAAGCAGACCTAAGGAGAGAGAAGGACAGTGGACAGCTCATCCAGGCTGTAACATAACTTCTGGGCTGCTGCTTCTGTTCGGATAACACCTCGGCCAGTCTGGCGTAGAAACATCTTGCACTTGGTCCCATCCACAGAGGTTGTGAACACCAGAGGTAGAAGCTGCCTTGATCCACATTCAGAATTCTCTGTGTGTACTCTCTGTTGCTGTCGTTCCCGTTCCTCCTGTGTGCAGCCTTGAGAGGTAGGTCACGGTGACATGCGGTCATGGGGTCAAATATCCTGATATCAAAGAAGAATCGCTGTCGTCAAGGATCCTTGAGCACTGACGTCTTGAAGAGAGGGGAGGGAGGAAGGAAGGAAGGAAGGAATAGAGTGAGTGAGAGAGGGAGGGTGGGAGGGAAGGAAGGAAGGAAGGAATAGAGTGTGAGAGAGGAAGGGAGGGGTGAAAGGAAAGAAGGGGGAAATACAGTAAGTGGGGGAGGGAGGCAAAGAAGGAAGAAAGTGTGAGGGAAGGTGGGAAGGAAGGGGTAGGAGGTGATTGAAGACGCAGGGAGGGGAAGGGAAGGGAGGGACTGGAAATTGCCTTCAAGTGGTCTATCCGGGCAGGAATTAATCAACACTCATCTTATAAATTATCTCACCTTCTTGGGAGGAGAGAGAGACCTGCATAGTCTCTCTCTCTCTCTCTCTCTCTCTCTCTCTCTCTCTCTCTCTCTCTCTCTCTCTCCTCACACACACACACACACACACACACACACCCCCCCCCCCCGGTATACACATTAGTATACACACACACACACACAGTTGTACTCGTGACAGATCACCTGAGTGTGTTGACAGCTGCAGCAATAGTAGCAACACACAGCAGCTGTTATGTGACGTGCAATACAGTGAGATCTGCGCCGCCACCAGGCACAGAACACAGCATCAGGTGTGTGTCACGGTAACAGCAGAGAATAACAGCGACAACAATAAAAACAGCAACGATACAGCTGGTGTTGTAGTCCAGTACCAAGACCAACAGTGCTGTAGACATTTCGAAACAAGCAGCAGGTATACAGCAGGAGGAGAAGGGAGGGAGAGGATGCCAGGTGGTGATGTCGTCGGCTCATTTCGCGCGCCTTCTGGCCTAACCGGTTTATAGGCAGGAGGTCCCCAACACACAACACTCCTCCGCCAGGCATATTACCTGCCCTTTTAGTCTGATTATTTACTTGATTATTTTACTTAATTGTCCAGCCAGCCGGGTGTGTGTGTTCCTTCACGGCAGAGCACCGCTCCCTCCCTCCCTCCCTCCCTCACCTGCAACCACCCCTCCCTCCCCTCCCTCACCTCCCACCCCTCCCCCTCCCTCCCAACAGCTCTACTCTGTGTGTGTGTGTGTGTCTGTCTGTCTGTCAGTCTCTCCCTAACTGAGGAAATGGGGATACGCTCGGTCTCTCCCCTCCCCTGCATCCCCTACCACACCTCCTAACTTTCCCGCCCTCATTATAAATTCATTAAAAAGCGTATCAATTATAAATCCACTTTGGATCTAATCTCTCTCTCTCTCTCTCTCTCTCTCTCTCTCTCTCATTCTACTCCTTGTTTCCCTTATCTTATTCCTTCCTTTCCCTTCTCCCCCCCTTCCCCCCTCCCCCTTTCGCCTTAGGCCTATTTTTTCCTGTTTTTTTTTCACTGACGTAATTTTACCCATTTGTGCAATATTTGATTCAAAGTGACTTCTTCTTCTTCTTCTTCTTCTTCTTCTTCTTCTTCTTCTTCTTCTTCTTCTTCTTCTTCTTCTTCTTCTTCTTCTTCTTCTTCTTCTTCTTCTTCTTCTTCTTCTTCTTCTTCTTCTTCTTCTTCTTCTTCTTCTTCTTCTTCTTCTTCTTCTTCTTCTTCTTCTTCTTCTTCTTCTTCTTCTTCTTCTTCTTCTTCTTCTTCTTCTTCTTCTTCTTCTTCTTCTTCTTCTTCTTTCTTCTTCTTCTTCTTCTTCTTCTTCTTCTTCTTCTTCTTCTTCTTCTTCTTCTTCTTCTTCTTCTTCATTTCTTCTTCTTCTTCTTCTTCTTCTTCTTCTTCTTCTTCTTCTTCTTCTTCTTCTTCTTCTTCTTCTTCTATTTACTTCTTCTTCTTCTTCTTCTTCTTCTTCTTCTTCTTCTTCCTTCTTCTTCTTCTTCTTCTTCTTCTTCTTCTTCTTCTTCTTCTTCTTTATTCTTCTTCTTCTTCTTCTTCTTCTTCTTCTTCTTCTTCTTCTTCTTCTTCTTCTTCTTTTTTATTTTATTCTTTTTACTTCTTTTCTTCTTCTTTTCTTTTTTATTTTCTTTTTCTTCTTCTTCTTCTTATTTTTTATTCTTCTTATTTTATTTATTTATTCTTCTTCTTCTTCTTCTTCTTTTCTTCTTTATTCTTCTTCTTCTTCTTCTTTTTATTTATTTTTTTATTTATTTTATTCTTCTTATTTACTTCTTCTTCTTCTTCTTCTTCTTCTTCTTCATTCTTCTTCTTCTTCTTCTTCTTCTTCTTCTTCTTCTTCTTCTTCTTCTTCTTCTTCTTCTTCTTCTTCTTCTTCTTCTTCTTCTTCTTCTTCTTCTTCTTCTTCTTCTTCTTCTTCTTCTTCTTCTTCTTCTTCTTCTTCTTCTTCTTCTTCTTCTTCTTCTTCTTCTTCTTCTTCTTCTTCTTCTTCTTCTTCTTCTTCTTCTTCTTCTTCTTCTTTCTTCTTCTTCTTCTTCTTTTCTTCTTCTTCTTCTTCTTCTTCTTCTTCTTCTTCTTCTTCTTCTTCTTCTTCTTCTTTCTTCTTCTTCTTCTTCTTCTTCTTCTTCTTCTTCTTCTTCTTCTTCTTCTTCTTCTTCTTCTTCTTCTTCTTCTTCTTCTTCTTCTTCTTCTTCTTCTTCTTCTTCTTCTTCTTCTTCTTCTTCTTCTTCTTCTTCTTCTTCTTCTTCTTCTTCTTTCTTCTTCTTCTTCTTCTTCTTCTTTCTTCTTCTTCTTCTTCTTCTTCTTCTTCTTCTTCTTCCAATATGAAGAGTATGGGTAGGAAGGGAGGAAGAAAGGAAGAGTATAAAGGAAGAGAGAGGAAGGTAGTGAGGAGGAGAGAGGGAGAATATCTAACGTGATCAGTGATGGCTCCAGCAGCTTACAATTAGTCTTAAGAAGTGCATCAGTTTACTGCTATTTGAGACAGAAGCGATCCTTACTGTATGGTGTATGGTGTGGTGTATGGTGTGATGTATGGTGTGGTGTATGGTGATGTATGGTGTGGTGTATGGTGATGTATGGTGTGGTGTATGGTGATGTATGGTGTGGTGTATGGTGATGTATGGTGTGGTATGGTGTGGTGTATGGTGATGTATGGTGTGGTGTATGGTGTGGTGTATGGTGATGTGGTGGTGTATGGTGATGTATGGTGGGTGTATGGTGATGTATGGTGTGGTGTATGGTGTATGGTGTGGTGTATGGTGTGATGTATGGTGATGTTTGGTGTGGTGTATGGTGATGTATGGTGTGGTGTATGGTGATGTATGGTGTGGTGTATGGTGATGTATGGTGTGGTGTATGGTGTATGGTGTATGTATGGTATTATAATTGTGGTGTATGGTGATGTATGTGTGGTGTATGGTGTGTGGTGTATGGTGATGTATGGTGTGGTGTATGGTGATGTATGGTGTGGTGTATGGTGTGATGTATGGTGATGTTTGGTGTGGTGTATGGTGATGTATGGTGTGGTGTATGGTGATGTATGGTGTGGCGTATGGTGGTGTATGGTGTGGTGTATGGTGTGGGTATGGTGGTGTATGGTGATGTATGGTGTGGTGTATGGTGATGTATGGTGTGGTGTATGGTGATGTATGGTGTGGTGTATGGTGATATGGTGTGGTGTATGGTGTGATGTATGGTGATGTTTGGTGTGGTGTATGGTGATGTATGGTGTGGTGTATGGTGATGTATGGTGTGGTGTATGGTGATGGATGGTGATGTGTATAGTGATTTGTGGTGGAGATGGTGGCGGTGTTGATGAAGGTGTATGGAATGCAGCGGTCTCCTCTCTCCCCCTCCCTCCCCACCTCCCCTCTCCCCCCCTCCCCACCCTCTCCCCACCCTCCCTCCCCACCCTCCCCCTCCCTCCCTCCCCACCCTCTCCCCACCCTCTCCCCCCCTCCCCTCCCCCACCCTCCCCCCCCTCCCCTCCCCCCCCCTCTCCCCCACCCTCCTCCCCCACCCTCTCCCCACCCTCTCCCCACCCTCCCTCCCCCACCCTCTCCCCCCCACCCCTCCCTCCCCACCCTCTCCCCACCCTCCCTCCCCCCCCACCCTCCTCCCCCACTCCCCCCTCCCCCCCCTCCCCCCACCTCTCTCCCTCCCTCGTGGTAATCTTCGGTAACAGCTTTCAGTCTCGTTAACTGTGACCTCATCTGGGTAGACTGGGTGGTTAATGCGTCGTGTTGCAGCCTCCTGATGACGTACTTGTTGCACGGTGTTCCTCTGGGTCTATGTTGTGACGTGTGACTGCTACTAACTAACCTAACCTTAGCAACCCAACCCAACCCACCACCCCACCCACCCACCCACCCACCCTCACCTCCCTCTCCCTCCCCAACTCATCCTGTGTATGTGAGGAGGGTGGTGGATGGGGATGTCGTTCTCTGAGGTGGGAGGGTCGTTCTCTGAGTGGGAGGTCGTTCTCTGAGTGGGAGGGTCCGTTCTGGTGGGAGGAGGTCGTTCTCTCTGAGTGGGGAGGTCGTTCTCTTGAGTGGGAGGGTCTGTTCTCTGAGTGGGAGGGGGTCGTTCTGTCTGAGTGGGGGGGCAGTGCTTCCTCTCACTGCCTTTTCTTTATTAATCCCATTTTCCTCTTCCTCATCTCTCTTCTCCATTTACCGTGTTTCTTCTCCTCTTCCCTTCCTCTTTCCTTCCTCCTCTCTCTCTCTCTCCTTCTCTTCCTTCCTCCTCTCTCTCTCTCCTTCTCTCCTCTTCTACCTTTACCTCTCTTTTTTCCTCCTCTCTTCCTCCTCTCCTCTTCCCTTCCTATCTTTCCCCTCTTCTCTTCCTCTCTTTTCCCCTCCTCCTCTTCCCTTCCTCTTCTCCTCATACCCTTCCACCTTGCAAGTGAGTCTCGTTTTCTGGCAGTACTTTGCATAATTCAGGTAGTAATTCTTAAATCTCAACCGTATGTTCTTGATGTGGTGGGGTTAGCGGCGGCGACAGAACTAAATGACTTCTGTATGATAATCTGGAAGACCTGGCTTGGCTCTTACCTTTATCCCGACTCCCTTACCCAACCTACTTTTTTTGCTGCTCCTCCCCCAAGCTCGCGTTTCCTGCATTTCACTGAACTCCTACCTACTCCTACCTACTCCTACCTACTGCTATCCTTCGAGTCCTTCGCTCGCGTGGTCACCCTCCCTGGCGCTGCGGGCTACACATTTTGACTGGTTCACTCTGACCGTCATTGTAGAATCTGTCTTTGAAAGTTTGTTATTATATATATTTTTTTAATATTTTGTGTCTAAGTATTATATCTACTTGTTGGTTCTGTGTGTTTTTTAAAGATAGTTTTATAATCTCTCTCTCTCTCTCTCTCTCTCTCTCTCTCTCTCTCTCTCTCTCTCTCTCTCGTTTATGTGACTCGAGTTTTTTGGGGAGTAATCTTGTCCTTGTAGGTTAGGGTTAGGTTAGATTAGGGTTACGTTAGGTTACGTTAGAGGTAGGTGTGACCGCACTTTTACAACGAACTAACAGTAGAGGTGTTGCCTGGCGGTGATGCACGGTACACCCCTCTGCCTGCTCCTTTACCCTGTCTTATGCAGAGAGACAGACAGACAGACAGAGGAAGATTCAATACAGGCTTTATCCTCCCCTCCCCTGCCTCGTCTCCCCCCACACACACCTCACCCCCCAACACACCTCACCTCCCCAACACACCTCTTCCCCCCCCACACACACACACAGCTGAACCCGCCGCAAAAACTTTATGACACCGACTTAGTTCACATCTCATTATGTTGACAATGTTTCTGTGAAGATCTACATAGTGTGTGTGTTGTTGTGTGTGTTGTGTGTGTGTGTGTGTGTGTGTGTGTGTGTGTGTGTCCTCCCCCAGGGCTGAGAGCGGTAGTGTGTGCTGGTCACGCCTCTATCGGCCGACAATTACACCTCCACCTGGTAAAACGTCCTGTTAAAAACTTTCAGTGAGAGATCCACCACTGGACTACTAACTATTTTATTGCAACGTGAGAGGTGAGGTGTGTGTCTCACTCTAATCAACACGTGAATCTTGAGACACATAATTATATCTCATGTGCTGGGAGTGAAAGAGTGAAGGTGTGTGTCATACTCACTCACTCTACTGTTAGCTGTCAGAGTGTGTTAGTGTGGGGAGTCGAGTGTGCGGCAGGAGCTCGTTTGACCTAGTGTAGACCAAGGCTCATACAGGCTCACCAGGGCTCGTACAGGCTCACCAGGGTTCGTACAGGCTCACCAGGATCGTACAGGCTCACCAGGGTTCGTACAGGCTCACCAGGGTTCGTACAGGCTCACCAGGGCTCGTACAGGCTCACCAGGGGCTCGTACAGGCTCACCAGGGGTTCACTACAGGCTCACCAGGGGTTCGCACAGGCTCACCAGGGCTCGTACAGGCTCACCAGGGTATCGCACAGGCTCACCAGGGCTCGTACAGGTTCACCAGGGTTCTGTGCAGGCTCACCAGGGGTTCGTACAGGCTCACCAGGGCTCCGTACAGGCTCACCAGGGTTCGTACAGGCTCACCAGGGCTCGTACAGGCTCCTCAGGGCTCTTACAGGCTCACCAGGGTTCGTACAGGCTCACCAGGGTTCGTACAGGCTCACCGGGCTCGTACAGGCTCACCAGGGTTCGCACAGGCTCACAGGGCTCATGCAGGTTCACCAGAGTCGTACAGGCTCATCAGGGTTCGTACAAGCTGGCCAGGACTCCCCGTTGTAACCCTGACCTAGTATCCAACACTATATAACCCTCAAACACCTGTAGTGTGACCCTGAGGTAATGTATTATAACTAAGACATAAACCGGAGTGTTAAAACCCGTATTATACTTCTTTCCTTCTCCTCCTGTCCCCCCTCTTTCCTCCCCTCACCCCCTTCCCTCCCTCTCACCCCCTTCCCTCCCTCTCCTCCCTCCCTCCCCCTTCCTCCTTTCCTCCTCCGCTCTCCTTTCCCCCCTCTCCCACACCGCCACACTGGGGAGGACACACAAGGCAGGTCACCCTCGTCCAGGTAACAGTTCTCGGCGCTGTGGTGCTGGTGTCAGCTACTTAGCATAGCGGGGCATGTGTGGAGAACCAGGTGCGGTCAGGGGCTAAGGACTGGGAGAGGAGGGGGAGAAGATGGTTTAACAATGGCGGAGCAGGGTGGATAGGGAGGGGGGTAGATGAAGGAATAGGAGGGATAGGATACGAGTGGGACATGATATCGAGGTGTCCCTGAGGGTAGAGGTGAACACAACACCCTCAGGATGGGATGTGGTGAGGCGGGGGGTGGAATGGGATGAGATAGGGTATGGTATGGTAGTGTGGTGATGGGGCGAGGCAGGACGGGGTGTGGGGCAGTAAGGTAGGTAGGTAGGTAGGGACAGCTGCAGCCAGTGGTGGAGGAAGACCTGTTAAAGCAATCCTGACCACAGCACCATCTTGTATTTTCACATTATTGCAGTGTTGTGGTTTTGGCTTGTGCTGTTGGACGTCATCGTTATCCCCGAGGAGTTGTATCGTATTTGTTATCTGCCTTTTTCACCCTGTTTATGATGGCGCTGGTGTTGGCCGCTCCACTAACTTACCACCGCCACCGTTACTATACCCTGAACATCCCCCCCGTTGTCGCCACACATCAACACACACACACACGCTCTTTACTTCACTTACTTACACGTGATCGCAAACCTTGATCATTGTGTACGTTTAGATGTGTACCGAGAACCGTGTACGTGTTTGTGTGTGTGTGTGTGTGTGTCATAGCATTATCAGAGATGGCTAACATTTTTTCCCGATGATTTCTACCAGCTGACAGTAATCTAGGGATATTTCCCCCGCATTTCACTATCTTTCCCTGACTTTTCTGTTGCTTGGGGAATTTTTCTGTTTTGTTTATATTTGCCTTTTAGAATTGTTAGGTAGAGTTTGACGTGTCTACATGTTTACAGGGAGTCGTTAGTGGTATAAACTGTGTAATATTCTTGACGGTAACAGGAGAGGGGAGAAGCAGTAGTTACGTCTGTGGGTCTGTCTGTCGGTCTGTCTGTCGGTCTGTCTGTCGGTCTGTCACGGTGTCACTCCACGTATATGAAAAAAACCTGGTGAAACCTCCATATAACGGACTTTTATTTTCTTATCGTTTGTTAGATGGAGGTTTATATTTGGACCCTCGATATAACGAACTTCCATCTCCATATAGTCCGTTAAACAGAGAATTTGACTCGGTTTTATCTATCAGGGAACTGCCATTATAGTCTAGCAGTTACGGCAACCTTCCCCCCTTTCTATGGCACCACCACCATAGCCCCCACCCCCACCATAGTCCCTCACACACCCACCATACCCCACCCTCACCATAGCCCCCACCCCCCACCATAGCCCCCTCATGTATTATACACGGGACCTCCTTTACTCTACACCTGTCACATTATCCTGTCCTTAACCTCTTATCGCATTTTAATGGTTGTCTCCCTTTCTCTTGCCCTTTATATCTCATCCTTACCCTTTTACTCTCCCCCTTACCTTTTCTCTCCCTTACCCTTTTCTTTCCCCTTGCCCTTTCTCTCCCCTTGCCCTTTCCTCTCCCCTTACCTTTTCTCTCCTCCTTACCCCTTTCTCTCCCCCTTACCCCTTTTCTCTCCTCCTTCCCCTTTTCTCCCCTTACCTTTTCTCTCCTCCTTGCTCTTTTTCTCTCCTCCTTGCCTTTTCCCCCCTTGCCCTTTTTCTCAATCGACTTTGAAGAGTGGAAGCAAAGCGTTGCGTTCGTACTGTAGTGTGTGTGTGTGTGTGTGTGTGTGTGTGTGTGTGTGTGTGTGTGTGTGTGTGTGTGTGGTGATCGTTAGTGTGTGTGTGTGTGTGTGTGTGTGTGTGTGTGTGTGTGTGTGTGTGTGGTGATCGTTAGTGTGTGTGTGTGTGTGTGTGTGTGCGTCGCTCATTCACGCCACGCTTAACAACACAACTATATACCTCGGGGTTATTACACTGATGAACGCTGGGAGAGTTTGAATATCTAATAAGTGTAAATGAAAAAGTTTGCCAGGTGTAGAGGCGTTCTTCTCTCCTCTCAGCTGATGCCTCTCCTCAGTAGCCGAGATTTACAAGCGAGTGTCTGTTTTACTGCCAGCTGTTTCGGGACATTAAATTGAATTTGTGTGTTGGATGCCTGGCAGCGTGACTCTAATCTGTCCACCTTAGTAGGAGTTGACTCGGCTGGTGGCGCCTAGCCAGCCTCACCCTAGCCTGGTCTTACCTAGCCTGGCCTCACCCTAGCCTGGCCTCACCTAGCGTGGCCTCACCCTAGCCTGACCTCACCCAGCTGGTCCTCCTAGCCTGGCCTCACCCTAGCCTGGCCTCACTAGCATGGCCTCACCCCTGCCTGGCCTCACCCTAGCCTGGTCTTACTCTAGCCTGGCCTCACCCTAGCCTGGCCTCACCCCTAGCTGGCCTCCTCTAGCCTGGCCTCACCCCTAGCCTGGTCTTACTCTAGCCTGGCCTCCCCTAGCCTGGCCTCACCCCTAGCCTGGTCCTCTAGCCTGGTCTCACCCTAGCCTGGCCTCACCCCTAGCCTGGTCTTACTCTAGCCTGACCTCACCCTAGCCTGGTCTTACTCTGGCCTGGCCTCACCCTAGCCTGGTCTTACTCTAGCCTGGCCTCACCTAGCCTGACCTCACCCTAGCCTGGTCTTACTCTAGCCTGACCTCACCCTAGCCTGGTCTTTCTGGTCTACTGCTGGCCTCACCCTAGCCTGGCCTCACCCTAGCCTGGCCTCACCCTAGCCTGACCTCACCCTAGCCTGGTCTTATTGGGCCTCACCCGTGGTCTTACTCTGGCCTGGCCTCACCTAGCTGGCTCACCTGCCTGGCCTCACCTATCCTGGCCTCACTCTAGCCTGGCCTCACCTAGCCTGGCCTCACCCTAGCCTGGCTCACTGCCTGGCCTCACTTGCCTGGCCTCACCCCGCTGGCCTCACTAGCCTGGCCTCACCCTAGCCTGGCCTCACCCTAGCCTGGTCTTACTCTGGCCTGGCCTCACCTTAGCCTGGTCTTACTCTAGCCTGGCCTCACCCTAGCCTGGTCTCACCCTAGCCTGGCCTCACCCCTAGCCTGGCCCACTCACCTAGCCTGGCCTCACCCTAGCCTGGCCTCACCCCTAGCCTGGTCTTACTCTGGCTGGCCTCACCTAGCCTGGTCTACCTGTCCTAGCCTGGTCTTCTCTAGCCTGGCCTCACCCTAGCCTGGTCTCACCCTAGCCTGGCCTCACCCTAGCCTGGTCTTACTCTGGCCTGGCCTCCCCTAGCCTGGCCTCACCCCTAGCCTGGTCTTACTCTGGCCTGGCCTCACCCTAGCCTGGTCTCACCTAGCCTGGCCTCACCTCGCCTGGTCTCACCCTAGCCTGGCCTCACCCTAGCCTGGTCTTACTCTGGCGTGGCCTCACCCTAGCCTGGCCTCACCCCTAGCTGGTCTTACTCTGGCGTGGCCTCACCTAGCCTGACCTCACCCTAGCCTGGTCTTAATCTAGCCTGGCCTCACCCTAGCCAGTCTTACTCTAGCCTGGCCTCACCCTAGCCTGGTCTCACCCTAGCCTGGCCTCACCCTAGCCTGCCCTCACTCACTTTGACCTCACCCTAGTCTGGTTTTACTCTGCCTGGCCTCACCCTACCTGTTCTCCTCTAGCCTGACCTCAATCTACCTGGCTTCACCCTAGCCTGGCTTCACCCTAGCCTGGCCTCACCCCTATAGCAACCTCGCTGCCCTTACACTACCTCTCACACTACCTCAGCTGGGGACTGTCTTTGTGCTCATGTGGAGGCAGCAGCAGTGTGAGGCAGCAGTAGTGTGAGCAGCAACAGTGTGAGGCAGCAGTGTGAGGCAGCAGTGTGAGGCAGCAGTAGTGGGGCAGAGTAGGCAGCAGCAGTGTGAGGCAGCAGTGTGGGGAGCAGTGTGTGGGCAGCAGTAGTGTGAGGCAGCAGTAGTGAGGCAGCAGTGTGAGGCAGCAGTAGTGTGAGGCAGCAGTGAGTGTGAGGCAGCAGTAGTGTGAGGCAGCATAGTGTGAGGCAGCAGTAGTGTGAGGCAGCAGCAGTGTGAGGCAGCAGTGGTGTGAGGCAGCAGTAGTGTGGGCAGCAGTAGTGTGAGGCAGCAGTGTGGTGTGAGGCAGCAGTAGTGTGAGGCAGCAGTAGTGTGAGGTGCAGCAGGGGTGAGGCAGCAGTAGTGTGAGGCAGCAGTAGTGTGAGGCAGCAGTAGTGTGAGGCATCAGTAGTGTGAAGCAGTGTGCGTAGGGAGGATGTACCAGTTGTAGTAATAGAGGTACACAGTCGAGGCTACACAGTGATGGAGGTAGATCAGGTCACCGCACGTGGTACAGGTCACCGCACGTGGTACAGGTCACCGCACGTGGTAGCTGTATCACTTTATGGTGTTTGCTTAATATGGTGAAGGCTGTGATGAAGGAGTTGGTCGTTGTATTATGATGGAGTGGGCGTGTAAACCGTTGTATGGTGATGGAGGTGTTGTGTTAGGGGCTAATATAGTGATGGAGGGTTGTGAGAGCCGGGAGTGACACCATGTAAACAGCGTGAGGGAGCAGTGTTATGTGGCGGCTCCTATTGCTCTTCTCTCCTCCTCTCCTCTACCGCCATAGACTCACTATTCGCCCCTTAATGGTTTTAGTCACCCTTGGCCGTGTGTGTGTGTGTATTTTCGGATATTTTTTTTTTTAAGGAGTTGCTCTCTCTCTCTCTCTCTCTCTCTCTCTCTCTCTCTCTCTCTCTCTCTCTCTCTCTCTCTCTCTCTCTCTCTCTCTCTCTCTCTCTCTCTCTGTTGTTTGTATCGTGTTGGTCTTTCCTCCGTCTCTTACTTACCAATTCAGTAGCCCAAGTTTTAAGATTCGTATCAACCATAAATTTCCGTAATGACGTTAATTGAAAGCGTGAGGAGGAGGAGGAGGTGGAGGTAGAGATGTGAGTGACTGAGTGACTGAGCGAGTGACGTTAAGTAACGCCACCACCTCACTTGTATAGCCTAACTGACTCGTCTCCTCCGCCGCAGTCTGGTATGCTACTACTGTAACACTTTATACATGTAAGTATTATAGTGAATTGTGTGAGGTCAGTCTGGGGAGTTTTGTGATGTGATGAGGGGCCAAAACAAACAGGCGTGTCGGTAGCCATGGTCCTGGATTTTAGCATTTGATTTATAGCCAGCGAGATAGATGATGGCTAGTGATGCTCGGGCCGCGTCCGAACACCCTGAGTAATGGCTTCGTTTCTAAAATTACTTTCCAATAAAACCTATGATATTTCTCTCGTATGTATTGAATTATTTAGTATTTACAAAAGTCCGTAATACGTATATGATATTTTTGTGATAAATATTTGGAGGGAGTAGGGTAGATTATTGTTGTAGCTGAAGTCGTGGAGTATTGTTTTGAGTTTCGAAGGTGGCGATGTTTACGTTGGCGGAGTGAAGGTAAAGCCACCATAGGAGCTCTTAACTTCCATTCTCAGGGCGCAGACAATGATATATGGAGCTCAAATTTTCTTCTGGACAGTTTTAAATAAGAATCGGGATCGTTAATTTTGTGTATTTTGGCAGAAAATAATTGTTTTGGGGAGTAGCAAGATGAAGAAGGGGTTTTATGGAAGGAAGAGTTAGTGGCACCAGGGAGTGAAGCATTGTGGGTTAGGTTGTGCTGTACTGATGAAGGTTATGCTAACATGTAGGTCAGTAATGTGTGTGTGTGTGTGTGTTTTAATCGAGTTAAGTATTATATAACCAACAGATATAACATTAGGCTAATAGAGTAGAGATGAGGCTAACACGTAAACAAGTGAGGGTAGGCCTACGACTCAAATCCTCCTCCCTCCCTCTCCTTATCACTTCTCGTACACGTAAACCTGAGATTATTAAACCTCTCGTACCTTAAATATCGCCTGACCTATTTTTATGAAGACATTAAACTGACATTTAATTTATCACTTATTACGTAATTCAAAATGGCATCCGTGCTTCCCAGAGACTCTACTATAAAGATATGTATTTCACTATGCATAAATAAACGTAACTTAGAACAAATATCATATGATCGAAACCTTTTGTGTGTGTGTGTGTGTGTGTGTCGCTTCAGTAACATGAGTTAGCCTTGTTATCAGGCCCGGTAATTCACCTGGATATCAAACTTTGTGGTAGTTGTGGTAGTTGTGGTTGTGGTGGTAGTTGTGGTTGTGGTGGTAGTAATAATAGTTGTGATTGTGGTGATTGTGGTGGTAGTAATAATAGTTGTGGTTGTGGTGGTAGTTGTGGTTGTGGTGGTAGTTGTGGTTGTGGTGGTAGTTGTGGTGATTGTGGTGGTTGTGGTGTGGTTTGGTTTGGTAGTGTGGTAGTTGTGGTTGTGGTGGTAGTTGTGGTTGTGGTGGTAGTTGTGGTTGTGGTGGTAGTTGTGGTGGTAGTTAGTGGTGATTGGGTAGTAGTTATGGTGATTGTCGTGGCTGTAAGGATCATATCCCCTCAATCATCCTCTTCTCCTTCACGTCCTCTTTTCCTTTCATTTCCCCCCTCACCGTCCTCAAGTCCTCACACCCCTCAAGTCCTCACACCACCCTCAAGTCCTCACCTCTAACCCTCACACCCCTCAGTCCTCACCCATCCCTCACCACCCTCAAAGTCCCCTCCACCACCCCTCAAAGTCCCTCGTCCCCTCACACCACCTCTCAAAATTCCCTCACACCCACCCCTCAAGTCCCTCACACACCCCCTCAAAGCCTCCCCACCCCTCAAAGTCCCACCACCCCTCAAAGTCCCCTCCCCTCCAAGGTCCCCTCACCACCCCTCAAAGTCCCTCCACCACCCTCAAGTCCCTCCACCTCTCCCGAGCCGCCATTGGAACTGACTTCATTAAATCTCAGTAAATAATGCAATATCCTCCGTATTACCTGTCTGCCGTGTTTTGCATTTGCTGTCAATTTTAATCTTGCAAAGTTTCCATAAGGTTATCAGGGGAAGCGAGTCTTTGTTTTGCGTTGTCTTTCTTTAGGTTGTTTCTTAAGACGTCGTGGACTGGTGGATGAATGCTGGGTCGTTTATTTTATCGATTTATTGATTTTTGTTTTAAATTAATTGTGAGTCCCATTTACTCGATGGTCCCTTTGAAAGTTGAGTGGGTACATTATTCTGTAGTTATTATTATTGTTTTATTATTATTATTATTATTATTATTATTATTATTAAGGTAATACTGAATTCGACCCTTAACACACTCCCGGATGTGAACAGGACCCTGAGGACGGGAGTCGAGCGCTGTATTCACTGGTCCCTCGTACACTCCTAGTACTCTCAGTTAACACTACCAAACCTTCACCATATACCAACCAGAATCATCTTTACTGTTCAATGTGTTCTTACTGAGGTTTGTATCGTCTATACTCGGTACTGGAGCCTATTGTATACTGAAGTTGCAAGTTGATTTTGTGTAGTTTGTTGATATGTAGATTATGTTAGCTTACGTGAGAGTCGGATTAGGTGAGTTGACGGCAGAGTAGATGAGGGGCAGCCTAGGTCAGGATTAGGTTAAGTTATGGGTAGATTAGGTTATGGGTTCAGTAATTAGAGACTCTTTTTTGCTCTCTCTCTCCTCTTCATGCTCAAAAACAGTTGGTCCCTAATATTGTTATTATCATTTATCAGTCTGACTCTTTTGCCTTCGTCTTTGGTAGATGAAATATTGAGATATAGATCTCTCTCTCTCTCTCTCTCTCTCTATTCAATATGCCATAACAACCTGACGCATAAGTTACTCGCCTCAGTTCTCAAATTTATCCGAGATTATTTGACGGATCTACTGCAAACTCACTGGCTATATTTGTTGATACTTGACGGATCTACTGCAAACTCATTGGCTATATTTGTTGATACTTGACGGATCTACTGCAAACTCACTGGCTATATTTGTTGATACTTGACGGATCTACTGCAAACTCACTGGCTATATTTGTTGATACTTGACGGATCTACTGTTGAGGTGTGTCACTTAGGGGTCCCGTCATACCTGTACAAGAACTCCTGGCTGCTTGAACTGCCATTAAGCTCTTTATGTTTTATATAGGTTTTATATATATAATGCTCCAATGGTATGCGGCTTCCTTTTGATATATGATTTTTATTAACGTTATTTTGGTAGTGAGGATGTAAATTACCTTGATAACTTTATACACCTTTATATATTGTTAATTACACTTGTTAAAATTCATCTTATTTTATCTATACAGGTTTATTATTGTTGTTATTGTTCATTTTATTGTTATACTTTATTCATTTTATTGTTTATTATGCATATGGGAGTTAGTAGTGTGTGTGTGTGTGTGTGTGTGTGTGTGAGAGAGAGTGAGGGTATTTCTTCCACCTCTCTGGATGGGCCACATCGACAGTGCTTCTCCCATCACTATTTCATGGCCGTCTCTCCCCTCCCACCTGTCTCTCAAAAGGTCTCTCTCCTCCCCTCGCCGCTCCCTCATTGTCGCTTCCTCTCTCTCCCCTCATTTATCTTCTTCTTCCTCCTCCTCCTCCTCCTCCTCCATTGCTTCCTTCTACCTCCATCTTAATTTCTTTTCCTTTCTCTCTCCTACTTCCTCTCCATTTGCTAAACCTCTTTTATCACTACTCCTCCTCCTCTTCCTTATTATCTTCCTCTTCTTACTTCCTATCCTCCTAGCCCCCCAATACCCCTCCTCCTCTTTCCTCCTTCTCCCCTCCTCCTCCGTCTCCTTCTTCCTCCCTCCTCCTCCAGCTCTTCCTCCTCCTCCTCCAGCTCTTCCTCACCCCTGCTCCTCTCCTCCTCCAGCTCTTCCTCCTCCTCCTCCAGCTCCTCCTCCTCCTCAGCTCTTCTCACCCCTCCTCCTCCTCCTCCTCCTCTAGCTCCTCCTCCAGCTCCTCCTCCAGCTCTTCCTCACCCCTGCTCCTCCTCCAGCTCTTCCTCCTCCTCCTCCAGCTCCTCCTCCTCCTCCAGGTTCCGGGAAGGGGTGTTTTCGTCGGCTGGGTCCCGATGGTAGTTTCTTTGTTCACGTTAATTATCTTGTTTTGCAATTTTTATCACATAATTCGTCTTGGGGAAGACGCCTTCCTGACTTAGGTTTTGCTGGTGATGAGATGGTGTTGATGTGATGGTGATTGTCTTAGGGTATGGTGATGTGATGGTGAATGACTTTGTCCATGGTGATGATGGTGATGTCATGGTGATGATAGTGATGTGATGGTGATAATGATGTGTGGTTATTTACGTTGTGATGGTGTAATAATAGTGTGATTATAATGATGGTGATAGTGATGGTTGAGGTGGTAGTAAGTCACTATAAAAGCGCGTTTTTTCCCCTGATGAGAAAAGATGCCCCGCCCCCTCCTCAAGAGTTACAGCTGATTGGCTGTTGCAAACCTGTCCGATTTTGTCCTGAAGTAATGATGTATTTCTAAATGAGTTTATTCACAATCGTTGGGTTGACCGTTTCTGGCGAGAAAGATATTTAGCTAAATTATATAAAGATACAAACATTCTTTTCTCAGATGGGGAAAAACAATAGTAGTGGTGATAGTGGTAGGCTGTGGTGGTGGTTGTTGGTTGTGGCATTGGTGGTGGTAGGCTGTGGTGGTGTAGTAGACTGTGATGGTGTGGTAGACTGTGGTGGTGTAGTAGACTGTGGTGGTGTGGTAGACTGTGGTGGTGTAATAGACTGTGATGGTGTGGTAGACTGTGGTGGTGTAGTAGACTGTGATGGTGTAGTAGACTGTGGTGGTGTACTGTGACTGTGGTGGTGTAGTAGACTGTGGCTGTGGTGGTGTGATAGACTGTGGTGGTGTGGTAGACTGTGGTGGTGTGGTAGACTGTGGTGGTGTGGTAGACTGTGGTGGTGTAGTAGACTGTTGTGGTGTGGTAGACTGTGGTGGTGTAGTAGACTGTGGTGGTGTGGTAGACTGTTGTGGTGTGGTAGACTGTGGTGGTGTGGTAGACTGTGGCAGTGTAAGATGAGTGAAGAAAGTACCTGGAAGAGTATTGTAGCTTAATTGTGATTTTTAGTTGAGTGAAATGAGAAGTATAATGCTGTCCTTATATTTCAGATGGGGAAGTGGGCGGTTGGCCAAGACCTGCAGATGAAGCATCTTTCACTGGTTGGTGTCTCCTGCACCCACCGTGACGCCCACATACAGTACAAGGGCGCAGCTTACACTGCTGTCATGTTGCAGAGAACACCAAGTTTGTACTGAATGACCGAGCTAGAATATGACCAATAGTAAATGTATCTGCCTGAGAAGGGTGTGGGTGTAGGTCACACTATGAGAGGGAGACAACCATCTGCTGTGTGGTACGGCAGGGAATGAGGACTTGTATGAAGGGCGTATACTTCAAGCTGCACAATGAAGTACTTAGCCAGGAGTAAAGTGCCCTCTACCATGTTCACTTGAACATGGAGTCCTGTGGCTACCTTCTGTGCCCTCGATATCAGCTGAATTAAGAGTGAGCTCCTCACACTGCCTCTGCTCACCACATCAGACGAAGGCAACAAAATGCCTGAACTGGAACATTTTACTCAAGGATTATAAGCAGAGTCATGAAGGGTGCCTGAGACAGTAGATGCCATCGTCTTGTCACAGTTCTAGGCAGTGAGGAGTGGGGTACAGTACTCTGTGGTGAGGACAACCACACATCTGTAATGTGGATATGCAAGTTTGGATATGTGATGGATAATTTTCTATAGTAAGGGTTGTGAAAATGGATTATCAAAAGATAAGTGGTATTAACTGTACTGATTTAACTCAAAATTTTGAGTGTGTTGTGATAGAGATATATCTATAGGAATAATGATGGAGAAATGTACTCAGTTAAGTGCATTATCCACAAATGTTGAGAGGCAAACGAGGAAGAGACTTGCGTAGCGCTGCAGGCAGTGCGTGTGGATCCGGCCAACGCTTAGGGTGGATGTCGCCGACTAGTCTGTGACACTCAGTGACAGTCTCTTCATCAAAAAAGGCTCTTGCACGACACTGTGACCCCAGCTGTGTATTGACTATGGGCATAAATGAAAAGGATCACTATTATCCATTTCTCCATAGTCTTTCAAATAATTAATAAGGGCTAGTGACTCCAAGAGACTGCCCACCAATGTTTGTGGCTACCAGGTTGAGTTTATAAGAGGTTTAACCACAGCAGTGTGTTAAATATGGGGCTGTTAAATGCCAGACTAAACTGCCTTGCTCACCTCAACTCACACCGCCAGCGACATGGTGCTTTTCATGTATCTTTTTGAAATTTGTAAAATCTTACTGATTCAAGTGAGGATGAGATGAGCCACATCACTTATTCTTTATATTTTCGTATAATTGTTGCCACACTGTATTTACCAGTAGGTGATCTGACTAACCTCTAGCTAGCCATTTAATTGACTTGTGCATTTAACATTTCAATACAGGGGACATTATTAGACGTATTAACTTTGCACAATTGCACTTTATGGTCGTTGTTTTTGGAAGTAAATTTTATTCCAAGCTAGGGAGGTTGGCCAAGACACCAGTGAGTAAAGATATGGGATTAGAGACACCAGTGGCGAGAAAATTGTCCCTCATAACATGCTGTCTTCAAGTGTGACACACAATACCTGAAGACAAAGTCAGCTAAGGAGTGAGCAGAGAACAGTAGACGTTTATGTGTACAGTACTTTGTTTACCTATTATTTCCCTGTGCACAGTTGTAGTATGTGAGTGGAGGCTGTAAATATCATGCCATTCTTATCTTGTTGCTCAAAAAAAATTTAAATATCAAATTTTACTAGCATCTAACATTTAGCATTCCTTGTGGATAAAATGAATAAACCAACCTTAGCTACATAGATGAGTGTGGCGCTCCACTACACTGCTGGCCAGGTACTCCTCGTTTACCATCGTGTGGACGTTATGCTCCTCACTCTTGATTATGTGGTGAATGTAAACTGAGCATTTCAAGAATTAAGTTCAGAGAGAGACTTATCTTCCAGAGTAACAGAGACGTGACCGATTGCCCGAGCGGTTAACGAGCCGATCGGTGGTGAAGAGGATATAAGTAAAGTAAACATATTTAATTCCATTAACCATATCATTGTGCTGAAATATGTCTTGTTATTTGGTTCAGGAAGATGAGTGATTAATGTTAATTTGTTTTTAGTAATTTCACAGATTTATCAGAATACAGTTGTTATTAGTATGGTACTTAATCAAAATGTTTTACCAGCAGTGGTTGGCCAGCCAAGGCTCTCCAACATAGTTCACTTGAGCGCTCACTTACATTTACCACATACACGGTCTGAGGGTCTGTGTGTAAACTCCGCTGGCTGGCGTTTGTACATACTGTAATAGATTATTCCTATGTACATACTTTTTTTATGTCGTAGGTCAACTAGGAAACAGAGCCTTGAAGCAGTCGGCAGAATTGTTAGTTTTGTATCGTAGTACCGACTGATTTATAATGTCACAATCACATATGGACATGGATTCCTTTTACTGTATCATTCATGTATTGAAATTAGATCCTTTATGTTGGTTCTGGTTAGTGTGTGACCTCAAAGTCTCCTCCGTGGATCATGTATGATAACAAAATGCTTTACGCTGATTCATATACCACACCAGATTCAATATATTGGGTCATGTATGATAGTCTCCATATGCTGGTTCATGTTTGATGCAAAATATTCTATGGTGATTCTTACAGTATATGAGATCAGGTTCTGTCTCTTGGTTCACTCCCTAAATTCCTGTCAGCATGTGCTTCTTGTTATGAAGGGAGTGAACCCAGTCAAGCATTTGAACCATTTTAATATTATTTTTTTTTTTAATATTAATTGGCTGTGTTGATGTTTATTATTATTATTAAAGTGGGTAATTAGTAGTTATTTATCTACCATTTATTGTGTATTTTTTTATTATTAATCTTCAAAATCTTGGTATTTAATGCAAAAAAATGTGGTAGAGCATCGTGTGTAAAACTGTATATGTGATGTTATGGGTTATTGACAGAGGTAATGAGATGGCCAATGATTAAATATCATATTTTTACTATATAAGTTTGAGTTTGTATGAGTTCATCATTATAAAATTCAACTTTGTTTAACATATTGTAAACTTGGAAGTTAGACCAATAGCCAAGCATCAAGTTCCCTGGAAAGCTTTTTCAGAACTGCTATATAAATATTCTGTATGTAGAATTATGTAACAGTGTAATTGTTTCTGTTAAAAATTTGATGTTATCATAGACTTGTTTTAAATGACATCGTTGTGTAAGGAATTGTATATTTGATTAAAACATGCAATTGGTCTATAAGCAAAAGTACCAATATCATTTGAGTAAAATGACCAATGTTTGGAAGATTATGCTAAGCTTTCATTATAGAAATTACTTCACCATATCCCTTTGGACTTTACTGGCAGGATTTGTAGCATGACTCTGAAATAGAGTTGAAAAACATTGATAACTTTTCATGTACTGTACAGTGCTGTATGAAATGAAAACTGGGAAAGCACTTGAGTTTAATGTTTTACAATAAGAAAATTCACTTGGACTGTGAAACCTGTTCTAATAATATGTTTATTATATACAATATACAGTGAACCCTCGAAGATTCGGACTAAAAGGGGGACCACCTGCCCGGAAAAGCCGATTGTCCGGATTTTCCGGCAAATAATAAATGATATAAGAAACACCAAAAATACAGTACTAATGTAGTGATAAACAAATTACCATATATAAACCAGGCATTTACCTATGATAACATAATAAGAAACATTGTGTCATTACTAGAGTGAATTATATAATATTCCCACAAACAACAATTGTCAACTCGGTTTATGTTTCCCACCTCTGGCACCGTGTCCAAGCATCTGATGGGTCAAGCAACGCCCACATGCCTAAAATGTTCTTTGCTCTGGTTTGGGAATGCTTCTTAGGGAAACTTCTAGGACACTTCTTAACCCAGAACCCCAAAATTTATTGTCTGGATCTACCAAAATCCGGATTTCCCGGGTCCGGATCTTCGAGGGTTTACTGTACTGAAAAATACTGTGAATAACTGGAGATAAAAACTAAAATTCATTTATAATACAAACCTACTGTTTTCCAATACAGTAATGTATGTTGTTCAAATAATAATGTTATAGTGTAAATATAATAGCATCTGGACATATATTAAATGTGCTAACCAGCCAAGAAATCTAAAACTACAGTGTTCTCAAAATTCAAACATTTTTACTTAACTCAGATCTGCCACGCAATTACATCAAGAATAAACAATGAAACTGCCATTTTTCTCCACTGAAAAATGTAATAAGTTACAGGATTCCACTCCATTGGTGATATTATTAATCTCTCTTTCTATACAAATTAATTTGTGATGCACATAATGAAGTAAACTTCCAACATTCATAACAAGGCTTGTGAGTGAACAATCTGATGATGTGTCTGTGTAGAGTTATAAGTGAGGTTATATTGTAAGTGTAAACATTATGGAATATTAAAAGTGTATGTGGTCAACAGCTTGTACCTAGCCTCAAAGAAAGGTGGCTTCAAATCTATAATGCCATAAATTAAAATTAAAAGTTTATTCATTATATATATTTTTATACTGTATCTGAAATGCAAATCCAATTTTGTTTACCATGTGTTATTAATCAGAAACTGATGTATTTTGATGTTCAAAAAGGGAAAATTATAAATTGGCAATTAATGATAAAGAATTATCATGGAAGCTACATAAAGCTTACAACTTAAAGTTAACCTGATTTTGAATGTAATGTTGAGACAGCCAGAGATGCATAATTGGCAGAATAAAGATAATTTGATGCAAGAGAAGTTCATTGTTGGTGTCAGTTAATAGTTTATATTATCCTGGAGATATGATAAGGAATAAATGTGTAGAGTCCATCTAGCCCGGGAAGGCATAAGAAATTACCGTAGATAAACATAGTAGTCTAGTTTCATACTATACAGAGCTTGTACGTTAGTTCCTCTGTGTTGTTTGTTTTTTGAGTTCCATGGAGAATATTGTATTCCTTGTTGTATATAGTGTATAGGAGTTTATGTCATGAAGTACCAAAATGACGAAGCATCGCCGTCTGTGAGATTGGAAGAGTGGTGTTGTAGGTACATATGGAGATTTTATATTTTCTGTACTTAATTTAAGTTAAATATAAGCTCGGCGTGGTCGTCATTTTGGTTTGCAGTGTAAGAAAATACACTATTGGCTTCTTTTTAAGGATGGAAAACTCTCACGTATAGAGTAACTTGATTAGCTCATAAGTGAGCTTGTGATTGGTGGTCTAGACAGAGTATATACCTGTGCTGCCACTCTCATGGGCCGAAGGGGGAAGATCAGGATCAACAGATGATCATTTGTGTGGTTGGGTCAGAACTCGCCCCGTCTGGCAAATGTCTGGAATATAAAAGTTTAAAAATACCTGGGAAATCTTCGTTGCCAGTGTTGCCAATGATCTCTATAATACTTTTGTTGTGTTGCAGAGCGCAAATGAGTTATCTTTGTTATGTCTTGCATATTCTGAGTTGGCACGAGTAGGGGAAGCGACAGTGGACGGGAGAATGTCTCAAGACTGCCGGAAGTGTCGGAGGCTGAGAGGAGCCTCGGTAGGCTCACCTGATCTCAGGACACTTATAGTTGTATGCATATTTTGTTAACCAAGTAATTTACACACCACATAAAGGGCTATTCATACATGATAACAGGTTCTCACACTAAACACAGTAAACAAAACCAAATCTATCATCTGTACCCACACTCAGCCTGGGACAAATACCCTTACCCTTAGCATTTATATGTGTGTGTGCATGTATGTGTGTATGTGTCTATGATTTATAATCATATGCAGACTTGTATGCATGTACAAGCTGCCAGCACACTTGCACATACAAGTTCATGTATGTTAGCATACAAATGTACAAACAAACATGCACCCAGACACACACACTTATGTATGTATATATATATATACATATATATATATATATATATATATATATATATATATATATATATATATATATATATATATATATATATATATATATATATATATATATATATATATATATATATATATATATATATATATTGGAATCATCCATACAAACTCACACATCAACATGGATGTACACACAAATGTATGCACACACACACTCACTCACAAGGATGAACACAATTGGTTGGAGGCGAGGGGTGGGAAGGAGTGGTTGAGGAAAGTGTAGCTTTCGATGTTGTCATCTGTTGACTGTACGCAGCCAAACAATAAAACGTATCAAGTATAACTGTATTTTTTTATGCTGTACCGGCACCTGATTCTGAATTCAAAAACTTGTTGAAAGTGAAATTATGATGAACTGAAGAATTCCTCAGCTGGTTTGTAAATGAAGGTTTATTTGAATAATACTGTATAAGTATATTTGTCAACTATCTGTTGTGCAACTTCTCACTCTATGCAGAGTTATGTATGCAGCCATGTGAATCATTAATATTTACACTCATATAATAACAGTTTTCGAAAGTTAATCTTGAGAGATTTTGCCAATATGTCATCATTAAAAAATACCCTACATTACTGTAGTTGTACTTTGTGTATAACAAAGGGTGAGAACACATGAATACTACTGTACCACTGTTAATGGTTGTGTTGAGGGGTACTGTACTGTACTGTACTGTAGGCAGGAAACAAAAATGGCTTTCTCAGATACAGTACTGTACCACATTATGCTATTGCAGGATTATAGGAAACATGTTTGTGGTACAGTGGTAATGTGTGTATGTCTCAATACCGTGTCCTGGCCCGGGACAGATGTGGGAAGAGTGATATCCAGTGTGACTCCCACCAAGCATCACAGTTTCCTTCTCTACTGACACTGGATAATAAGGTGATCACGAAGAATCCAAACTGTTAGTACAGTAAGCTGATAAATGGTGAAATTATCAATTAAATTAGGTATGGCTGACCATTTTCATAGCTCACCCTTATTATGGTGGTAAGTGCATTATTTTCATTAATTATCTTATCTTGAATTTAGACAAAGACTCCTGGTGCAAAGACTCCTGCACCACGAGACTCACAAGGATCACACTAACCAAAAAAAAAAAAAAATACATTCCTCTAATAATTAATTTTGCCAATTTATTTAATTTATCATTCAATAGAGTGTATATTGTCATCAGTATTAAATATTTGGGTGTGTGGTGGAGGGCTCATAAGAAGTGTATACCAAACAGGGAGGTACTACCCCCTGGGATGATATTGGAAGTATAATGTGTTGTCTAATGGTAGACCCTGCTGCCATATGGCATCACGAAAATTGTGACCAAGTTCCAGGTTGGTGATCTGACTCTGCCTCATTTACACACAATTGCAGGGTCTAAATTTTTTCACTTACTATTGACAACACAACATACATACAGTATATTGTTTCTCACTTTTGATCTTTTTTTCATTTTTGTATTATTATTATTATTGTTAATATTATTATTACATTTTCGTCCCCCAGGCCCCCCATGTGGGTCAGTGACCTGTGCCCGGGTGAGCTAATCCCCGTAAAAAAAAATCATCAAACATTTGTGAAATGGATTAAAATGTACTAGGACAGTTGAAACATAAACACAAGCATATGACTTCGCTAACAGCAGTGCTCAGTAATAAACTCTTACTTACAAATTTACTAAGAATCTTTTTTTATGTGGCTTACTTTTATTGCCCATTTCAGGAACAGAATACATCACAAATCCTTGTTTAATTTCACTGCGGCCATTTGACATAAATCAGTGACTTCCCTTTACCTGCAGTGATGGTGATTTAGAACTATAACAAGTGTACTGGGTTGGTGGTGACATCTATCAGTACAGTACAGTACTACCACACACCTGCTGTCTGGTGGTGAAGCAGAGGTGGTAGTTGTGAAGAAAATGACTTACGTTTACCAGATTGATAAACTGGAACGATGCCAAAAACAGCTCTCAGTTTAGTACAGCTCAAGTTGATGACCAAGACTGCAGTGGGATTATGGAAATGAGCTGTATAAATTAACAGAAATCAAAGAAATTGTGAGTGAACGCTGCTGTTAGGGGAAGATGGAAAGGGGTTGTGGTGAGTGCAAAGAGGGGTTAAGGAGTCGGGCAGAGGGAGTAAATGAGAAGAATGAGATGGAGAAGATTCAGGCCCGCTCACACCAAGGCCGGAACCAGACATATTCTGATGCAAAATATCCGGAGACAGACGATATGTGACGCCGTGATGGGTATTATGCTTTTTACAGTGTAGCTAAGCACGACTCCACTGTCTTTCTAGAGAGAGGGGAACTGTTGTGTGATATAATGTGTCGTTAACTTGACTCACTGGTTTGGACAATTTCCATCTGGGTTAGGTGTGAGTGGGCCTTTGGGAAAATGAATCGTAAAACCTCAAGAATAGTGGGGGGAGGTGAAGAACACATATAAGTAGGAATATTAACAATGAACCAATTTTCCTGGAATAAAGTTATGCAGTACTGAACTTTCTTCAATACTTCAGATTATCACTGTCAATAATGTGCCACTTAAAAGACAATATATTTTTAACAGTCGGTTAAATGGCACAAATGTCTCAAAATCCAAATTAAAAAAATATACAAGAAGCATCTGGGAATTGCTTTGTTGCTTAATATGACATGAAGGCCGCCACATACAATACATGTTAAGAAGTACCAACTCGCTCAGATGTAATAAAAAAACATAGGTCTGGATCCTTCTCCCCTCCACTACTAACAAGTTAAACGTCAACATCGGCTGTAATGACGTTCTACAAAACAGTACAGCGTCAACACCCAAGAACATTAAATACAGTGCAGTATTTGCTCTTAGACTAAATGATACACCAGACATCAATAATTAAACATTTTAATGGGTACAAACCCTTAAACACCCTTCAACAGAGCCTAATGTCACTGAAGCGATTGACGTGTTCAACAGCAGGGCTCAATATCCAGGTAGTCAAGGTAAGACGATACTGTATATTGCAAGAAATATTTTATCACCCAGACTGTTCTAAGTCAAATGTATGATTCCATTTGAACAAGTTTGAGAATTTTAAACATACAACGCCTGAGAAATGAGTTTTGATTTAACAATAAGATTTTTTTTCATTATTACACTAAATATCACGTTTTGTATTAGTCCGCTCTTATCTTTCTAATTAAAAACTACAGCTATCAAAGGAAAATGAAATGTGGGTAACCTGGTGGTGGTGACACGTGACCAAGAGAATTATGTAAGTAAATAGAAGAGAATATATTTAAGTAAGGTGATATGTTAGAAGATATGTAACGTAAGTAAGATAACGGGGTGTGGGCGACAGGACTGAGGTGGGTGTCTCATGACTAACGTAATACTAAGTAATGTCTTCATATGTTTTGTATTATTATTTTCATTTTTGATTAAGATAAACTCAATCTGATATTTTATTGTTGTGATTCCTAGCTTGTGAGGAGCCTGTAGGTTAGCTTCGAGTTTTGTTTATTATCCAAGTATGTTCGTGTTTAGGAAAGGACATGCTGGTAGTTCTATAGGTTGCCAGTGAATTCCCCTAGCCATTGTCTGCCTGGATGACTGTTTGTGTGGAGGTATGGTATTAGTGTTTGTTCTCGTACCAATGTATTTGTGGCCAGTCTGTCGTGTTAAGATTACCACCACCTTTCCTGTCGTTTCAGTAATAACCTTTCCTCTCCTTCGGTCAACATTCTGAAAGACTTGTAAGTAAACTTTTATCTCTCTATTACGCAAAAACACGAGAGGATGCCATGGGTCGACTCAGACAAGACAAATTAAAACATTGTTACGGTTGTGTAATGAATGACCCAGGAGTTGACGGTCAGCAAATCCAAATGACATATTGCCTCCAGTCAGCGGAGCCATAATATTTTACAATCAGGTTGACAAAATTCACTTCTGATATTTTATTATGATAGAACGTAACATTTCATTTAAAACGGCAAGGTTAGAAACAAAAGTGAGAGCAATTATTGATCCATTTACACCTCAATTACCTGTTGCCACCACCGAGTTAAGCTGAACGACTCAAACAATTATCTAAAATATCTAATATTGGACGCTAACTACTCAGTTTTTATTTTAAAAGAGTGATTCATGCTAAACTTCCACCACCACCACAGGTAAAGGTATTACTGAATAACAAAAATAAATAAATCCCAGGTAGCGATCAAACGACGTAACAATTGAACGAGGCAACAGGTGGGAGTACGTCCCTCCCTCCCTCACCCCACACAAGACTGTCCCATTGGCCAGTACACAGTAGTGTGAGATAGTCAGTGACGCTGGTGATGTAGTACGAGTGTTAATGATACTACAGGAGTCTTACTGACATTGGTGTTAGTGATATTGCAAGTATGTCAATCATACAGTAAGAGTGTATTGACATATTGAGTGTTAATGATATTACGAGTGTCTACTAATATTACAAGTTGGTGATACAAGTGCGTTAATGATACTACGAGTGTTGATGATAATATTTTGGGCTAATATAGACGACTCCACAGCCGATACCCCCTCGTCTCGGTAAGTGATGCTTGATGTTCTCTCGTCTGTCAAGAAACTAAGTGACGTGACTGATGGGATAAGAGTGAGATGTGAAAGTGTATTGTGTGCTTCAAAGTGATACATTTTTGTATTTTTATATAACGTGCCCAAGAACTTTACTTAGAATGAAGTTAACGGATGATGTTTTGACGGGTCATTCACCTCATAAGAGGTTTTGATGATACTGATATTGAACGCACAGTCGATAAAAATCATAATATTAACATGGCTGAGCCAGTTGAGGGCGTGGTCCGTCCTTTTATTCATATAAGGTAAAACCTTTGTTACCTCGAGAAAATGATAAAAAATAAGTCATGAATGCGTTTTGCGCCATATCAGTTTTTACGCCAAGTCGGTGGAGGAAGACGGCCACCAGCGCCATGTACGAATACTGTAGCTTCCAGCCCTCCGCTATTACCAGGAATTTGATTCTATTTTAAAAGAATATAATAGAAAATCACAAGTGTAGTATTTTAGGTTAGATTAGATTTTTTCAACTAGTTCTCTTCATGAATTATAGAATGTAGCTGTATTAAAAAAAAAAATCTTTGAACGCAGAAAATAAATATGGCGGACAGAGGCAGCAGCTCCCGAGATGGAAAACAAACAAAATCTAAAGGTGAAATTACCCAAAACCCATTTCTCTTGCATTTTTTGTCCGCTTCCTTACCGTTGTTAGTGAAGGGTAAAATTGCAGTTTCGGCCAATATGCCCTAGTAGTTTAGTCCCCCACACACAAAAAAGTATGGAAAACTTTAAAATTCATTTCCGAAGTTATTATTTTTGGCCCCCTGGTTGAAATGGGGTCAGAAATATTCCAAATAAGGAGATCTACGGTTGGGGATGGTTAAAACAGTGTGCCCTATATTGGCCAAAACTGTAATAATATCCCCATTATTTCTGTGTTTTTTTTGTCAATTTCCTTACTGTCGTTAGTGAAGTAATAAAAATGAATACTTGTTCAGCTTTTATCATTACGTGTATTACAGTATTAGTATTGAATATTTTTTGGTGCTCTGTGTAATCTTGTTTTAAGTTGGTCCTTGCTTATATAAATCCCCTTTTAAGATGTCTGTATATGTGTGTTGAACCAGGGAAGGGATTGGTTAATAATCGCTTTTATCCCAGTAGGTGAGGTTAGGTTAGGAACGGCTTATTTCCGCAAGAAACGAATATCAGAATCAATTAAAAACACCAAAATACACTAGAAAAATAATATCTCATACCAATTGGGAAAGTTGGATACTCTGCCACGTAAGATATTTTGTGGTCGGAATATGTCTTCTGTAGGTATCGATGGCTGTTTTAAATCGTTACACAATACCGCTCAACAAGTCATCTAATACCTCATCTCATTTACCCATTAATATTTTATAGCATTCAATCATATCTCATATACGTCTGTATGCTAATGTTGAGACAAATTTAGCCCCATCAGTCTTTCTTGATGACAGGTGGCTCATCCGTGGCACCATTTTAGAAGCTCTCCGCTGTATATTTTCAATGGACTCGATTTGTTTCTTCAAATATGGACACCAAACTTGATGAGCGTATTCCAAGTGTGGGGTCGAACTAAAAGTCCTAAACATGTCATTGTTCAGGTATTGAAACGTTCTCTTAATAATGATCCTGCTGTCCAATTGGCTTGTCGCGCGATATTCCTTGTATTCTCTTCTGGCTTAATAAATGTTCCAATCATTCCCGTGTATATTCAGTTATAAGTATTATGTGAAGTGCAATATCAATCCGTATGGCTTATTTCATTTACCACAATAAGCGTAAAAGCCATGTCACAAGAATCACCGAAATCATTAATAAAAGCTCAAACACAAGTTGCCGAGCCGCAAATTTTGATGATAAGAGACAATTAATGTATTATATAAATATCTTGACTTGTGTTCCTCGACAAAGGTGTTTATCTCTTCTCATATTTACTGTATTTCGTGTTGTCTTGTATCTGATATTAGTAATTAATATTTTCAATCAGTACCCAACAGTGGAATATATTTAGTGAGCCCAAAATTCAGCCTTATAGTGAACTTTATTTTATCATTTTTTTTTATCTTTTTTCTACTCCGGATAATTTATTTGTTTTAAAATGAACTTACCAAAGAGTATGTCATCCGAAGTAGGTAGTAGGCCGCTATCAAACAGGGAGGTACTACCGTCTGGGAAGATATTGGAAGGATAATGTGTTGTCTAATGGTAGACCCTGCTGCCATATGGCATCACGAAAATTGTGACCAAGTCCCAGGTTGGTGATCTGACTTTCTGCCTCATTTACACACAATTGCAGGGTCTCAATTGTTTCTCTTTGACAACACAACATACATATATTGTTGCTCACTTTGATTTTTTTTTGTATTTCTTTATGGTCCTTTATTATTATTATTATTATTATTATTATTTTTTTTATTATTATTATTTATTTTTTTTGCTATAAATTATTATTATTTATTGTTGTTGTTGTTGTTGTTGTTGTTGTTGTTGTTGTTGTTGTTGTTGTTGTTGTTGTTGTTGTTGTTGTTGTTGTTGTTGTTGTTGTTGTTGTTGTTGTTGTTGTTGTTGTTGTTGTTGTTGTTGTTGTTGTTGTTGTTGTTGTTGTTGTTGTTGTTGTTGTTGTTGTTGTTGTTGTTGTTGTTGTTGTTGTTGTTGTTGTTGTTGTTGTTGTTGTTGTTGTTGTTGTTGTTGTTGTTGTTGTTGTTGTTGTTGTTGTTGTTGTTGTTGTTGTTGTTGTTGTTGTTGTTGTTGTTGTTGCAGACCCCCATGTGGGTCAGTGACCTGTGCCCGGGTGGGCTAATCCCCGTAAAAAAAAAAAAAATGCAGAGCTGAACATATCATCCGTCATCTTCACTAGATAGTTAATTATTATCAAATACGCCAAGAAATGTTTTAGTCAATTTAATTCACTTTCAGTTTATAATTCATAGTTATTTATTATTCAGTATTACTTATAATGAAATAATTCTTAACAGGATTTGGTCTTGCACAACTTGGAGTCGTAACTGTGCTGTAATGTTCGGTTGGTGGAGTATCAGAATGTGCTGCCGCCCTTCGTGGTTCCCCTAGATCAGGTCGCCCCCTAACTGTTCAAACGACGACCAATCGTACTATATGTTTTCTCTTTAGTTTGACAACTTTCACAACACTGGAATATAAGTGTGATATATCGAAGTAGACAAGCGAGTGTAGGTTAAGTTGTTAGAATGCTTTCGAGAATTTGGAAATAGTTACCTGCTT
The DNA here is from genome assembly GCF_018991925.1 of Homarus americanus. Taxonomy (NCBI): domain Eukaryota; kingdom Metazoa; phylum Arthropoda; class Malacostraca; order Decapoda; family Nephropidae; genus Homarus; species Homarus americanus. The sequence goes on from NW_024754528.1 coordinate 1,733,453, forward strand.
ATGAGGAAGAATGACTAGATGTAGGGCGTAATAGTCAACTACCGAGTGTATGAGAAAAAAGTTATAAAGTATGAAAACACAGGATGAGTTCTGAGAAGTGACTGCATCCTAAAAGTTTTTACCTACGAAGGCTACTCGTGAGTTACCGTGTACCATCAACCTACGAAGGCTACTCGTGAGTTACCGTGTGCCATCAACCTACGAAGGCTACTCGTGAGTTACCGTGTGCCATCAACCTACGAAGGTTACTCGTGAGTTACCGTGTGCCATCAACCTCTGTCCCTAGTTATTCATAAGACTGGCGTAGTTCCAAGGACTTTCGGTTAATATTATAACTGAGAGGGTGATCAGGGCAAGGATTGAGGACCTTCGTTTTGTTAAGCGAGATTAAGACCACATTCCGCAGTCTACCAAGTGAATAGCCTACATGCAGTAAGACGTGGGAGCCGAGTACTGGTCTGTGATGCTAAACCTGTCTTCTTGATCAAGGATGATGTGATTTTGATGTGTTATATTAGCTACGTTAAAGGGTGATAAAGTTGGGTTATGTTTCATCCTCTGAGTGGACAAGATACTTGGCAAAACTAAATTATCTTAAAGCATGAGACGGTTGAGAACAATAATTCTTTGAAGGAGTTTGTACACATGCAGGTGTGGGGGAGATGGTGGTGCTGGGTAGCCTTGTGCCCAGCTGGAGGTGGTTTAGTACCACTCCCGTTGACTTTACCCAGGTGGTGTAGTATACGTTCATTGTAATTACAAGGTCACAAGAAAATACATCCACCGACACGGGTTAATATTTAGTGTAGCTGTTATATGTGGCTCTTAAAGTTATCTGCGGCTTGTTCTAGGATGAGCCTTACCCCAACGCTACAGTGCTGTCTTCTGTTATACGCAGTCATGTAGTCACGTCTACTTGCCATCAGGTGCGAGAGTTTGGTATTATGATCCGTGAGGTATGTTTACTGACCTCCCACTACTGTTACTGGACATCACCGAGGACTGTGACGAAAGTGGGTTCTGTTGTTGGTTCTGTCAACACGTCTGCTCGGACCTCATCACCTCGAATGTACAATATATGTTATATAGTGAAAAGTAATTGTTGGCAGTTTTTATTTTTTGTCAATTTATGAGTTAGTTCATTTGTGGTATATGTCAGCAGGCCACTCCAGTGCTGGGTATCCACGGTACTTGTAAACCTACCATATCAGTTTCAGAGCTCTTAGTGTCCGTGTGTACAGTCGCCCAAAACAGTATCTTTACCCATGAGGCCGATGTAGTTCGTGAACATTGTTAGTCTATTAGTTTGGGAAGGGCTACTACAGTCGACCACAGGTACTGGTATACACCTTGATCTATGTGGAGCAGATTATCGGGTAACTCTTTCGTACAGTTAACTGCCAGGCATACCAACATGACGATGCACAAGGATATAAATATTAAAGCATTTTGTCCAGCGTTTCAAGTTTTAAAGATAGTAATAAAGGTAAATATTATAACACCTTTGGCAACGAGAAAGGGTCTCCCTCCCCCCGTCTGACCAGGTGGGTGGCTGGGCACTAGCAACTGTGGGATTCCCCTACAGTTCAAATCGTACGTCATTCACACTTTATTCACGTTTTGTTTATGATTGGGTGGGACGCCATCAGCATATACCAAAGTCCCACCTGTAGTTTAGTTATTCGTGTGGTCCATATTTTCTACCAGCTGTGGTGAGGCGGTACCAGCGTATACTGGATAAAGTTTCCACCTGAATTTTGATATTGCTCGCACCATTCACTAGACTGACCACCTTGTAGCCAGCGTCATTTCCACTTGGGATTAAATAAACTCCATTTTCCTATTTGCTTCTTTGCTTGGTGAAGTTTCCTGCAGTTGTATCTTGGACTCAACTTCAAGTGCACTTACATCCACTCTTGATCGAGACAAATGCCGTTCATCAGAAGCAGATGCTGCGCTTGAAGTATCTCGAGCAGCATCCCGGCAGCGGACTTGCTTCTCATTTTTGCTGATGACGCCAAATCTGATGCTGGCATTGTTCTTGAAGTAGTCAGCCATTCTCCTGTCCTTTAAGGTAATTATCGCCCCTGAGAACAGGGGCTTCACCATTTTTAGTGACTCGAGGAGCGTTCTTCACGCTCATGAGTCCTTTAACCCAATCCATCCCACTGATCCTTGAGATACTGACGTGGCTCTTCCTAATAGGGCGATGTGGTCGCCAGGTCAGTTTCTGCTGGGGACCTACACGTGTGAATGTGTGTGTGTGTGAGAAGGTGGACAAGGTGGCCACACTGGCCAGGACTGCTGTGTTCTGGACAGGCCCCTGTACGTCAACCACTCATATTGGGATATGTCTCCTGGTATTAGAACTTCCATATGTAATGCCTGGCAGCGTTGTTGGGATGCCACTGCTGGCCCAAACAAACTCCGGATGATAACAACATAGATTCGCCCCTGGATGTCTACCCGAATGCTAAGGGGGTGGGAGACTGCCCTAGCCAGGCTTCGCATTGGCCATTCTAGGCTGGATGTCTACCCGAATGCTAAGGGGGTGGGAGACTGCCCTAGCCAGGCTTCGCATTGGCCATTCTAGGCTGACAGCACCACCTGAGCCCAGGCAGTATGGGATGACTGTCTGTTCCTCCTGACTGTAAAACACTTGCTGGCACAGTGTCCGTCTGGTGGAGCTTAGGAGGCAGCATCTCCCCAGGACTCGGGGTAACTACCGCCAATCCTTGGTTCTTTGAGCAGATTTCTCATTTCCAGAAGATGGGAGTTTTTATGTTTATTGAGGAGGCTGACCACCTCCAGTGTATATATAAGGTAGTTTTATAGTTTGTTTATCATATTTATAAATATACGTACGTGTTTTATCTAAAATATATATATTATTTTTTAATGAAGACCCTTTTTTAAGTGAGTTTACTGTAACATTACATAAAATGTCACAACACCAGATGTACTTTATAGAAATAAATCGTAATAACTGATTAATGTCACTTATACCGCACGTCATTTCCTCCGTCGGCAGTATAGGCCTACCCACGTTTTAAGCCACCGAAAGACTTTCAGGTTCCCCATCTCTACCGTCCTTCCACAACAACCAATATTGTCATAATTTACAGAAAAATTCAATGACAACATTTAGGTTTGTTTAAACGACCCTTAAATATGTTGTATTTAGAAACAGGAGCGAACCTGAGTACTTGTCCAGTGCTTGTACAGTGATAGTGGGTCCTAAAGGCATGACTGCCCTTTAGGGACTGTGTGGATACAGCACACAGTATACTAAGCCTTCAGTACACAAGGAGGCAACATGACCCATAATGCACTCACCGCTTTCACTTCCCCCAAATTGTAAATTTCGGTACCCATTTACGGCTGGGTCAACTGGTACAGTGTATAAGGTGCAGAAGGCTGAATCATAGCTCTGGATGGAGAGAATGAACGGTATGTGTGTGTGCCCCTTGATGTTTGTGTTTACAGACCTCCTGACACTCCTACAACACCTCCCGACACTCCTACAACACCTCCTCACACTCCTACAACACCTCCCGACACTGCTACAACACCTCCTGACACTCCTACAACACCTCCTGACACTGACAACACCTCCTGACACTCCTACAACACCTCCTGACACTCCTACCTACACTCTGGACCCACCTCCCGACACTCCTACAACACCTCCGCCTGCACTTCCGACACTCCTACAACACTCCTCTACTTACACATCTACAACACCTCCCGACACTCTACAACACCTCCACACACAACACCTCCTCCTTAACAACACTCCACACTCTGACACCTCCTGACACTCCTACAACACCTTCCTCCTGACACTCCTACAACACCTCCTGGCACTCCTACAACACACTCCTGACACTCCCACAACACCTCCACACTCCTGACACTCCTACAACACCTCCTGACACTCCTACAACACACTCCCACCTCCTGATCCCGACACTTCGACAACACCTCCTGACACCTCCTCAACACCTCCTGACACTCCTACAACACCTCCCACACTCCTACAACACCTCCTGACACTCCTACAACACCTCCTGACCTGAACACCTCCTGACAACACAACACCTCCCTTGACACACTCCTACAACACTCCTGCACACACTCCTGACACTCCTACAACACCTCTCCTACACACTCCTACCTGCACAACACCTCCTGGCACTCCACACACACTCCTACAACACCTCTCCTGCCAACACCTCCTGACTACAACACCTCCTGACACTCCTACAACACCTCCTGACCTCCTACAACACCTCCTGACACTCCTACAACACCTCCTGACACTCCTACAACACCTCCTGACATCCCCAACACCTCCCACACTCCTACACACCTCCTGACACTCCTACAACACCTCCCAACACTCCCCACACCTCCGACACTTGCTGACACACCTCCTGACATCCCAACACACCTCCTGACACTCCTACAGCACCTCCTGACATAACAACACCTCCTGACACTCCTACAACACCTCCTGACACTCCTACAACACCTCCTGACACTCCTACAACACCTCCTGACACTCCTACAACACCTCCTGACACTCCTACAACACCTCCTGACACTCCTACACCTCCTGACACTTCTACAACACACGAGAGAGATTCATTGGGTTAAATTCCTGGTTTAACGATTTTACGACTACAAGGTGCACTATCTAGTTGACGGAGGCGCCGAAGAAGTGTGATGACGAGGACACATCTCTCGCCCCTGGTGGTCGTGGGAAGTCTAGAGTGTCTCTCCTGGGCACCTGTCAGTCTCCTAGTCATAATCAAACCTTAATGACACCAGTAATCTTGGAGGAAATTTAAGGACGACACTGAATTTTACTAAATACAGACGTGATCGACATCCTCCCTGCAGTCGACACGCTGAATTTATCAGAACTGACTTCACCGTCGCCACAAACCATGTGACTAGACAAATATGTGTTGGCTTCTCTTGTAGTGCATCAGTCACCAGTAAATGTATTGTTGTCTTAATATATGTTATTATCTATAAGGAAAACTTAACACAAATAATAGTAGGGAGCATATGTAGCGGGGAGTGTAACTACTGCGTCAAACTCCAAACAAATTTGGGTTATTGCGTTGTGCTGGCCTGGGTTTCCTACGTGTTGCTGCACACTAACAACTGCTCCACCCTCCCTCACTAATTCCCGCCGCATCACACACCTTTTTGTCAAACATTGTACTCTTCCAGCTCTCTTTTTTCTATTTTTTTAAGCTGTTCTACCTTATTTTTTTTTTTTACTTCCCTTCACAATATATACTGCATGACGACGGTAATAATCCCACAAAGGAAAATTAAACAATATGGTTATAAAGAGCTGTGAAGTTATCAACACATAAAAAACGGCAGAACAATCGGTATAATGTACAGGCGTCAGTGAGTGCTGTATATAAACTCTGGAGACAATTTTCACGATGATTGTTAACAGTATTCGTGAGCCGAACGCGCCACCTGTCTGTGATCATTTGGGATATTGGAGTCAATGATGCTCAGGGTCTCTGCCTCTGCCCTCTCAGTTAACTCATCCTCTGCCCTCTGGTTCAGTTGGCTATCAGTTGTCAGTGAGGTAGGCGGCAAGAAGGTCAGGGCAGTAGTAAATCAAGTGTTGGTAGTTCTCTTCGCTCATAAAATCCAATTATAAGAAGAATGAATATACACGACTTACTAGTATTGTTATGGACGGAGGAAACAGTATTACACCCTGTTTACTCGCTTCCAATTAAATTATTACAGATTTCAAGGAATAATTTGAACAATCCTCCAGACATCATGGCTGTGCCCACACCTCCAGTTAGTTAATCTAGTCCAGGTGTTTTGATTCTTCCATCCAATGTAAGTTTTCTCATTAATTCGTCTCCTTGGTGTAGTGTAAGAGCATCCGTTATTGTTGTAAACTTTATTCATAACCATCGAAAAGAGTTCCCGCCTTCCGTCTCGCTTGTATACGTGCCTCAGAGGTGTTTGTACGCCTTCCTTCATAATCACGCACTGGTAATCTTTTCACTGTTCATCCCAGTCCTTTTATATACTTCATCTACCATTTTTTATATATTTTTTTAAGAATTGTCATTTATTCCATTTTGCGCATCATTTATTACGCTTCAAACACCATTAATTCCTCAATAATTCCCTTCAAAGGCTACCAATATACAGCTTCTGTTCCTGATGCCTTGTTATTACATCTCGTGTCTCATCCAAGATCGATTTTCTTCTTTTTTCTTTGCTTTCTCGTTTTAAGAATCTATCCAACTACAGTCTGGTGTATCCTCTAATATAAAATAAAAAGCGGTTACATAATCAAGTTTAAATCCCTCCTTTGTACAGGTATCCAATAGTTCTTAGTGCCATAGCGAAGCGACTTTTGCCTCCACTCTTGTTTTTAGCTTCAACTTGACCGCAACCAACATCTGATGATCGTTTCCCTATATCCTCACACCTGTACGTTCTAACATGTAATTATGACACGCCTATACGTTCTAACATGTAATATCCCAATAAATAATGTCTGGTTACAATCATAATGTCATCTTTCTGCTGAGGACAATTGCGTACAGTGTCTGATGACCGCAAAGTGTTCCTCCTGTGGTGATGTTATTGACTGTACAAATCCTAACCAGACGCGCTGTTCCGTTCTCATTGATCTCACCCAACCCATGCCTCCCTGTAACCCATGCCTCCCCATAACCCCTGCTTCCCCCATAACCCCTGCTTCCCATGTGTCCCTACACTGTCACTGCCCACAACCCAAGCACCCCTATGACAATCTTCATCCCTACGTCACCACTGCTCACCTCTGCATTAAAATTACTAATTACTATTTCAACCTCTGGAGAAAATGTACCGTGTGTCACAACTTGTAGCTGCTCCTAAAAAAAAAATCGTCCTTTATTTCCTCTGATTCATTATTAGTTGATTCGTAACCTTTTAAACTTCGATCTCGTCAACACTATCCTGGTTCTACTCATTGACTTCCCCCATGCACTCTTGTCAGAACTCTTTGAGGTAATCTGGCTCAGCAACAGGACAACACCATCTCGTCTTAGGTCATTTTCTGTATCAGGGACAGTTGGTGTTTCCTCTGGCCGTCACCTTGTCTCACATTGTCTCATTAACTTTATAATAATCGAGTACTCTTTTTGTTTATCTGTTCCACTCTCCTGTTTCATAGTTCTAACATTGTCATTAATTATAAGCTTGACCTAGACCTTGCCCATACCCCCCCCTCCCCCCCGTTATGAGGTCAGTACTCAATAATAGGTAGATCATTTAACATAATTGTTTCCAGATGGCAAAGAGTTCAATGTTTTCTGTCACTTGATATAGATATTTTGTGCACCTTCTCTTATCTTTTATTTTACGTTTCTCCTTCAGGTCTGTTAGGAAGAGAGTCCCTTTGAAATAATCGTGACCAACTTTTTTTCCTCAGACCACCACCCTCCCACCACCATTTCACCACCACTACCCACCCTTCCACCATCACCATTCCCTTGTGACCACCTGTATTTGAACCATTTCCCAAAATATCGAGTTAGAATCTGTGCCAAGTTGCTAACCACTACTACAGGATGGTTCAGCTGGGGGCCTTGCGAGGAGTAAGTCACAACATAGGCTGTATGAGACGCTACAAAAACGAACTCTATATAGCACTGTACACCTGACGCCCTCCCAACATTTTTCGTATTCACGTGCCTCGCCCTCAACTTGACTGCTATAAACGCCAGGAATTTAGAACTGTAAACTTTTGGAATATATCTACGGTTTGTAGTTCTCACCTCCATCAATCGTACGGAATAATAACAATTACTTAACGTTATTTCGATTTTTACCTAAATATAATTTTGTTTAATGTTTCATTCACTACCAGGTTATTAAGGAACATATTTTGACGCTAATAAATCAATATACAGTCCTTGTTTTGTCCTGTGGCTGGTAGAAGAGGACTAACTTCCTTCTTCCTTCCTTCAGAGGTCGTTGTTTGGGTCGTCCTCGTAGTAGTCGTCGTTGATCTGTCATATATTTAAGTTCTGTTCAGCGCCGTAAGGAGTTAACGTTCGCTGGTGTGTTGGTGAGCTGTTCAGATCACCACCAGTGTTCTCTCATCAGCACTGTATCCTGGTCTGAACCTCTGTCATGTTGTTCATTTGTGGCGGATGTGGCGGACATGATGGCGTGCATGATTTCATAATATCTCGCGAGCTCTGTGGAACGATCGTAAGGTAAAGAAAGTTTGTTGATATACCTGCTGGATTCATGACGACACAGGAACAACAGGTGACATGCCCTTACTCAGGTAACACCTTAACTACTCGTAAATTACATTTTTGTCTCCAGTGTCTTCAATGTATTTGAGTTAAAGTGGATGAATATATGACTGAACAAATTTTATTAAGGAGACGCAGTTTTAATGAGTAATGTTAAAGCTGTTGTCATGAGATCCACGTAAACTACTGGTTGGTGTGACCGGACCGTCCACCACGTATATCGCCCTTCATTTGTCTCGGCCAGACCGACGCCCGATAATGTTGAGTCCTGCAACACGTGTTCAACAGTGACTCGAATGTTAAGTTGTAGATGTGAAACGAGTCAGGTCCAGAGAACTGACTGTGTATATTGGAGATGACTGTATGTTGGAGATGACTCACTCCCTGAAGATGTGGAGGTGAATCAGGGCAGCAGGTGGAAGACGTGTGGGCGTGAGTGATGATAAGGGGTAGGGGGGGGGGGCGTGTATTTACTGGGACGTGGACTTGTGTAGGTAATGTTGTCAAACAGTCTTGTTGCAGGGGCGGGGCGGCCGATAACTCAATCCAGCTGGTCCATTGCACCATTGTTGCCGGAATACTGTATGTGTTTTCACTTTTCTGCCTCGGCTAAAGGAACCTTCGTTTTTTTCGTTTTTTAGCTTTGAATCGGGAATAGTCAGGGATAACTGGAGTTAATGTGTATTTCAGACCTTGAGACGCTATGGTGACACCAGTAACCTGTACCTGGTTTATCCCCATATAGTTAATGAGAAATATAATACAACAGCCAGGAAGACATACTGACGGGGCGTAATAAACATGATAGACGACATTTGATTCAGGTTGTCGTGAAGGGGTGCCTGCTGGTCACCACTGGTAAAGCTAACAATCACAATTTAACATTTTTTTCCAAGTATTCACTTTTCCATGTCGGTGACGGTAGTTGCAACCCAACAAAAAATAGTGAGTGAACAATTTTACTCTCTCTCTCTCTCTCGCTCTCTCTCTCTTTTTTCACCCTGTGTGTGTGTCATTTGTGTATGTGTCGTTTGTGTATATGTGTGTCGTTTGTGTGTGTGTTTTGCGTGTGCGTTGTTCGTGTGTGTCGTCTGTGGATGTGTGTGTGTCGTCCGTGGATGTGTTTGTGTCCCATATGTGCGGATTGTGCGTGTGTGTGCCATCTGTTTGATCATATATATGTCATATGCGTGTGTGTGTGTCATATATACACATGTGTATGTGTACCATATGTGCATGTACACTCGCTCCAAAAAGTATCTTAAACAATTTAGTGTGAGAGAATATGACACAACGAACGAATGATTTTGACAACCCTACCGAGACAACAGGAGTCATAGTGTTCATTGTGGAACTCATCGATCACCCCGAGTACAGATAGTTTTTTGGACGTTCATATATTTCTCACGGTCGACTCGGTAAACATTTTCATATGAAGTTTTTGGGGTTTATGCAGCTAATGTTAGGACTTCAGCTGAGATTAATTTCCGTCAAAATATATGCAACAGCGACTTGAATTACTGAATTATATAACCAATTAGTTGTATATATCTGATACGTGAGATGTCGACCATGACCCCTCCACCCCTGACACCCTACCACGCCTGACACCCTACCACGCCTGACACCCCACCACGCCTGACACCCCACCACGCCTGACACCCCACCACGCCTGACACCCCACCACGCCTGACACCCCACCACGCCTGACACCCCACCACGCCTGACTGACACCCCACCGCCTGACACCCCACCACGCCTGACACCACCACCACGCCTGACGCCCCCCACCACGCCTGACGCCCCACCACGCCTGACGCCCCACCACGCCTGACGCCCCACCACGCCTGACGCCCCACCACGCCTGACGCCCCACCACGCCTGACGCCCCACCACGCCTGACGCCCCACCACGCCTGACGCCCCACCACGCCTGACGCCCCACCACACGCCCCACCACGCCTGACGCCTGACATGACGCCCCAGATGAATTTTAGAGGAAGAAATGAGATAATTATGGTTGGTCTTGAGATTCTGAACACAACATAATACTCTGGGAGGATGAAGAAGCTACATGGTGGTGACACTCGTGTAAACAAGAGCCATGGTGGTGACACTCGTGTAAACAAGAGCCATTTTGGATAATTTCTGTAATATTTGCGTGTGTGTATAACGAACATGATGAAAGCTGAAGCGATAAACTTGTACTAATATTACATTGTCGGCCGCGCTGTTTCCTTGAGTAACACGCTGCCCCTAGCGGCTCGGCAGGCTTACGGGACCCAGCTTAAAATAACTACTATGAAGTTAATATTGATTCCATGTCATATGTCGTCTTACTTTACCATTTACACTACAGATATTATTTCACTTATAACAGTATTTAATTGGTACTCCCCGGAGGTAATACACAACTTTACAAATCCTCCGTATTGATTTACATATGTTATATATAGATCTAATTTTATTGTGTAAATGTGGTAAGGTTAGGTTAGGTCAAGTCAGGTTAGGTTCGGTTTCAGGTAATTATAATCCCAATACAGTCTTGAGCGTCGTGGAGACCAGTCCTCTATCCCCAACACAGCCAGGAGCGTCGTGGAGACCAACCTCTATCCCCAACACAGCCAGGAGCGTCGTGGAGACCAACCTCTATCCCCAACACAGCCAAGAGCGTCGAGACCAGTCCTCTATCTCCAACACAGCCAGGAGCGTCGTGGAGACCAGTCCTCTATCCCCAACACAGCCAGGAGCGTCGTGGAGACCAGTCCTCTATCTCCAACACAGCCAGGAGCGTCGTGGAGCACAGCCAGGAGCGTCGTGGAGACCAGTCTCTACCTCCAACACAGCCAGGAGCGTCGTGGAGACCAGTCCTCTATCCCCAACACAGCCAGGAGCGTCGTGGAGACCAGTCCTCTATCTCCAACACAGCCAGGAGCGTCGTGGAGACCAGTCCTCTATCTCCAACACAGCCAGGAGCGTCGTGGAGACCAGTCCTCTATCCCCAACACAGCCAGGAGCGTCGTGGAGACCAGTCCTCTACCTCCAACACAGACCAGGAGCGTCGTGGAGACCAACCTCGTATCTCCAACACAGACCAGAAGCATCGTGGAGACCAGTTCCCTCAATCAGTCTCCCAGTCAGCCTCTGCCATCAGGCCTTAACCACCGTCAACCTCTGCGTCACTCCCAATCGTGGTTCATACCTTAATCCCTTTAACCAATGAAAACAGATCCCGTCTTCTAATTATACATACCGAGAGTAATCCCGCCTCGACCACAGCCAGGGGAGGCCAGGCCGCCCGAGTCTCATCCTTAACCACATCTTAGATCTGATTTCACGAGGAATTTTATACCTAATTAATACTTTTCTTAACTTAATCAAACTTCCATCACCCCCCGTTGGGCGTATCTAGGTATTTAGCTTTCATTTCCCCCTGGATATTGATTTAATTAAAAACTCGTGGAAGCAAATTAAGGTAGTGTATTACCGCCCAGGTGCCGTGGTCCGCCTCCATCTCATCCTGCCAGACACTTGACTGACTTCTTTCGTTAGTATCGTCACAAACATCAGTATTTACGGTATATCTTGACTGCTAATTCAGAGGAGAATTATTTTCCTCAATTTTTAAAAGATTTGTCGAAGGGCACGCAAGCTTATAGTAGGGAGTAACGTCAGGAGTGATGTCAGCTGTGGTGTCTGGAGTGGTGTTAGCTGTGGTGTCTCGAGTGGTGTCAGCTGTTGTATGAGGAGTGGTGTCAGCTGTAGAATCAGGATTGGTGTCAGCTGTGGTGTCTGGAGTGGTGTTAGCTGTAGTATCAGGATTGGTGTCAGCTGTGGTGTCAGGATTGGTGTTAGCTGTGATGTCAGGAATGGTGTTAGCTGTGGTGTTAGCTATGATGTTAGCTGTGGTGTCTGGAGTGGTGTTAGCTGTTATGTCAGGAGTGGTGTCAGCTGTGGTGTCAGCTGTGATGTCAGGATTGGTGTTAGCTGTGGTCTCTGGAGTGGTATTAGCTGTGGTGTTAGCTGTAATGTCAGGAGTGGTGTCAGCTGTAGTATCTGGAGTGGTGTTAGCTGTAGTGTCAGTTGTTAGCTGTAGTGTCAGTTGTGTTATCAGCTGTGGTGTCAGGATTGGTGTTAGCTGTGGTGTCAGGAATGGTGTCAGCTGTGGTATCAGGAATGGTGTCAGCTGTAGTATCTGGAGTGATGTTAGCTGTAGTGTCAGTTGTTAGCTGTAGTGTCAGTTGTGTTATCAGCTGTGGTGTCAGGATTGGTGTTAGCTGTGGTGTCAGGAATGGTGTCAGCTGTGATATCAGGAATGGTGTCAGCTGTAGTATCTGGAGTGGTGTTAGCTGTAGTATCAGTTGTGTTATCAGCTGTGGTGTCAGGATTGGTGTTAGCTGTTGTGTCAGGAATGGTGTTAGCTGTGGTAGCAGTATACTGCCCGATTCTGGGGTCACTAATTCTAAGGGATAACTTAACTCTATTCTTAATTTTAAGGTCGCTGCCACCAGACCCCCCTGGACAGTATGTAGCTCGTTAGGTAGCGGGCAGAGTAAGCCAGGCATTGGGTTGGGTTTTTCATTGACCAAATCGAGAGTGGGAAGAAGGGTGAAACATCAAGCATGACTTAACTAATTTATTCTTTATAAAACATATTGCATCCCGTCACAATACAAAAAGAGTTGGCCTTCATCAGAAGAACAACTATTATGTTCATTACACTTCACATCAATATACGTCTTTCATCAAATAACTACTATTATCATCTTCATTCTTCATAACAACCAATTACCTCCTTACCTTGGTCATTCCTTCTTACCATAACACTCAACACATCAGACTGCACCACCTGTTAGAGTATAGCACCACATGTTATATCATAGCACCACATCCCGGATACGCTGCACACCTACAAGTATGGAACTCCTCGGTATTCTTCAGGTACACATACCAAGTACCTCGTTCACACTACTCTTGCTGAGTAGATGGGATACTTCCCAGGTAATCATACCAGTACTGGTTCCACGCCTGGTATTCTTAGGTCGCTCCACGTGGCGACCGCGAAACTTCTCAAACACACAATTATGTTCTCCTATCCTGGGTGGTGATATGTAGGGTATCCACAGATTCACAGTGGAGGTGCATAATGGCCATAAGCAGACACACCACACCCGGTGAGTCCTTCACAGTGGTGGTTGGTGGTGGCTTGGCCGACGCTCTGGACGCGTGCAGACCTGTTTTGGTGAGAGACGTGGCGTCATTGAGAATAATGCCTGAGGGGTTTTTATCACCACACACTAGTACAACTATTATTTCATTTTATGACATCAGGCAAGGTTTTAAGGTGTAATCAACTGCTAGATAACGTCTTTTTGGTGAGAGACGTGGCGTCATTGAGGGTGGTTCCTTGCGTCTCTCACTGAACTAGGCCTATAGCTTCCAATCTTTAATTTTCACTTTGATATTATTCTGGTTCTCACATATACACTTTCCTATCTATTGTGACCTTATGCCTTGTAATTATGTATCTTAATCCTTAATTACATACTAAAGTAAGGGTCTGGTTTGCTAGTTCCTGGGGAAATATATTGGGTTATAATATCAACGCGGCAACGTAGCCCGCGTTTGCCTAGGCGCCACGCGAACAAAGCCTAGCGTCGTATTTTCATGGCGTGGGTATACAAGATATTCTCTTTGAAGCATAGTTTCTGGATCACTTCCAACACTTAACATAGATCTGATACATTTATCCTTTTCCCAGATCATTGTTCTCATGTATTTTCATCTGATATCTGCGGTAGCTATGTTCACTAAACGTTCACAGACGTAAATAGTATGACCTTCAGACACGATCTACACTTATCCCTTATAGTACACTAGTCCGTATCAATTGGACCTTCCAAATCATCCTATAGATACCTTGAGTTCTCCTTAATGCTATAGGTACATCCACTTAATATTATATGACCATACCTTGGTACAATTCGTATAAAACAACACACAGTAGGCGAGTTATCCTTTACCAAAGTTTCTCGTTTTCTACCGTTTACTGTGACTACAAGCACGGTGGATTTGAATTTTATGTAGCGTAATATGAATAAAGGAGGTATTAAGGGTGACAGTGATGTGCGCAGTACATCAAGAGTGGTGTCAGCTGTAATGTCAGGAGCAGGACCGGATTCAGGAGTGGGCAAAGTAGGCAGCTGCCCAGGGGCCTCCACAATCTGGGGGCCTCCACATATTACAGTATGTTCTAATTTCCTCAATATAACTGCATATGGCTTCAAAATTCTCCAAAGAAGTGTTCAAATTTCAACATTTTCCCGGGGGGGGCTTACAGCGCCCCCCGGAACTCCCAGATGTTTAGGTTCGCATCACTCGCCACCCCACCCTCTTGGGTAGTTATAATGAGGGGGGCCTCCACAAAGAGGCTGCCCATGGGCCTCCACAGGTCTAAATCCGGCACTGGTCAGGAGTGGTGTTAGCTGTAATGTCAGGAGTGTTGTTAGCTGTAATGTCAGGAGTGGTGTTGGCTGTGGTGTCGGAAACGGTGTCAGGAGTGATGTTAGGTGTACTGTAATATCATGCATGAATGGGGTCCCTGTTACTTTTACTTTTATCCTCTTCGCCACTGATCGGCTCGTTAGCCGCTTGGGCGATCGGTCACGTCTCTGATTACTTTTCCTTTTCATTTATCCTCTTCACCACTGATCGGCTCGCTAGCCGCCCGGGCGATCGGTCACGTCTCTGTTACACACTGTTGGCAAGTACTGGGCATGTACTGGCTCCTGAATGTACCTGAACCCGCTCCAGTGTTGGTCAAGTCTTGTCTTGAAAGAGCTCACACTCGGTGCCGTCACCACACTCTCTGATAGATTGTTCCAAGAGTTCACAGCCCGCACTCTCTGAAAAAGTTTGCCCTCACAGTTTTCTGGACTTGTGGCTTCTTCACTCTTGAGTTGTGACCCCTGTTGTTCATCAATTCCTCCTCCTCCTCCTTTGCGCTGTTCCCTCCGCATTACCGTGCGATCTGGGTTTATGAATACTGTATGGTGAACCACTCAATCCTCGTTCCATATTTCCATTTTAAACAAAGTGATGGAGAGAAATGTAGAAGAGAAAAAACAATACACCAGTATCCCCATTTAAGTTTCCATCATTTTCTGTGATTACAGAAACTGATTAAAAACACTTGGTATAACTCAAGTAAACTAAATTGTACCTTGAATATTCCTCATCACATAGAAGCTTTGTACTTTGTACTGTATTTTAGTTATGTACTGATATGCTGCCCTCAATACACAATATAAGTATATATTTTTTCCAATTAAATTTTATTTCATTTGGACATGCTTGAGAATTTACACTTACTTATTATCATCTTTCTCATTCATTAACTGGTGAGGTAATTATGCCGCCATCCCCCGGGCATGCCTAGAAATCACTCCAAATTATGCATAATTAATAAAATAATTACCTCCCACTGCTTCACCAAGAAACAGCAAGTGTCATTTTAGAGGTGAAATTGACTTTTATTTTTCAAAATGTGTAGTTAAGGAGCAACAGTTAACAATCAAGTTATGAGGAGACTACAACAGACAAGCTTCTCAATACTGTAAGTGATTCATTACCACAACTTATATACAGTACAGTAATTCTTTTATGCATTCTTGCTATTATTAAATGCTTATTGTTTTAATGTCATCGAGTGTAGTGAAAAGTATAAGTTGATGTGCTGGCAATCTGGTGCAAGTTGGTGGTGGGTGGAGAGCTGATGAATGGCTGTGAGATGGAGACTTTGTTCAGTGCTACTATAGTATATGCGGTCTACCGAGCTGGAGTGTATCTACTGGGATATTTACACTGTAGCGTCTATTAACCCAATCTAACCTAACCTCGGTTAATGGATGATACAGTGTAAATATCCCGGTGGACACAACTCCAGCTCGATACTGTAGCACCCTTTGTGAAACTGTATTACATTTACTGAATAATGTTAACGATCTTTAAGCGCTTCTGCACGAAAAATTTTTTGTGGGAAGCACAGCTGTGAGAATAACACAAAGTTCTTTGAAGAATTTAGATTACAAGTGTTATGATTATAAGAGCACAACTGTAACTGAATGTGACATGAGATGCAGGAATTTTAATAATTTTTCATTTATTATACATTTATTAAATATTATTGTCACATATATATTTATTAAATTTATTCACAATGATGTCTATCAAATTTGAATACAAAGAAATCCATAACATTATGGGGCATTAGGCTAAGTGTAGCTTAGGCTAATGTACCATTAAATATCAGTTTTCTATTAACAGGAGCTTCTATCATCCGGCATGACCCTGGTCCCAAGGTTGCCAGATAAGAGGTCAATCTGTATATGGTAATTACCAGTCAGGTCACACTTACTAATATAAAATATCAGTGTTCCATATGAGGGTGCACGGTGGACTGGCCTGTGTATGAAGTGACTGACACTGTTTATATCGGTTAACACTCGCAGGATGATTGTAATTACAGCACTTAGTGAGTTTATAGAGGAAAACTAAAAAAAATCAATTAAAATACCAATAAATAGCTCTAGTCTTCATATTACAATATTGTAAGTGAAATCTTAACAAAATTGGGGTTTTGTGAGGCAGTTCAAAACATAACCCAATTATGGCATTGTTCCTGTGGGGAATTAGCTTCTAGTTCAGAACAACCACCTTACAAACTGATCCTAGAGTCCTTAACCCATTCATTACCAGAGTGTTCCTGTGCTGGCTTTATCTAGGAACAGATCCTCTGATATACAGTAATACATGTATATCTGTTAACAAAGTGGATATGAACCATGACTTCACTTCATTGTCAGAAAATTCATTACATAGGAGGCATAGGGATGTGTTGCAACAAGAGAACCTCATCAAATACTTTACAAACAAGAATATGTTTAAACTGCCTGATAACATCATTTCAAAATAACTCATCTTCAGTCTAAACAACTACTTCCTGGACCACAGTTGTTCTCACTCGGTGACAAAGCGAATAAGACTTGGGGTATTATGAATCACTTTATTGTATTGTATTTTTTATTTATTTTTTAATTGTTAGATATTTTTTTGCAGACTCTGTTTGTTATAAAGAAATTTGTTCCTAGAAGATTCATTAATAGAAGTATTACAGTATATGATGGCAAGATGCATAGGACATGACAGCAGAAACTCCATAGTACGAAGTGTTATAAAATTTTGAGTTTAGAGGAGATTTAGATATTTACCGATAAACTACACTTAATATAAACACATTCTAGCTCACCAAGGAAGCAAATCAGGAAAAATATGAAAGGAGAAATTTTGTGATCAGTAAATAAAGATATCCAAAAACTCGAGAGAAATACGAGAGTTGGAAGTAAGATTAAGGTGAATGCTGTATGAGAGTTGGAGGTTGCTGGCAGAAATGAAAAATGGAGACTTTTTTATTAAAGTTTAAGAAAAAAAATATTCCTTGGAAGAAGGGATGAGAAGATAAAAAAACAAAAACATATAAAGATTGCAAAAGTAATCAAAGGAAGGAAGGAGGAACATAGAAATGAGGAAAGATAATTGCATGAATGAATGTACCATGAGAAGAAATAGGAATAGAGAGAGAAAAATACAAAGGTGAAGATAATGATGTAAGATTCTTAGAAAGGAAGGAAGGAAGGAAGGGTTGAGGAATAGGGAAGAAAGTCTAGCTATGATATCGTAGGAACTAAAAATTTTGGAAGATAAATAGAAAACAGAAGAAATTAAAAACTTGTATTTTTATCTGAGAAACTTAAATGATTCCAGTATTCTAGGACCTACAATACACAAAGCTAAAAATCAGCCTTTATTCCTACTGATTTTTAGATTTCTGTCTATCCCATAACCTAAAATATAAAGTAGTAATTAATTAGGGTTCCTAAAGAAATAAATGACCCTGTATTAAGTAGGTGGAAGGAATATATTAAAAGGTTAAATGTTATGAAATTGTGGCCCTAAGAGACAGCTTCATGGTGGGGGGGAATGGAGAAAAGTAAAGGGAAACTAGAAGTAAAGACGTACCTGAAGGAGATAAAAACTGCAATAAGAATAAAATTGGTTAAAACTCCTGAAGTGGGTGGTAGTACTAGGGTAGATACTGAAAGAGGAGAAAATACCAATCTTTCTACCGAGTGTGTCTTAATGTATGAGGGGGAGCGTACAAAAAAAGTTATCTGTCTATTGCGTATACAGTATCTGTGAGAATATAAGGTAGGATAGTAACTAAGAGGGTTGGGATAACAAGATAGGTGAGGAACTGGAAACATTTACAGCAGGTGAGAAGTGTATAGAAGCAAATAATTTTGATAAAAAATTAATGCGGAGAAAAAATAGGAAAAAAAGAAAAAAATTTTATCCACTACTTATGGGTCTGGAAAAGGCATGTGTTAAGGTGGATTATGGGGCTCTGTGGGCGGATAGAGGAATGCTGCTGCTTGATGAAGTGAAGCCATTCTACAGGAGTAATAAGACATGTGATAGTAAACAAGACTGAGAACTTTTGATGTGTAAGTGAGGCAAGGATGTATGGGAAATGAAGGTGACTGGGGCAGGAGCCAAGTGAGAGATGAACGATGAAATGAGATCACAAGTAAAATCTATAGACTTGGATAATGTAATGTTTTTTGTAGTGAAATTTTAACGGGGGGTGGGTGGGTGGGTGGTTCCCCAGCAAAATTTATAATGAGTAACACCGATAGAATGTTTGGTAGAAGAAAACTGAAGATGTATGCTAGGAAGGGTAAAGTAAAATTAATGGTTTTTTGGAGGTGAATGACAATAGTAAACCATACACATTGGAAAAACTGAATCAGTCAAATAAGATAGATATAGTGAGGCGTGATATATTAAAGGAGGTCAAAGATTTCAAGTATTCAGAAGTGATGTTAATTATAATTAGGATACCCCCGTAATGTAGATTGAAAATTTGGAGGAAAGGCAATACAGTACATGAAAGGGTGAATAGTGAGCTGGGAAGAATGAGCAAAGGGATATGAATGTAAGCTTGAAGTTACCTCTCTCTCTCTCTCTCTCTCTCTCTCTCTCTCTCTCTCTCTCTCTCTCTATATATATATATATATATATATATATATATATATATATATATATACACACACAGTGGGGTATGCTATAACGAATCTAATTGGTTCTAGAACCTTGTTCGTTATAGCATTCGTTCGTTATAGGATTAATCCGTTCCAGGCCCCCAAATACAACCACTTAACACTGAAAAATATAATATAAAATTGTAAAAATTTAAAAAAGTGCATAAATATGCATCTAAACCCCTGAAATAAAGAATATCATTAATACTTGTAATAAAAAAACAATAAATTAGTAAAAAAAAAAAAAAATTTTTTTTTAAATAATGTTTGTTGTAGGAGTTTCATTCGTTATAGCATTCTCAACTTTATAGGTAAAACCGTTCGTTATAGGAATATTCGTAGTAGGATCCGTTCGTTATAGCATACCCACTGTGTGTGTGTGTGTGTGTGTGTGTGTATATATATATATATATATATATATATATATATATATATATATATATATATATATATATATATATATATATATATATATATATATATATATATATATATATATACAGGTGAACAAATAACTTTTTTTACACCAAAAATTCCAAATACGACAGATGGTTTGCCCATGAGCAATTTGGGAAAAAATAGAAGGAAAATCGTGATCTAGTCCAGGCCACAAAAAAGGTGTAAAAATATAAAGATTGTACAGTCTCTCCTCGACATACGACGGGGTTCCGTGCCGACGACCAGGTCGTAAGTCGAAAAGGTGAAAATAATACATAGAAATTCTAAAATGGGTGTCTCATTTTCTTCTCGGCACCACGAGAACTCTCACTTTATGCTTGCCAGCCATTTTAAAGGGAATTACAAAAGAAAATTTTGTCAGTACACAGCGCAATCACTTACGTCGGGAATCAAAAATAGGTAACGTGAAAAATATTTTATACAATCGTGGCCGTCGTATGATCGGGTTGTCGTAAGATGAATGTCTTAAGTCGAGGAGAGATTGTAATTGAGAAACCATTCCATACCACACATCACTTGGTCTGCTTGAAGTTGTCATGTATTCGTACAGTCACTCAAAATAAAAAACTATCTGTACTTGGGGTGATCAATGAATTTCAGGATGAACACTGTGACTCCTGTTGTCTCGGTAGGTTTGTCAAAATCATCCGTCCGTTGTCATATTTTTTCAACACAATTTTGTATAGATAGTTTTTTTGAGTGACTGTACTTTTTTTTTTTTTTTACACTAGTCATGTTTAGGTGGTGCTTTGTTTATGCTAGTCGCCAGTGGCATAGTATTGTCTTAACCACTTATCCCACCCATTTATCATTAAATTTGAGGGCAACATGTCAGGGAAAAGGTTCTCTAAGATGAATGAAAAGCATTAACACTGAATATGAAGTTAAATGTCATTAGTTAATTTCAAATTGGAGAAAAGCTTGGAAGTTTACATATATTGTCCAGTACATGGGTAAGGGAATACTGTACTTCAAATAAATTTGTTCCAAGTGCAATGTCTCCTACTTTCTGTGTGTACAGTTATTGACAAGATTCCCTGAACACTTGGCATGTAATTACTGTATTTGTGGATCATTAATTGATGGGGATTGGAATTATCAACATATTTTTGGGGAATTTTTCTTTGCAGAGTATTGAGGGTTTTTTCGGACATAGTTTGTGATGAAAAGTAACATTATCAGATATAAACTAATTATATATACTGTATGACCCAGAAGTAGATGTCAAATATGGCCAAGTTTTCAGGGAATTTTATCTGCAACTGTACATAAATGGGCAGTTGGAGGTCTGGGTCTGGTACAGATTCCCTTCCTCTCCACTGAAGATGACTGTAAATGTCTCTTTCATTAACATTGTGATTTTTCAGAAACACATATGACAACAGTTGCACGGAATGACTCCCTAATTTTGCTAAGCAGTTAGAAAGGGTTGCAAATGATTATAATTTATGATACATTAGTTTGTTCTGGTTCACATTCACAGCTTATAGCAGAGCAACAATGTACAACTGCAAACAAATCCGTTGCCTCTTCTGCTCTCCACGAACCCCGAGATTCAGACTTGTAAACCTGAAGCAGTAGACACTGATGCATTATTCCATCCATAAATGTTTTGGATTCATGAGTCTGAATCTCTGTGTTAGTGGAGCAGCAGAAGAAGCAACAGGACATCTGTTCATGGCTGTACATGTGTGCATGTAAACTCTTAAGAACTTGCCTATCATGACTTGTGTATAACGCACTTGCAGTACAACCAAAGATCTTGTTGGACAAACACAGAATGAAAAACAAAAAATATATGGATAAGGATTGGTATTTTCTTTCTGGGTACAGGATTGAAGTCTTTCTGTAAATGCAATTAAGTTGTCTATTGTGTTTAGTCAAAGTGAAGTTATATTTCAAATCAGTTAATTTTTTTAGTCACCTGCACTTACACCTGGTACAGTGGGTGGCACATTGTGTGAGATGTGGCAACTGTGTTTGTTTACATGGTATAAAAACTCCCAGAATGGCCCTAAGGAACCTAGCAATAGTAGCCAGATTAATTATAAGCATTCCACAGATTTGCCACATCCCTCAACCACTGTACTGTACTGTACTGTACCAAGTATAAGTGCAGTAGACTGTAATTGTATCTTCACAGTAATCCTTGAATAAGTTTAATTCAGTGGTATTGCTTGTCATGGTGAAGATCTATTAAGTCACATCAAGGCTCATTTCTAGAAATAAAACTACAACATGAAGATTTTGTTATACAATTACTGAATAAGAATTAATTAACATTAATACAAATAAACAAATTAACTGTATTTTCAACATAAGTGAAAACATAATAGGAATGCTGTTCCTACATCACTCTGCCAATTATAAATGGACACTCATATTACTTGTACAACATCACAAAACTGTAAATTGGGAGATTGAGCATGAAATCTCTCTCTCAGCCCATGGCCAGGCAACTCTTTATTACTGTGCTTCCCAGATTGAGGCGTTTAGTCCATCCTACCTTTCCCCACCTGAAGTAGCTGGGGACTAATTTTATATCATAAGATCATCCACTATCCTTTCCCATCATAACCGTTGCTTTCATATGAGGGAGAATACTTCCAAGGGTTACTCTCTAGGAGGAAGACGGTCTATTTGTGTTCATATCTTCACCTGTCTGTAAAATTTTAATGGTGACTACGGGCTGCCATGTTGATTTTGATACTCGATCCTGCTATTTCATTAAGCTTCCCAGCTGACCAACTGTGAACCCTTAGCATATGCTCTTTAGTGAAATGGCTTTATGGTACCATCATTAACCACCTGGGAAAAGGGGAAGGAGGTGGTACTACAGCTCAATGCACACCAGAAAAAATTACTCTTAACTGTACAGTGACAGGAGTTGGGCACAGAATTAAATACTGACCCCTATAACTCTCCCTTACTGGTCAGTACACGTGTGATATCATGGAACAGATGAACCTTTTAGAATCCAGAGGCCCTTTATTATCATGGATCAACTCAAAGACAAGAAGTGTAAATATGTCTCTTTAGGTCTCCTAGTACTGACCTGGTCGGAAGAGAGGAACTTATATCGGGAGGGAATCCATGTGAATTTTGTTCCCCCATGGTTAATCAACAGAATCAATTAAAACAGAGTAACCTCCATGACTACTAACATTCAACAAAACCAACTTACTTCAGCAGAGACATTTGGGGAAGAGTGTAAGCCTAAATGATCCGAACCAGAGCACTAAAAAAACTATGGGAAGGACACCAAAGTCCCACTCCACAATACATTGTATACAAAAGAGAGAAAAGAAGTGAACAAAGCATGAGACAAAACTAAAAGGAGAAAATCAAAACCCTACTTAGCCACAACCGGGGTAACCAGACTTAAGTCCTGACACAGTGGAAGCTACCCCACGAAAAGAAAGGAGAGAGAACCATTCTTAAAGAACTCTGAACTGAAGAGACAATTCTGCTCCATGGATATCAGCCTGAGGGACAAGTGAAACAGACTTAATGAGTCAGTTATCATCCAACACAGCAAACTAGTAAAAAATAAGGAGAACCTTGAGGGATTGAATCCAAGAGGAGAACGTGACATTGTACATATAACAAAACATAACCACAAATAACCAACACTGAGGTGAAGAACTTGCAAAGAGAGAACATACCAATTCACTCATAACAGAAAACACATCAACTAGAAATTCACATATGGAAAAACAAGGAAAACTTAACTAAATGTTACTGCAGACTGAGTGTTAATAAAATACACACTCCTCCCATCAAGAGACTTCCCTCCAAAACACAGTCAGAAAAGAGGAACCAAAATTCCTCCATAGGAATGTAATGAGGTGGCAGAAAAATGAGATCCCACTCTTCTATTACATCATATATCTTCTTCACTCGATAAAAGTTCCAAGAAAGGTGTCAGATCTCGCCAAAAATTCTCAGAGGAAACAAAGAACAGCAGACAAGAACTATTCCAGGTCTCTATCAAGTAAAAGTTAAAACCAGGTTAAAAGGGGACAACAAAGTCTCTGTACCAAGTCTTCAATGACTATTTAATCTGACTGCAAGAAACTATCTAATCTGAGGGAAAGAAAAAACTAGTAAACAGTGACTAGGTTTTTTATATTTCTGTGCCAAGAACTAGAAAAGTATTATAATAATGATTTCCTCATCTACATGCATATGGGTCAGTGAAACGCACATACCTACTGACTGTGGTGCTGAAGGTTAATCTAACCAGGGAAGAGCCAAAGATGTATAGAAGCTTTACAAACCTTTATGAGTGTCCCAATTTTCTTTTTAGTGGAATCACCTCCAAAGAGAAACAAATCAACTGAAGTAGTGAAATAGTCCAATTTAACCTTATCACTGATTCCTGCGAGGCTTTCTTTAAACAGGACCAAAATGAACTACTCCTCAAGAAAATGGGAAGAAAACAATGCTTTCTCAACACAAGGAAGCACAGCACCAAGTAAGAGTCACTCACCCTGGTAAAGAGCTGGGGACTACATGAAATAAAAATGGCAGCCCCTCACTGGCAGGAAGTGTGTGGTGACTGGTATAGACACAAGCTCTAATGGGCCTTTTGCCTCAAGAGGACAACCTTTGTGTCTGATCAGCCTCATGTAAAGACAATTGATATGGCAGAAAGGGATCTTAGCATCTTGAAGTAGCTCCCAGTTGCCTACAGAGGGGGTACAGCATAATAGATTTAAACTCCTCAATCTCGGCAGGCACAGTGACATGAAGCTGCCAGGCTAAAAAGGTTAATACAAGAAAATGAAGCCTTAACACCCTGCTACAATCATCATATGAAAGAAGGAATTAATAAGAATTCTCGTGAATACTCTTAAAGCTGGTAAACTGATCTCATTTTGCAATTCTGAAACAATAGTGAATGAGATTGTAAGTTTAACCTTTTGACATTGATTACTACAGGGTCTGCAATTTTGATTTGCTCACCATACCTGTAATCTTCCCACTTTCTATGTAAATTCCCCCTGAGGGCTTCTATGTCTGCTGAAGCCATGGGGCCACCGTGTGTATGTATGTGTGTGTTTTATATTTCTTTAAATGTTTTACTGTTATTCAAATGATATTTAATTATTATACAGGGTGTTCATGAAGTCCTTTTCTAGTTTTAAATGTTTATTACAACACAACCAAATGAGATATAATGATTCAGTTGTTTACATCATGTTCCTTAGCTAATTAAACAAAAAACTTTACATGTTCTATGGAATTAATGGTTGCTGTGATGCTGGAGAAGATTAAATTGGTGATTACGTCTATACAGGAGAAAGCACAATGTGTCGTCTGGCTTGCCGAGTCCACATTAGTGACAACTGTTTAGTCTCCATCAACTTGCAACACCAAGACGTAATACTGGGTTTTGAGGGAGGAGCTTTCTGATACTGCTGGCGGTAATTCCTTTAAACAGTTATCACTAATGTGGACTCGGCAAGCCAGACGACACATTGTGCTTTCTCCTGTATAGACGTAATCACCAATTTAATCTTCTCCAGCATCACAGCAACCATTAATTCCATAGAACATGTAAAGTTTTTTGTTTAATTAGCTAAGGAACATGATGTAAACAACTGAATCATTATATCTCATTTGGTTGTGTTGTAATAAACATTTAAAACCAGACAAGGACTTCATGAACACCCTGTACAGTACTGTATTATCTTTTATGTTAATGATTCTGTACCAACAACAATTAACTATAATTTTTGGCTGGAAACAGACTAACTGAGGTTAAGAAGGTACAGTACAGGTAATCGGTCTAAAATTATAGTTTGACGTGAAGTGGAAATAATTTTTATAGGTATACAGTGCAGGTATTAATATTATCACTTTTCTTAAAAATCACAAAATTCTGATCAAAGTCAAAGGGTTAATACACAGACTTATGACTAGCCTTAAATTATCTAAGAATGGAAGATGATCAATGACACAACACTTGAATAAATTGTCTTATCAGCAACCATTATCCCTCTTCCATGCAGCAAGCCACAGCATTATTCTCTCCAAGTTGTTCTCCATGTCTTCGATAGTATTGGAAGGAAGTTCATGCACTAACTGTTCAGCATAACTGTCCTGGGCTTCATCTCTCAAAACGTTCATGATCTCACACGTCACGTTATCCTCTAGTTTCTTCCCCTGGTAACCTCTGAAAAATAGAGCCAACATCAAATGGAGAGCAAATATTAATGATTACCAGCACAAATATAAGTCAAATTTGCATATGTTTCAGGGGTGATATGATTATAATGTGTACTATATCTGTTTTTGAAAGTGAATCAACTAAAATATCTGAAGAATTTAATAATTGGCTCAGGTACCAGTTAGGCTACACTGTGTACTTTTTCCAATGTAATGTACTATAGGGGATTGTTCCTGAAATTTCTTAATCCCCTTTTCAAGAAGTCTGAACACAGGCAGTGCAGGGCTACTTATTTTGAAGTTTTATATTATCAGACATAGTTGATCTGTTAATGTACTTGGCTGTACTAATCACCCTTCCTTCCTCAACACACTGTCTCCCTCAAAAGAAGCTAACCTGGTACATTGGCTGCTCTCAGGTTTTATCAGAGCAGAGTCTGACCTAATCAGTACCAGGCATACTGTCTGTCAAATTCAATACAGTTCCAACTGACAAAGCCATTAATCCCTTACAGTCAAAGGATGTGCCTTGTACAACCTAGAACACCAAGCAGTGCACCAGAGGATGTACAGATACCTGATACAATACATCCTGTGAAATAGTGCTCTGTCACTGGTGAAACATCCAACTAGTCTTATTACTACTCATATATTTTTGTGTGTGCTGGGGAGAGTATTGAGGTGGTGGGAAGGGTGATTAGTGTTGTGGTGAGAGAGATGAGTATTGGGGCAATGTAGGGGTGATTATGGTGGAGTAATTATCGTATATACTCGAGTACAGTTCGAGTTTTCATGATCAAATTATTATGCAAAAAGTAGAGGGTCAAACAATGTACGCATAGTATTTTTGGGGAGGTTATAATTCATGCATTTCCGTGGGTCATTTGTAGCGAATGATAGCTACCCGGCACATGCTCATGGTAAGCTAACCTTACCAGTAAGCTTGCCTATCATACACCTAGAATCATTCTTTATGTTGCTACATGAAGAATAGAACCTCATTCACTGTATATGCCACTTTAAATCTAAAAACACCTTATACAAATGAAGACCGCGGACGATTTTTTCATGTGATACCAATGCCCAACTTCAGATTTGATACGATGCTCCTAGTAAGTCCAATATTTCAACTTTATCTTCAAAACTTCTCATTGTACTGTATGCACTTTTTCTTTCTCTCTCTCTCACCACCACAAGAACTGCCACTAATTTTTCTCTAGGGGTGACCAATGTGGTAAAATTCACCAGTAGAGAAAAACTTTACCAGTGCGAACGGCTGAGAGATGTTCATGAAACCATTGTGAGAGAGAAGACACCAGAGTTAGTGAACTATATTACTGTTATTTTTCAACTCATAATTTTGTGTAGATATATGTAATTTTCTTCAAATTTTCTTACTCTGTTGCGCACACACACAATCTTTCATAAAAAATTTGCAAAAAAAAAAAAAATAATAATTATCATAAAGTAAAAAACATGAAGGCAATAAACATTTCTTCGTGTGCTGGAGTTACTACACAGAGCCGGGGGAGGAGAAGTGGCGTGGGGTCTCGGTTTCTCCTTGACATCAACCCCTTTATGGAGGGGTCCGATGAACACCACGACTCCTGGTGTCTCAGTAGGGTTGTTAACGTTGTGTCCCATTGTTAAACACCAGATCATAGATACTTTTTGGAGCACATGTACAGTATATGCTATAACCTTCATTGACTTCAATCCTCAATACAGTATATGACAAAGTTAATAATCATCTATGAAAAAAAACAAAGTACAGTACTGTACAACACATAATAACACTTACCCCATCCAGAAGAGCAAACACACACAGCCCATGAACTTACCTCACTCTGGTAATAAAAATGGAAAGGTAAAAGACTTTTAAACATACCTGGCAGCAAGTCTGTCATACAATATGGTGTTGTTTGTCCTCAGTACAAAGACAATATCAAAAAATCTTTCTGGGAAGAATTCACATCCATGGTAATCAATTATCTTGCCTCCTTCTTCAATCATGTCCTCCAGTTCATCTAAAACCTAAAAGAAGGATTTCAAATTAATCAAACTATTCTGCTTCAGTACAGTACCTCTTAAGATACAGGCAATGCACAAATTAGCTTCAACAGCTTTGAATATCAATTAAGACAGTATTTAAAGTTCTTTATCAAGATTCATGTCCTATTGTGTAGTGTTAATTAAGATTCTCCATATTTTGTGATGCTGCATCACTGCCTTACTCATACTGTTGACAACCCAAAATACATCATTGCCACAATATGTTTATATTCTACAAAAAGTTTCCAGGATGGGAAATGACCCTACAACTGGCTTTAATTACTGAAGATAAATTATGATTTGCACCAGGAAATTTCAACTGAGGCTGTTACTGATGTATGTTGATAATAATGTGATGAGTTAACAAAAGTTGTCTGAGGACACTGAAGCTTGCCTGCGGGTATATTTGCTTCACTGCTTTATTTCAACAGATGATTAGTTGTCATCAGTCAATAATTACCATAAAATATGGTGACTAACTGGTTGCATTACTGTAGAGCCATGGTAGATATAACACTTAACATGACCTTCAATTCCTATCAAGTAGCTCAGTGACCCAAGCTAATGAGGAGTGACTAGGTTTCATTAAATCACCATAGCCACGACGAGTGGAAAATGTTAAGAAGTGGCCTATTTCTCAAAGGTGTTATACGAAGATAATTACAGTATGTTGTGGAGTTTAGAAATGAAAAATTAAAATTAAGTTGTCAGTTCAGAAAACAAATTGAAGCAGCTGTTAGGAAAATGATAAATAAGGCTTGTGGGATTGATCGGCTTCCAGCAGAATTTCTAAAACAATGGGAGAGAAATGGGATCATTTGTCTGATTGAGATATAACACTACAGTAATCCTGTGTTTTTCCTTTTTTTATCGCGGTTTTAACCATTCCCGGTTTTTTTACTCAAAATTCTATATACAGCTCCTCCCCGACTTACGACCTACTCGACTTACGACCTGCCTCAGTCGTACTAAAATTTGGTCAAATTACGTATTTTCGAATCCCAAAGTCAGTACACAGACAAAGTTTTCGTTTGTAATTCACTTTAAAATGGCTGGCAAGCTTAAAAGAGTGTGTTTTGTGGTGCTGAGAAGAAAAAGAGACGCCTATTTTAGATTTGCTATGCATTATTTAAGCATTTCCGACTTATGACCTGGATTTGGGTCCCTAACCCCATCGTAAGTCGGGGAGGAGCTGTATATAAAACATCCTTTAAAAACAAAAAATTAAATTTCGCGCCATTTTCAATATTCCCTTTTGCGGAGCGGCAAACAGACGCCACCCTTTCCCGCCTCGGACACCCGCTCCTCCGAGAAGCCTCTGTCCACAGGTGCCTACCGTGCTGTGAACGTGATTTCCTCTTCTGTTTGTCCTCCCACATACATTCACACATGGCTCCGGGACGTAAGCCAGCCTCATCAAAGGCAAATATTATTAGCAAAGACTCTAAAGTGACCAAGTGACCAAGAATAGTGAGTCCTATTAATAAACTCCTTTTGTCACAGGAAGCTTTAACTAATTCATGAACTGGTCATAGGTGCCATTACCAAGGGTCAATTACATAATCACACAAACTTGGTGCAGGAAGTACTGTATTGTATAATAAATCATTTGGTTTAGGCAAAGTAAGAAAATAAGATTTCTGGTGCAATTCACAGTTCCTGCATTCATCTTAACCAACACATTTTATTTCTATCACAATCTATTTTTTTGTTCTTGTGCATCTTGTCTGTTTTACCTGCAACTTTTCTCTCATTCATTAGAAAGCCAACTGAAGCATTTCTAAAACGGATGGTACAAAAGTTGATCAATGCAGTACTGTATTACCCATTATGTAGTCAATCAAATAACTGCTTATCAACAAACTGACACAAAAAAAGTGTAATAATCTAAATAGAAAAAAAATATGGTTGTTAGCGCTTCTTCAAAGAACCTGAGAATCACTTACTTTGTCATCGTCAAGAATAGGACAATCTCTTTCATCATCATAGCCATCAAAAAAGTTATTATCCTTGGCCAGGTCTCCTACACTGATCCACTCTAGCCCAGTACGCTCGGCCAGTTGTTGTCCCAGCGTTGATTTGCCAACTCCTGGTGTTCCTGAAAGAAGTTCCATCCACTCTTATAACGTCTCACTCTTTATGTACCCTTGGGATTGATAGTGTGGCAAACTTACAAATTTTGCGAGTTAATAAGTAACTTATGACATGGGTGCAATGGACCTTGGGACCATGACCCCCCAAAATATTGGCTATGTACAGTAACTTATGAATGGACTCAGAAAGTTAGAAGACAAACTTAAACTGGGGTTGACATTGCCAGAGAGATGCACTAGGACCTGGAAATACTGTACAAGCGTAGAAGCCTTTTCATCCAGAATGTACAGTATACCGTTAGGTTCCAGTCAATGTATGAAATTAGGCAATCAGTAAAATACTGTACCTGTGAAAAGGTTGTGCTTCATGTGGTGTACAGGCCAATTTGGTTATTTTAGGATAGGTTAGGTCAGATTAGGTCAGGTTAGTGGGAAGTTTAATGTAAATTTTGTAGCTGTCAGTGGAATAACTTAACCGGACCTTTACATCACATAAAACAGAACCATTCTACAAGTATTTTACAAAGTGATTGATTTCATACATTGACTGTAGCATAAATATATTACTGGTAAAACAATAAAAAAATACCTGTAAGGTGTGATGGTAAAATATTGTTTGTTTGTTTTAAATTATTTGTTCATTTAATTATGTTTACAAGTACAGAAGAATAGAGAGTACAGTATCTCCATAATGGGGATAATGTAGTGACGAACTCAAAAGAATTACCAATCATATCAACTTACCCAAGCGTACGGGGTCCACTCTTTGCTGAATAAAATCATCTGCCGTTAGCCAAATAAAACAGTCCAAGTTGCGGAATCAAGAACAATACTTGGCTTCAAAATAGACCTTGACAAAATTATCAAGAACATTGGAGGGATCCTCCACAAGCCAGGCCACTGGTCTCCTTCCCTCAACATGGTCACCTCTACTGGGTGACCATTAGGTAGGGCAAGTAAGGTCAAATATTAAAAGTAGTGTTCCTGTCTTGAAGGGATTAAAAACAATTACTTCTTACAATGCGCACTAGTTTGTCTTCTGGGCGGTAATGAGGCCGCGCTTAGCTGAGGCGCTTCTACCGCTCCCGGGGCAGTATGTTTACAGCATGTCGTGTGAAGGTTGTCGCCGGTCTTACATGTACGTAATTTGCGAATTTAGGGATAAAGACAATGAGACCCTTCAATTGTTCAAAGACCACGGCATTGTTCCTTTAAATAGAGACTGTCCACACTGCAGGAGTCCCTGTGCTTTCATACCAGAAAGAAATTTGTTCATCACTTCCTCAACGCCGTGGCTCGACTTTTCCCGCCATAAAAATAAATTACTCCACAGCAAAGGATGCATAGACAGGGAAGTTAGGTAAGGTTAGGTAGGTTTGTTTGGGTATTAACGCATTTCCGCACCCAATATTTCTACCCCTAATCTATTATCATATTCGAATAAGACGTCTATTTATAAGATAATTTTCATCTATTACATTACCATTGCAAATGTATAATAACGGAGATAGCGTATCAAATTTTTCTCTATTTTCTTCCATTAATCTTCTGCCATTATCACCTACCTCACCTCCCACACTGCGTGACTCCTTCACAAATCATCACGCGCATGTGTTTCCGTACACATCATGCGCATGCATTTCCGTACACATCACGCGGCCAATTAAAAGCGTTTTTGGGGGGAGCAACCAATTAAAATGATTTGTGGTTTAATTTGCAGTATTTTTGGCCCAATCAAATTCGATTTTTATTTTGGGTCTCATATTACGAAATTCTAATTCATTTCCGACCAAGGAAGTCTACGATGGGTGTCACTTCAATTATATGGAGCCGAAACTATAGCATTCGATCTTATGGTGTTCTCCCAACCTCAGTAAAGTGTCCTAAGTGCAAGAATGAATGTAAATATCGTGGCATTGTGGTAACTCGAACGAGAACCAGGCCATTAAGGTAAGAAATGTGATTCCATCATATGGTGAGAGTCAGTTAGGTTAGGTTAGGTCAGATTTATGTTTATCTAGCGGGTTTTTTTGTGTATTTTGTATTTGCTTAGCCATTATTTTTGTAAGAAAACGCCACACCAAAAAAAAAGAAAAAAAGAGGCCAATTTCCGACAGAAATGAAGGTCATAACCGATCTAAACACACATAAATACACTAGAAAAACATATTTTTTACTTTCTAACAGAGCTGTGTGCACTTATGCAAATTTACCTTTGTTTGATTAGGTCTGTTCTTCATACCCACAAATGTTAAGTTAAGTTTATTTTAAAAATATCAATATTTTAACACATTTGCACAAACTACAACAGTGTCCACTATAAAATAACAGTGAAAATCCGGCGTTTTTATAATAGTTTTCAATCAATTTCACCCGCGGGTTAGTCCTATATAATTACCATAGGTTCTTATGTACTCTATTGACCATATTATTTGAGGTGTGGGAGGTTCTGAAGCTGAGGGCCAAGTCATTGGTTACACTCACCTCCAAAGGAAAACCATCACTATGTGGCCTACATCCCTATAACAAAACATTGCCTAAATATCCTCCAACAACAAGAGAAAGTATTTAATAGTCCTAGTATAAAAATTAGCTCAAATTAGTGGTGACAGCTTTGTTAGTGTAAACAATTACCTAACATACACCATACAGTAACTATGTCTAGATACTAAGTTATTGTACAGTATCAGGACCAGGTCTATAGCCTCTTCCTACTCTTATATAAAATTACATAACAACCTCACCTGTTAGAAGTATATTAGGACCAGACTTCATAGTGTAAAAGAGAATAGAAACGCCTGTGATTGTTAAAAATGGTCTTTAAATTGACGACGCAGAGACACGTGAACCTCGACTGGCACCTTAACTCCTTGGTACAACCCGAGGCCGAGGGCGAGCTGCTGACGTCTGAAGCTCACTAATAACGAACCCTAGTCCATAGACCTGCACCAACCCTAGTCCATAGTGACATAGAGTGATATTAGGGACGTTTGACATACTAGTTTACATTAATTTAGCATGTGTAGGTATACAGTGTACATGGGTAGTGCAGGAACGCGTACAGTACTTAAATCGTGGAAAACAAAGCTGTTTCCAAGCCGTATAGCCTGATTTGTCTTTATTTCACATTTTTATATACTATATATATATATATAATTTATGACCAATATTATCGAAAACAAACACTAAAATTTACTTGGAAACGAAGGTATGGGTCGCCTTTTTTACCAGACTCCCCGAACCCTCAATCACTGGTCGCTACATCTGCTATATACTCGTAAGATCTATATTACTTTTTACTTTTATCTTTATCTTCTTCACCGCTGATCGGCTCGTTAGCCTCTTGGGCGATCGGATACGTCTCTGTTACGCACTGTTAGCAAATACTGCACACTTGGTGCAGTCACAAGGTTCACAACACACTCTGGCAGATTGTTCCAGAGTTCATAACTCTCACACCGAAAAAGTTACATCTCAGTTTTCTGGGCTTGCTGCTTCTTCAATCTTGAGCTGTGACCCCTTGTGGGGTGAGCGTCCGCCAGCTCCAGGTAAGGGAACTCGAGATGCTTATACACCTCAACTAGGTCCCCCCTTGCCCGTCTGTAGTATAAGCTAGGCAAGTTCAGGCGCTCCAATCTCTCAGGGTAGCTGAGGTGCTGAAGTGCAGGCACCAGTCTGGTGGCCCTCCTTTGAACATTTTCAACCAACTGACAGTCTCTAGCATATCTCGGGGACCAGACGGGGTGACTACTCCAGACGGGGAAGCACTTCACTCTTGAAGATTGTTACGGGGGGACGGACCTTATGAGACCTAACAATTTAGTTGCCTGATTTACCTTCTTCCCTCAATGGCCCGAGAACTTCAGCTCATTGTCAACACACACACACACCTAGGTCCTTCTCACATTCACTCTCAATGCAGTACTCCCCATCTGGAGTACTGTCACCCCGTCTACTGCTCGAGATATGCTAGGGACTCAGTTGGTTGAAAATGTCCAAAGGAGGGCCACCAGACTGGTGCCTGCACTTCAGCACCTCATCTACCCTGAGAGATTGGAGCGCCTGAACTTTACTTTTATCCTCTTCGCCACTGATCGGCTTGTTAGCCGCTTGGGCGTATAAGCATCTCAAGGGGCACTACTCAGTTGAGTGTCCTTACTTGGAGCTGGCGGACACTCACCCCACAAGGGGTCACAGCTCAAGATTGAAGAAGCTGCAAGTCCAGAAAACTGTGAGGGCAAACTTTTTCGGAGTGAGGGTTGTGAACTCTTGAAACAATCTGCCAGAAAGTGTTATGACGGCACCGAGTGTGAGTTCTTTCAAGACCAGACTTGACCAACACTGGAGCAGGTTCAGGTACATTCAGGAGCCAGTGCATGCCCAGTACCTGCCAACAGTGCGTAACAGAGCCAGTACTTGACTAGTACTTGCCCACAGTGCGTGAGGGAGACGTGACCGATCGCCCATGCGGCTAACGAGCCGATCAGTGGTGAAGAGGATAAAAGTAAATATGACATGCCTCCTTACTGTTGGTACATCCAGATGCATTCTCTTACACTTCGTGACATTGAATCTTAGCAGCCATTTCTTCGACCATTCTTGGAGCTCTGCAGCTTTTCACCGTCTGCTTGGTTCTTGATTTTCCGAAATAACTTGGCGTCATCCGCCTGTAAGTCGTATGGGCGGTCGGTCACGTTTCTGTAACGCACTGTTGGCAAGTACTGGTCATGTCCTGGTTTCAGGCACTTGCACCATCGAGAAGGCGAGCATGAACTCCGCATGCTTCCATGTTGGACGCTTTGCCTTGCACAGGAAGCAAGCGAGTGTGACCAATGAAATAACCCCCTCGCGGGGCAAATCTAAAAAAAAAAAATTGTTACTTTCTTCGCCATTGATCAGCTAGCTAGCCCCTTGGGCAATCGCTAATTCCTGTTACTGTTGGCAAGTACAATACTGAAGGGAAGGGATCTGGCACTGTGTAGCGTGTATGATTTTGTCCGGTCACACACACACACGCCACTCAGAGGTCACTGGTCGGCTCTGTGTGTGTGTGTAAGCACTAACACGATAAGTTTGAAAATGTAAACACATCCTCTGCATAGCAGTAATATTCTTCTCTGCAATTATCTTAATTATCATTTCGGCTTCCTTTATCGGTATTTTTTATGGGATTAGCCCACCAGAGCACAGGTCATCGACCCACAACGGAGCCTGGGGGACGAGAAAAATGCAAAAGAAAAAATAGAGGAAGAAGTGTTAATCTACACCACGAAGGAGCCCAAAGACAAACTTTTTGAAGCGAGACATTGTAAGAGGATGGAAACAGACAAAGCATTCCACAGTTTGGCTGTGTGAGGAGAGGCTACTATAGCAAGTTATTCAAGGGTCCCTGAGATCCATAAAACTGTGGGTACCACTGGCAAGATGCTTCATGGTTATTGTTGGATACATTTACTGATCCCCAATTTTTTTTTTAATCAAAGGAATTTAAGATAATGGGGTGTTGGTGATCCAGCGGTACTTCTCACTGAGTCATGGGTTGATGAGTCGGCCAGGAACACAACTAGGAATTATGGGTGCTATCCAGTGACCCTACTAAACATCACAGGTTTCCTCTGGGTACAGTATTCTAGTTTCCTCAGGTACTAACACTGGACAATAAAGTTCATAGTAAAGCAACAAAGAACACCAACTAACCAAACAGCTAGTTAGCTTTTTCCTTGCTCATAATGCTCTTCAAAAGCGAGGTACAGTATAGTAATGTATGTGCTATGTCGTTTGGACTACACTGTCATCCCGTCTGGTCCCTGAGATATGTTAGAGAATGTCAGTTAAAATCGAAAGGAGGGCCACCATTCACTACAGCACCTCAGGTACCCAGAGAGATTAGAAGTAAATGCATGCAATTGCCTAACTTATACTATAGGCAGACAAGGAGTGACAAATACAAGTTTATAAACACCTGTAGCTGGCAGATGTCCGCCCCACTCGGGATCACAGCTTAAGGTTGAAGAGACCATAAGTTCAGAAAACTGTCGGGAAAAACTTTTTCGGAGTGTAGAATCTGCCATAGAGTTTGTGATGGCACCCGAGTGTTACTCATTCAAGATCAGACTGGATGATCTGGACAAGGATTCTGACACTATGAAGATGGAGTACTCTATGTTAAATTTTTTATCCTCTCGGTCAAGCTGCCATAATGTACTGTATAACACATTAAGCCCATTGCGCCTTCCATGATCTTGTGCGATAACGCCAAATTAGTAAATAAAAACTAATTCATATATAATCAGTAGGTTATTGACATCCAACTTTAGATATCTTGGGATATTCTCAAAGGGACCAAATAATTTAAGTGGTTTTAATGCTGGACCCTAAACTTGTTGTGTCAGGCAAGTCTGGGTGGTGGCAGCATAATTACCAGTTGACTAATGAATGATAAAGGTGATAATAAGTAAGTACAGTAGACCCTTGCGATTCGCAATTTTGACGATTCGTGGTAAGCAGATGGTGGCTAGCTTGCAAACCTTTTCCCGCAGCACGAGTCACCCCAGGCAGCATCTTGTGTTGTACTTTCAAAACTTTAGTGTTTGTGTGAAATGACCTCTAAAAGACTGCATAGTGTGAGTGCTAGTGGTGCTTGTGGATTGAA
This sequence comes from Homarus americanus, assembly GCF_018991925.1. Taxonomy (NCBI): domain Eukaryota; kingdom Metazoa; phylum Arthropoda; class Malacostraca; order Decapoda; family Nephropidae; genus Homarus; species Homarus americanus. The sequence goes on from NW_024754528.1 coordinate 1,770,356, forward strand.
ATGTAAAAGGCAGATGTCAGTGATGATGATGACCCTGACAAAGAAGCTTTATTAGATAAGTTAAAAGAGGGGATGAGTGCTGCTGCAGCTGGTCAGTTGTTTGGTATAGTATACAGTAGTGCACTAAGGTAGTAGAAGTTGCTATTCGTGGTTTTGCCAATTCGCGCCATTTCTTGGAACCTATCCCTTGCAAATGGCAAGGGTCTACTGTACTGTACTGTACAAATTCTCAGTCATGCCCAAATGGAATATAATTACAGTAAATTTAAAATAAGAAGGGCATCACATGAGGGTGGTTAATCTTAAGGTGAAATCAGCTGGGGTGTCTAACCTTCAAATAATCCAGAAAATTTTTTTACCTCTTATATAACTAATGGCCTGCCACTAGAGGTAACCATGCGGAGGGAAGGCGGCCAGAGGCCTGTGTTGGTTCCCATCATTGTTCTTCATAGTTTTTGTTTTTGTCAAGGGCTGTATTGAAGCCCAGTACTGTTCTTGATTCTGCAGACTTGGGCTGGTAGAATGTTCCATAGATCTACCACCTTCTGTATCCCATGTTCATTCTGCAAGATGACTTGGCGAGCTTCAAGTTATGTCCCTCGTATTGGTGGTACTTGACATCACAAACATTAAAAAAATGGCCTGGGTTTGCATTTTCCATCCCTTTCAAAATTTAGAATGTTTCTTTGAGATCTGCCTTATTGTGTCTTTGAAGAGTTTTTAAGAGATGATTTGGTTATGGAATCAACTTAGTTGCTTGTCTTTCTGGAGGTAAGATTTCCATGCATGTACAGTACAGGGGTATACAGTAATCCAGACTAGGAAATGTGATTCATGATTCTGAAGGAACATATTCTTGTCTTTGTATTTGAAGGTATGCTTTATAATCCCCAAATCTGGCTTCTTTTTCACTGCTACTGCCACTTGTTGCACTGCCACCAGTGACTTATCTATCATATTGCCTCAAACATTTTCATTATCAGTAGTATCCAATACTATACGCCATATTTTAGGGGGTCTAAATCTTTGACTAGTTCCACAGAGAACTGGGTTAAACTAGCAAGCTTTTCAGTGTAAGTACAGTAAAGTACATGAGTTGCCCAATCCACTGCTTAATGTTAAAAAAATAAGCATGAGGTGGCAACACGTACTGGGTGTGCAGGTACAGTAGCAAGATGTTGACTGAAGATATTCCAGTAACTTCTGTGCTCCACTGCTTAAACCTGTATTTCACTCATTTTGAATATTATTGACTTAAAGTCAGTGTATACCACATTTTTTTTTGCATGTGATATTTGAGTTGTAAAATATGCTTTTATTAAATGTTTTTTTTTTTAAGGAATGTTTCTCCAAACTTAAAATGGTAATCAATGACTATATATTATTTGATTTACAATTACAATACACCTCTACAGTACATTACAGTACTTGGTTTATGTTATGGTTTTCAAGAACACAATCCTAAGTTGAGCTTTAGTTGTACTTTAAAGGTGTATTATACATAATGTGCTATGTACTGTATAATCAACTGCAGACCTTTTACCAGTAATGTTTAACCTGTACAGTACAGAACTGTACAGTATAGGGAATTCAAAACAACCTTTAAAAAATTCACATTTTATCTGGATCATACTGTATACTCAAACCTTTGATGACAAAGGTTGTACAAGATGGAACTGTGTTTTGGCCTCAAACACAAAAATAAATAAATGAATTTACATTGATTGGAAAATACTATACAGTATTTACACTAAGCTTATCCATACATCAACTGAAGTACAGATTAAATTACAATATTACATACAAATGAAAATCGATATACACTTTGTGCCTGTAATAAAGAAGTTCCGTCCTTCTATTTTTTTTTTTTTTGTGAGCCATGTGGTTAACTCCTCACAATACAGCAACATGTGACTGTTCAACTCATTCAACGGGAGCTACGTACTTGTAATAGTCACTTGTATTTATTTGTATAACTTGACGATGCCTTTACATGTCAAAGGATTTAGATGCCTTGACATCATGCCACATGACAGGCTTCTTGTATGACACTGGAATGATGGAGACATGAGTGGCACCGTATTCTCTGAACACGGAGAGGAGTTTCAATGTGACACAAGATAACACTACAGATTCCCTGAGCTGTGTGTGTCTTTCCATGAGTACAGCTAGTCAATCTCTAAAATACAGCTTCAAATAAGATTATTTTGTACAGATTTTCCTCTCAAAGTTCAGCATTTAATATACACCATGATAATACATACATTAATATATAATGCATTATTTGCCTTTGTAAAATATAATGGAAGGTGTGGCCACTGAGAATACATATCATTACACAACAAGTATCCTCTAGTACTTGACATTTTCACATCTACATCAGAGCACCTACAGACTAGGTCAATATTATTATTACACTCATGAGATCTTTTACATCATAAAACCAGCAGGCTCATTTTATATACATTAAATACTGCCATAACTATCACTAGAAAAGAAATATTGCCATTCTCAATAGCTTAAATATAGTAACTCTACTTTTTGGGTACCCTTACACATCCATTTGTGGCAGTGCGAGTGGTTCTCAGGACATGACAGAATGGCAATAGCGATCTGGTGCACACGGGTAACAACTACACAGTATGGGCCTTAGTCATCTACTAAAAACAGCTTGTAAATCACGTATACAGTCACATGCACATGAGCAAGTGTGCTACATTCACACAATTATGAAAGACCTTTTTATATATACATTTTTCATTTTATCGTTTTTAATATATTTTTCCTTAATCCTAAGTTTCTCACTTCAGTATCTGGTAAAAGCAATATTACGTTGAACTACAAATCAAACATAGATCTGGAGTAACTTTAACATGTGACATTATAATTACAGTAGATGGGTAGCATCAGTGCTGTATGCCAAGAACATTTAGACAGAAGTTTATATTTAGGAGAGCATTAAAGGCATTTCAAGGTTAATCTAATGAGTCCTAGTCATGCATGAAAAGACTGTTATTCAAATTACATTCATGTGTGAAAAAAATAATAATATTCAGCACACAGCCTAGGTTTAACTATCAAAATCAAGAACAGTTGAACAATAATTTCCCAAAACTGATGTCATAAGATTAAAAAATAAATAAAAAATAATAATAATAAAATAAACAAGGGTGTTCAAGGACATAGAGAACCCTTAGAAAAGGAACAAAACAAAATATTGAAACCTGAATTATACCATTGATTACATACATATCTTCAAGAAACACAAATCAATATGCATTTGCCTACACTGTCACATACTTTCAAAACTGTAGTACAAGAATTAGTCAAAGGGGTGAAAGTTGTTCTAAATTATACCATCAATTGCCACTGAATATCATTATAAATACATAAAAAAAAAAATAAAACAAACTGATATGGGTTAAAAAGACTAACTGACTTCTCACAATAAAAAAACAAAGTCCCATTTAATAAATACAATAACTCCTAAATTAGAAAAAGTCAGCAATTTACACAAAATGCTCATCATTCTTCTATTAGCTACTGTGATGTTCAGCTTAATGTATTTGTGTTTGCTTAATAGAACATCTTTTTTTTTACCCCTTTTTCACAGCCAGTCAGTTTTAGCACTTGCGGTTGTTCACTGCACGGGAGAATTTACCAGGCACCATCATGTCATTTCGCTTCGCACGTTTATTGCCAGCAGCTGCCACCTCCCGTGCTTTGTTACTGCGTTCTAGGGGCTTGCGCTTTAGACGTCGTTCCTCTCGACGACGCTGAGCCTGAAAGATGGATATTGTACACATATCTCCATTTGAATAATAATAAAAATATTTAAATTTAAGTAAAGTATTGAAGATACATTATAAATAACCTATTTACTGTACTGTACTTTGAAAACATTAAATGAAAAATGTATTTAATTACTGAAATTGTATAAATTTCTACAATTATTCAAAGTAACATGTAATGTTTTATGTTTCAAATCTCACCTTTTGTGCTGGCCTGAGCACATCAATGGCTTGGAGGAGGGTGGCTGCACGTTGACTCACACTTGAGCGGGTAGCTGGGGCCTCTACAACCTGCCTGCCAGCCTCATCACCAGCATCTTCCCTCATGGGGGAATCTTCATTCTCAACAGGGCTGGGCTGGGAGGAGGGAGAAGCTGAAGGGGGAGAATGGGAAGATGGGGAGGAGTGAGACATGATGCGTCGTGGAAATATTCTTGCGATGGCAGCACTGGTGTAAGTGGGGCGTGGCAGGTAGACAGACATGCTGGGGTGTTCTATTAGCAGATTTTCTAAAGGAGAGGTGGCTAATGGGGCCGTCTGCGAGCGTGTGAAGCACGGTGGTGGGGTCATGAGCCATCCCTGCGTACCACCTTCACACGTCTCTCCACTAATGCTTATTGGTGACGTTGGTATGGATGCTGCTGCTGCTGCTGTTGTTGATCGTGTTGATCTTCTTGTTGTTGTTGCTATCAGCTGGACACCCTGGCCCTCACCATAACTCGCTTCACCAACCTCTGCTGAACACCACCACTACCATTAGTGCCACGCCCACACCTCACCTAAACTGTACCAACACAATATTCTTCTTGACATTGTTACTAACACTATTCATTATTTGCTATCAATAAAACTATGAGCATACTATCTTCAACTTCTGAAAATACTATGTACTTATGTACATGAGGTGTGGGAAAAGGAGGGAGAGAGTGAGAGAGATGACCATGATTAATATCAATTTCAAATTCAAATAAACATAAAAATGACACTATGAAGCGAATCAATCATGGCTACCTGAATTGTATAAGTACCATAGTGTAATGTAGTGCAAAATGAATGTATGACCAGCACTTTCTACACTGTTCAATGTGATGCTGAAGAAAAGTAGTGTAGAGTAAATTCAGTGGATAGCTTTTCATATATTTTAAAAGAGACAACAAGGGACTATTATTTGACGGATTGTACAACAATCCCCCAAATTATAAAAGCAGCAAAGAATTAAGAGAAATTCAACAATTACTGTACAACTTAATGATAAACACTGCTTGACATTACCAAGGAAGAGTTTATATGTTGATAATACTGTAGGATGGAGAGATAAATCAATGATGGTTACTTTAGCAAATTAGTTAAGGGAATCCATAATTCATTTTAGTGTGTATGCAAATTATAAATGCATTTTGTTTTGGGATTAAAATACCAAATGAACATAAAGGAAAATAAAGTAATGTAAATCTTATCTTATTCCTTAGTACTCTACTATAAAGACAACTACAGTACAATAAACCTATTTATTATCGTGTTAAGTGAAGCAAGAAGATTAAGTTTTGCAAGGTCATTAAATGCTTCACATCTACTTGATTTGTTTACTACATTAATTTACAGTGAAGGTTTTGCTCTCATTCACTCTCCTATTTACATACCCCCCCGCCCCCAAGTTTTCATCCCCACGTCATGATATTCCCAGACTGACAACTCGGCTACACACTATACCTATCTCATATTCAAAGTACGGGTCACACCATTATTCCATCGACAACCAGTGGTGTGTACTTGTGAATCATATACAGTAATGAGATTAGCTTACATGTACGCAATGAAATTTGGAGTACAGTAAATAGATGTGAAACACTCAATCCCTTGAACCTAGAGTACAGTAATGTAGTAGGCAGCTATCAAACAGGGAGGTACTACCGCCTGGAAAGATATTGGAAGCATAATGTGTTGTCTAATGGTAGACCCTGCTGCCATATGGCATCACAAAAACTGTGACTAAGTCCCAGGTTGCTGTTCTTTCTTTCTGCCTCATTTACACACAATTGCAGGGTCTCAATTGTTTCTCTTACTTTGACAACACAACATACATAATGTATGTCGTTTCTCACTCTTGATTTGTTTTTTTACTTTGTTATTTCTTTATGGTTCTTTATAATTATATTATTAGTGTTGTTATTATTACTATTTTATTTTTAATTTTGTATTTTTATTATAAATTTTATTTACTATGAGCTAATTATTATTATTATTACTACATACCCCCCCCCCCCAGACCTGTGCCCGGGTGGACTAATCCCTGTAAAAAAAAAAAGATGCCTGATATATAAACAGTATACTGTATTTGATATTGTTGATGAGATATAACTGCAACTGTACCAACACTTTTTATCTCTCGCTCTTAATTACATTCATCTTTAACCTTCATACATGCATACAGTACATACTACAGCTCAGTAAATTCATTCGAGTGTTTCTCACCTGACACTGCACATCAACTAGAGTACAGTACGTACTATAAAAACTGTGACTTAATGAGTTCTGTTTCTTCAATAATTATCTAAAAGTGCATCTCATACCACCATTTAGGACAGAATGAACTCACTGGTGCCAAGAATCGAAGACGAAAAGATTCACTCGTACACAAACACTCCTGTACAGTACACTTACAAAACTAAAAAGAATGCTGCTTTTGACATACTGTAGTTAAAGACAAAATACGTTAGAAAATATAATCACACAATAAGATGCAGTACACAATAAACCCTCTATTTCCTTTCTCTAAGTTGGCCAAATTTTTCACCCAACAACAAACCACATTAGACCTACTTCACCATATTACAGATGATGGGAATTATGGTAAAAAATGTATTACACAGTGCAGTAGCTACTTGATTCTCCCAAATCCAGACACTCCCGAGGTATGGAAACTTTGAGGAATGTGGTGAGTGAGTTATGTTGGTGTTATCTGAATGTGCTAGTTGTATCAAAAAATAAAGTGCTCTAAATCAGGTGTCCAAAAATCTTTGTAAATTTCAATTATCTTTACCGGTATACTTTAACCCCTTCACTGAGTGGACACTACTTTTAACAGTTTATTTGCCTAATACCAGACGATTTTATTCAGCTCAGAAATGACCCAGTATACAAGGGGTTCAGTAGGTAATAAAGGTGTAAAATTAAAGAAAAACTTACTGTACTGTACTTCCCTGTGTGTACGTACAGGTATTGTTACAATATGGTAAAAGATAAAAATATTTTAAAGACAACATTAAATATCAAAAGAAGACATTATACAGTACAGTAGCTCATAACTCTTATATTGATAAAAAAATGTTGGATCACAAGAATGGTGCCGCTCAAAAGAACTTCATTGACTTCAATAGAAAATTACAGTACTGTATTGTATTGTGCAGTACAGTATTTTGATATACTGTACAGACACTCCCGTTTATGGAAATGTTCCGTTCCTGGACCCTATCTGTAATCCAAATTTTCTGTAAACCGAAAATAGTAAATACTGTACTGTACAGTGTTGTTGCGCCATACTAGTTACCTTTCATAATAACAGAAACTTGTGCAACCCGAAGATTTTTATAAAAATGGGACTTACAGGGAAGTGTCTGTGTTTATTTCTCAATCTATGACCCCTCTATTAAAATAATGTACTGAGAAGGTAACAAACAACTTTTAACTCTATTACGTATATAAAACGCTGAATGCCGTAGTTAAAGACCCAGGAAAATAAACTTTACCGAGTATACTAAACAGTCTCTTCTCAACTTACGACATATTCGACTACAACAACCCGATCATACGACGGCCATGGTCGTATAAAATATTTTTCACATTACGTATTTTAGAGTCTCGACGTTAGTGATCGCGCTGTGTACTGAAAAAATTATTTTTTGTAATTCCCTTTAAAAGGCTGTAAAGCATAAAAGTGAGAGTTCTTGTGGTGCTGAGAAGAAAAAGAGACCCATTATAGAATTTCTATGTATTATTTTTGCCTTTTCAACTTAAGACCTGGTCGTCGGTCCCTAACCCTATCGTAAGTCGAGGAGAGACTGTACTGGATATACCTTTTTTTTTATTAACACCTTAATTAAAAATTGAGCAATGAAATTATCAAGAATCAATGCCAAAGTTCCTCTTAGTGTTTGTAATCATATCCATGACGAGCAAAATAATTTATTTTTATTATTATATTCATCTGTTACCTTCCTACTTCAAAATTAATACTATAAGACAGTACTGAACTTATTACAATGTGTTATGAACTAGGTACAAGGTAAAGAACGGTTCCTACACTAAAGACAGTTAAAATTTTATTGGGTTGAAGGCTGCTGCCACTGCTACCCAAGACCGAGTGAATGTTAATTAGCATAATGTATGTACAGGTTGTACCTCTCTAGTCCGGCATTCTGTGGTCCGGAACGATTTTAGTTTGTCCAATAGGTAGATAGGCAACTTTTTTTTTTATCTTATCTGAATTATTATTATTATTACAGGAGTATTGAATTTTTGCCCCTCAGGCCCCAATGTGGGTCAGTGACCTATGCCCGGGTGGGCTAATTCCCGTAAAAAAAGCAACAACAAAGCCGCGGGAAATTAAGGTTTGTTTACATCCGGCAGTTCGGCTGCTCTCTCTCTCTCTCTGCTTGTCTATACAGAGTACAACATTTAACCCTTCAATATATATGAGCAGTAAATAAGTGTTGCTTTCCTATTCTTATGTAGAGTAATGACGATATGTTTTCACATATGCGCACTTACAGACGCGCAGTCTCACGTTTTTTTTTACCATTAATGGTTAGCTACTTATATTGTTCCATTTATTAACATTAAATAACATTACAGGTACTTCAAACAACCATATTATTTTTTTTTACATTAATTTTACTACAGCTACAATCAGGGTCTTATTTTCTTCAGTTTTATATGTAGAACCAATCAGTCACTGGTTTTGTAAGCTTAAACATAAACAATGCCGGCAGCTGTCTCGTCTTCTCGTGTGTTTTAATATTCAACGTATTATTAATAAATTGTATTGTTAATTTTGCACACACAAACATTAATTCAATAAAAACAAATTCAGAAACATTAATTAAAATATATATGAACAGTAAATAAGTGTTGCTTTCATATTCTTATGTAAAGTAATGACGATATGTTTTCACGTGTGTGCACTTACATACGCGATCTCTCTTTTTTCTTTACCATTATCGTTAGCTACTTCTATTGTTCCATTTATTAACATTAAATAACATTACTTAAAACAACCATATTAATTTTGCTACAGCTACAACCAAAGTCTTATTTTCTTCAGTTTTATATGTAGAACCAGTCAGTCACTGGTTTTGTAATCAACGTAAACAATGCTGTGTCATTTCCTCGCGTGTTTTAATATTCTACGTATTATTAATGAATTGTATTGCTCATTTTGCACACAAACATTAATTCAATAAAAAAAGACATTTAGTAATAAACAATACTGAATCTTTTGTACATAAGAGAAATGACGCTGTTTACACGATTATGCACGTCGTCGAGCCGTTCAATCCCGTCGAAATTCAAGTTTCCGCTGTCAAAATTTTTATTTATTTTTTTTTGTGTTCCAATAAAATACGTTGAATTAAAAACTCGCGAAATTTGAGAAGCTACTATATGACATTTAACCCTTCAATATGTCTTAAAAGAGATCATGATGCAGAGAAAGTGGTGCTAGTGCTTCCAAGCATAAGCACAAGCACAAGTCACTATCTATCCAGGAAAAGGGTGAATTTCCATGGTCCGGCAATTTCCATGGTCCGGCACCGGTCAGGTCCCGAGGTTGCCGGACTAGAGAGGTACAACCTGTATTACTGTATTGTACAAGTATTGTGATTATATTTTACATGAAACCCCCATTTAATAGAAACTCATTCTATGGAACTTCAAAATTATGGAACATAAATTTAAGGGCACAAATTTCATGCAACTCATGAGTTACAAAATTTTTAATTTAAAAAGAAAAGTGGGAGAGGAATTTTAAATATGTATAAGCATTTCGGAAGTATAAAATAAAACTTCTCTTTAGGAAACGATTTGGTGTTTTATACTGCAACCTGATGCTGGCGTGTATGTATAACCCTTGTCCTCCCGGGATTCACTTGCAGACACTCGGCCACTCTGGCTTATACTGTGGCGTACTGTATGTGGCCAGTTGTCAATTCTCTTTGTATGGGCTCACATACATACGTACAAGTAGATATCTCACACTCAGAATTGAGGTAGGATAGAAACTCACAATGCGTTTACTGTATATATTGTATGTACAGTGCAGTGCTTAGGAGTTGCCGTGTGGTGAGACGCTTGCTCAGAGGTCCTGTTGGGTGAGGAGCTTGCTGAGGAAGCTTGTTTGGAGGTCTTGCTGGTTCAGCAGAGTAGGGTAGAATGGCGAGACCGAGAGCTTATATACTCGACCACCGGAAGTAAGACCGGGTGCAAGCGTCGCTGGTGTCGACCCCCCTACCCTTAGTCTAGACTTGTCAGAGAAACTTGGCGCGATTCTTTACGACTAGGCTTTGGCTGAACTCCGTTGCTATGGAATGTGACTAGGCTCATCAGTTGTAGGGGAGAGTATTCACCAATATACAATGTTCTCCCAACTTTGCCTGGCAAGAGCTCAGTAAGAGCAGGTGGTAGTAGTGTTATTGTGGGAAACAAGAAGACACATACTCTAGATGTGAAATTAAAAGTGTCAAGGATGTTTCATGCTGGTCAGTAACTATGTGAAATATTGAAGGTTAGGGACCAGCTATGGCATCTACTGTGGTCAATATGAGGTGCTGTATTGTATTTCTATTATTGATTCTGTGTGTTGTAAGTAGCTATTTATTATACCACCCTGTACAGTATTTCAGTGCAAACAGGCATTCCTTTTAGATCTGTCTTGTTATAATTCTCACTGTTCTGGAGGAAATTTTACAATAGAAAAAAGGTCATGTATAAAACTGTTCAAATGCTCTATGTAAAACCATGCAACATGTACTGTTCTCCTTTTCTCTAAGCTGCACATTCAATCAATGACTGTGATACTGTATACAGAACACTTATTACCAGTGAGGTGGCATGAAATTTTGAAGGTAAACAATTTGTTGACTACCAGAGCTGAAGAATGCCTAAGTAAACTTAAAAAAAAAATTACAGAAATATGCAAAGAATGTAGTCTAAACATAAACAAAAGTGAGTACTGCAATACACCTTTTCACATATACGTTGAGACATTGTTATATATCTATTTGACGAATGACAGAACACATATCGAATGACAATCTAAAAAACTGTTCGTTCATGCTAATGGAAATGATTGACATAAGTTATGAAATTGACAGCCGTGAACAATAAACCGAGTCTACATATAGTTTGAGAATGTAACAATTGGAGAATGACATACCACCAACAGTTTTTTAGATTGTCATTCGATATGTGTTCTGTCATTCGGTTATGAAATTTGTCAAATAGGTATATAACAATGTCTCAACGTATATGTGAAAAGGTGTAGTGTCCCCTACAACATGAGACCAGTACCCTACTTAAAAGAAAGTACTGTAATGTATAAGCCATATAACTATACAATTAGTATAAAAACTGACCAATCTGCTAATGCATCATAGTAAAGAAAATACGTATATGATAACATGTTCACTCGAAGACGTGACTGACAGCTGATCCCACCTGAATCCAAAAGCTGGCTTCCTGTACTCGTCTAAATGCAATTCAGGAAATTGCATACTGTACTGTACTAGACAAAATTATCTATAACCATTATCATTGGAGCAAGCTTCTAACATCTGAATGCCCTTCACAGTACTGTATATTAAGTTGTTTTGAATCATATTTACTTGAATATGAGAGATCTATAGCTTTCATTTTAAGTCTGCCACTGGTTACCTGTACAAGTGCAGGGCTGGGGTATTAGATGTAACACCTTCCATGACATAACTGTGTTACAAATGCCTGTCTAGGAAGTTTGGGCTAATATATTAAATTAAATCCACTTATAATACAATGATGTCGATTGGTTTTTATTTACTAGAAATAAAAATAAAATCATTTTTATAAAATACTGCAATCGTCGACTAATTAAACCTTTTTAATGATAATTGTACTGGGAAAACCGTGCTTATCATACTTCTTAATAATACATGTCACTGCTTTACAGTTCTGAATGCTTCCCACATACAGTATTTGTTTACTTCACTGTGGTAGTATTAACTTATATTTTTACCTATAATATCTTGGAAAAGGCCTTAAGCATCAGACTGATACAGTATTGGGCATAGTTTGGGTTAGGTTATACTGCATCAACCATTTGAACCATCCTTCATGAGGCTTCTGCCCAATCTACCAAGTCAGTAACAACAACCAAGGCAACTCTTTCAAGAAGTATCTTACTGGGGAGTATATGAATATACTGTATAGTAGTCAGAAGGATTCCATGTATGGGGAGTAGGATCATGCTAGGAGCAACAGCACCTGGAGGTAAAGTTTTGTATACACTTGTACTGCACTAATAATAATTTTCAGCATACGACCAAGGACAGCTGACAAGTCATGAGAGGTTTGTTTCCAGTAGAGTCCTTATGCCAGCACCATCTGGTGTTCTTATGGCCAGGCAGTCACCCATCCAAGGACTAACCATTATGTCCAGTACAGTACTGTATTCTTATTATTTATAAAAGGTTTTAATACATTTATCTTAAGTACACTGGCATCTTTGGGGCTATTTTGATATGCAGTGAAGCCCTAGATGTTAATCATGGGTAAGAAATAGTGCTGTCATGAACACATGTATCGGAACTATCTGTTATAGAGCCATTTCTTATAGCATCTTTTTTTCCAGGAATGCATTTCAAGTGGTATAAAAGGTATGCCTGTATATGTTAAATGTATGTACCTATATACATACGTACTGTATTACATTTTGGAGGTACAGTTATATTTTTCCTCAAAAATACCTCTCCAATTACAGACCCTGTACAGTACTTGTACTGTACTGTACTGTAGTGTATACCATAATTGGTTTCAATGAGAAAACAAGATTTGTTTAGTGTAATCTTGATTAGCAGAAAACCTTCATGAATGTAACCATTTCACTAAACTACTGTATAGTGTAGTATTGTACTGTAGTTAGAATGGGTATATTCACAGAGGGGGTTCTCTAGGGAGACACATGTTCACCCTTACATCCCTTGTATTCCCCAATTCTTTTAGGTTTTCTTAAAACTTTAGAAGTGCTCAGGTAAAATAAAATTACTGCAGCAATTATAATAGTAACTGATGCTTTGAATATTTTATTTATTTATTATTTTATTATTTTTTTGGGGGGGGGGTTGAAATAGAAACACGTTATCTGCATGATAAAGTACTGTAGTCCCAAAGAAAATGCCCATGGTATAGTAAGAGTTTTCTGTTATACAGGTTGTAAAAAAAGTCTGGAATTATATGATTTCAGCAGGATGGGGCTCCTCCACATTTCGGTTTGATAACACGTGGGTGGTTAGATTCTGAGACACATGTACCAGGGAATGAATTGGTCGACGTGGACCAGTCCCCCAGATCACCAGACCCAACTCCTTTAGACTTTTTTCTATGGGGTCATTTTAAATCAGTTGTGTACACCAACCGTCCGCAACAATTGAGGCACCGAAAACCCGTATTCAAGTGGAATTTAACAAAATCAGTATGGATACACTGCGTGCTGTCACTGAAAGTATAAAACCGTGTTTATAACTGCTTGACACTCCACGGACTACAATTTGAACATTTAATAAAATAAACCTACGATCCCGGACCTTTGTTACACCTTGAGTGGATCAGGGAGAGAAATATAGAACCTGAATGCATTCTATTCTTTACCAGAAGTTATTAACCTTCAACTTTCTGTGTATAAAACCGTGTTTATAACTGCTTGACACTCCACGGACTACAATTTGAACAGAGGGTTTACAGTAATCTTCTATAGACAGTCAAACAACTCACCAGCTCTGTCGACCAAGACCCAGTCAGACTCCTCCTCATCTGCGGGTGTGCTGGCTCTGATATTGACTAGTGACTGGGTCTCGGGCGCCTCCACCTCGCTGGTTGGGCAGGTGGTGGTGGTGGTGACAACCGCACTGGTGGTGGTGGTAGTGGTCGTTGGTGTGCTCTCACTGCCCCAGATCAGAGATGTCAGGTTAGCCAGCATCTTTTCTGCAGAAATAAAAAAGTATAATTAATTACCCGGTACGTACTGTACAGTCTATGGAGAAAATTTAGGATTTTGGTTTCAAATGAGCAATGCTCAAGCAATGTAGTACAATACAGTACTGTACAAGTACAGTAATTAGATTATTATATGCTGATAACATTTACAGTTACAATACATACCATAGAGTACAGTACATATGTTTAAGTAGTATCAAAGCAAACTAAAATGATGACAGTCAGACTTTAGCAGCACTTTTAATTGTAAATTCTAGTATAAATGATGGAAAACTTGATGTAATTGAATGTTTATGTTCAACGTACATTAATCAACACAGGCCATTAACCTACACTTTCACAGCACAGTGATTTACTGACTTATCATTTTTATGCTCTATTATACCTGTACAATGTTCATCATTTTCATTGTACAGTACAGTACCTGTATTATTTCTTTACTATTAATTTCACAAGACAACTTTGTGTCACTAACCCATCAATTGACCAACATTTTCCCTTCCTGGAACATAACACCCAAATAACACATTAGACTTTACTGTACCATTCAATATACAGTACGTTTGTTCACTTAACGAACCAATTTCTGGGAACACAATCACTTCATACATCAGGGGATACCTGTATACTGTACTGTATTATGTAAAATATACATACAGTGATCCCTTGGTTAACGAGCGCCTCGGTTAACGAGATTTCGGTTAACGATTTACCTTCCATAAGATTCTTAACTTCGGTTATCGAGCAATCCCTCAATTAACGAGTTTCCTTCGAGCGGACCTCGACATGTTTTCGCTTGCATTTGGCGGTCCACCAGCTGTAGTATTAGTCCGCCAGTACAGTAATCGGTTCTAGGGCTTAAATTCCTTACTATTTTAGTAATTATCAAGAAGTTTATACTATTCAATAATTTTAAAAGTTTAATATTAAATTTTTTTAGTCATTTCAACAATTATTGAACATAATTGAAGTACAGGAAGCTAGTTTTTTGCGCGCCAAACAGCCTGTTAACACACCATACAGGCATCAGTCTTTGTGTCTTTTCAGTGGAGGTAACATCTTGCTTGAGACTCTCTTCAACTAAACGCTTTTTTTCTGTGTTTCCAAGCAAATTATTGGTCATTTTGAAATTTATTTTACATATTGACAATATATAATGCAGTGCAGTGTTGATTTAAAGAAAATGATCTTGAATTACACCAAGAGAGCTAAAATTTTATGGGTGAAATGGCGCCATGGGGTGACTTCTCTTCCACCCCAATGCCTTCTCTTCTCCCTTCTCCTCCACCCCCATTCTAATTCCCATCATCATCCAGGAGCCTTCTACATACACACCTCAAAGTAAGTGTACTTTACAACCTTTTTTGTTGATTTTAGGCAATTTTCAGTGAGCTGGAACCAATTACCCAAAAACCCATTGAAACAATGATTTCGGTCAACGAGTTTTTCGGTTAACGAGCAACCTTCTGGAACGAATTGTGCTCGTTAACCGAGGGACAGCCAAAGGCCATCAACAGATCTAAGTATCCAAGCTATGTGTTACTCTACCCAATTCCCCGTCCCCTTTACTGTATACTACCAAACCCCTCCCTTTATCCACCATTAACACCAAAACTCCTTCCCCTACCACCAACTGGACACTACTCCCTCACCATTCCCAACACTCCTTACCATCCTCAATACTCCTTCACCTACTGTTCCAAACCCTCACCACTGCTCTACCCCCACTACAGTACAGGCATCTCTTATCTTTCTAATCCTTTGCTCACATCTTCAAGCAATCCCAGTCTCCTTTTACTCACCTCTATAAGCATTCCAATTATCTTGCCCATCTATCCATATTATAAGCCACCTCCAAACCCTTCCCATATCCTAAACCACCACTACAAATCCTAAGCAATTCCTCTTAACTTTCCCTATACCTTAAGCCACCGTGCATACTTTCCTCATACTCCAAGCCACCCCCCAAACTCTCAAATACCCTAAGCCACCCCTCCAAACTTCCCCATACCCTAAGCCACCCATCCAAACTCTCCCCATACCCTAAGCCACCCCTCCAAACTCTCCCCATACCCTAAGCCACCCTCCAAACTCTCCCAAACCCTAAGCCACCCCCAAATACCCAAAGCCACCCCCCAAACTCTCCCCCATACCCTAAGCCACCCCTCCAAACTCTCCCCCACCCTAAGCCACCCCTCCAAACTCTCCCCATACCCTAAGCCACCCTCCAAACTCTCCCCATACCCTAAGCCACCCCCAAACTCTCCCCATATCCTTAGCCATCCCTCCAAACTCCCCCATACCCTAAGCCACCCCTCCAAACTCTCCCATACCCTAAGCCACCCCTCCAACTCTACCCCCTCACCCTAAACTTATAAAATACAGTTAGACGGGAGGGCGTTTCATCCTTGGATGAGTGGCCTTCAAGGTGTAAACGAAGATTACTGTACCTAGCAGCCTGTCATCTGCAATATCATCACCACCGCAATTACACACACACGCTATATATATATATATATATATATATATATATATATATATATATATATATATATATATATATATATATATATATATATATATATATATATATATATATATATATATATATATATATATATATATATATATATATATATATATATATATATATATATATATATATATATATATATATATATATATATATATATATTACTTGTTGCAGTATTTGCATACTTACATAAATGTATTTTTGCAAACAATTTCTTTACACATACATGTAATTATAGGCGAACATGTAGTCTACAACAAAATTTTCTACACCTTTATGGTGTTATACAATATGACACACCGGACCAAGAATTCTGAACAACACTCATTTACGTGGGTGATTCCTGTTAATTTCTGTATTAACTATTTGGTTATACAATGCATCACAGCTAGAAACTAATTAATGTCTACCTCTTTATTTTCTTTTAAATACGTGTTAACCTTGTTGAGTCACTAAAAAATGGGCACACGAAAATGCCAGTGTGCGCACTTGCCTCACCTCACCCCGTGACGTCATACACGAAGGTGAGGCCATTTCACTTAACATTAGAACATAAGAAAATAAGAAGTCTGCAATAGGCCGGTTGGCCTGTGCAAGGCAGCTCCTTCACTTCATCATTTCAATTAAAATAAGTGATCATACAATTTTTGTTCCAATTAATTTTCGTTTTCATTCTGCACAAGTAATGCAAACCTGTGCGTTTTGAAAGGCAATTTGATTTATCAAGGATTGGAAGAATAAACAATTCAAGTGTGACACAGTATGGACTTCTGAAGGCTAACATCATGGACATCAACATTATTAAACAATTGTAGAAATATATATATTCACCTTATTTATCTTCGCACGTCCTCACTTCTCTGGCATTTTTCTACGACCCGATTAAACATACAACATTGATTATCCAATATCCCTGACAATAGTACTCTGCGTGTTCAGACATCATTAGTGACAGTTGGACTAGTCTAGTAATATAAAGCAAACCATTAGATCTTCACAGTAATACCTAATGTGGATAGGCATGGCGAAATCTACAAATAAACACCTACAATAAAATCAAGCATAAGGACCGTTGACATGACAAGACACTCCCAAGACATGTTGAGAATTTAAAGCCTACACGACATGGCACAACAGAATATTAAGGGGCATACACAAAACTTGGCATGAGTAAGAATGCTCACAAACAACACAAAATAAGATAAACGTGCATGCAGAAACACTATAATCGAACACGAAGCATCACTCACTCTCTGCTGGTGATATTGAAGATGGAATCATATATTAATAAAACTAGTGGATAAAGTAAGTTTGGCAAAAGGAACAAAGCACTAAGTCAACAAGCCAAGAGTCAGGTGTGTGCGCGCGTGACCACCACAACTCAAGGCCAGATGACGAGGAAGGCTTTAAATTTCCTTAACCTACCGCAGGGGTTTTACCCTCCCTACGTCAACCACCCATTCTGGAGCCTCCACTCCCCTCCTTATATGCCTTAATTCTTGATGCTCTTGTAATTTCTCTTCTCCATTCCTATCTGTGATCATAACTTATTTTTTTCTCGTGGGAATTTCGTTTAATACATTTATTTTACCCATCTCTTCTAATTTTGCGTGTTTCTCTTTTTTTTTCCTTTACAGCAGTTTTTTCCTCGTCATTAAGCTATTCCTACCGAACCAACTGTCGTACCTCCCACTAAATATTCGAAACTCAAGGAATATCAACTGAAACTCTTAACCGTCACCAAGATATTTTATCCCGTTCATCCGTGTGCACAATTATGTTATTTATATTCTAGGCATTCATTCAACTGTTTGGATCATATGCATAAACATCACTTCATGGCAGAAAATTTACCAATGTGTGTGGAGGTCATCTAATATCTGGCTTCCTCCATATTGTCTGTAAGTAAGTTTAGAATATTAGGGCAACAAACATGCTGCTGGTGAAGTTTGATGCTAGCACAGGTTCGCAGATCTTTAACGTTAGGTCTGGTAATGTTTTATGCCATGTTGGGTTAATTTAAACGATATTTAACATTACAGCAGGTCTGATTAAAACAGGTGAAGTTTTTTCCAGCTCGGTTAGGTTAAAATAAGTTGCAATTTAGGTCTGATTACGTCTAGTGAAGTTTAACGTTGAAATTGGTTTAATATAGAATCCAAAGTCTGGATCGACGCTCAATGTTACAAGAACATTTATAAACAAGACAAAATATCTCGTACTTATCCGTATCACAGTGAAATAAAATTACCACCAGCTGACCACGATTCTAACAATACGGAGAAACTATCTTGGTGCCGCGGGGCGACATACAGGGCCAGTGTCACGACTCAAACAATGGAGCCCCCGGCCTCTGGAATCAAGGTAAGATAAATTCTCACTTTACCTAGAAAACCTAACCTCGTCGTCTGTAGGTTATTATTTACTGTACGTGGGGCCTTACTTTCAGTGCTGATTTCTTTGGTAAAGTTTTGTTCAAGCAACGTTCAAGAACTACATCAGCTGACGGACAAAGTACTTAAGCATGAGAGATGCTTCTAACTTTCGAGATAAGAATAACGAATACTGTGAATAATTGTATTTTTAGTACAATTAAAAAGGTAATGCTAATTTTGACAGTGGCGACAAGATGTTTCATGGATTTTTTTTAGCGGAAATTAGCCCACCCGGGCACAGGTCAAACGACCCACAACGGCGCCTGGGGGGCGAAAAAATAAGAACAGAAAGAAATTGAAAATAGAGAAGAAAAAGGTTATACTGTGTTTATCTACACCACGAAGATGCCGGAAAACCAGCATTTTAAAATGAGACATTGTATAAGTATGGAAACACAGAAGAAGGCAGAGCATTCCAGTTTGGCTTTTGAGGAATGAAGGGGGTACTATAACGGGTTATTCTCGTGTGACCGACATCCACAGAGAAACGGTGGGCACCGCGGGCAAGACGTGTGTTACAAGCCCACGGCTGTCGGCGGTACACAGGATGCCAAATCCATCGAACATTGCCCGTTAAAGTACCTGTTAAAGAGAGACAGTGAGGCAACATTGCGGCGAAGAGAAAGGGAAGATATATTGTCGACTAAAGGAGGAGAGTGACTCCGGAAACACCAATCTACAGTTATCTGTCGGTATCAGCTAACACGAGCGAGGACTAGTTAATTATATTGGTTACTTTCATGAAGACTGAAGATTTTCGTGGTATGCCACCACGGATTCGAGAATTTTGCTGCCTTGGTGGGAGAGGCACGATATCTCCCTTTAAATACTATACTAGGCTTCCTCAGCACAAAGGCCGTGTAACCATAAAAGTGTGCGCAGGTAAAGTTCACGGAACTACATCACAGGTTGAAGTATTTACCACCCTCCTCTCCACCACATCTACCTACTCCCGTTAGTTGGTGAATAGGACATAATAATACACACTGTGAGTGTGTGGGCGCTTATCCCCGCACTGGCACGAGACCAGTCAGTGCCAAGGCCACCGCCGCCCACCACCTCACTCCAAGGTGTTGCCATCAACATGTTGCTCCAAGTGACCACGGTACACGAAAATCACTTTTCTCCTTGCTTTCAGGTGTTGTTTGCCCCCAGAATTTGAACTTAAAACCTTTGAGCTTAAAACACCTGCAAGAGGTTCAGTTATTATTTTTTGAGAAGGCAAAATACTGTACCACGGATGCACTAGAATAAAACACATGATCTGGCAAGACGCACGCACACCTGTGCATGCTAGTACAAGAAATCTAAATTTAATTTTCTCGTGTTTTTCTTTTCTTCAACACACTTCTTTCACATCTTCGAAAAGATATTCATGATAAAATAAGCTAAATGCCCTCTCTACGTTTTTTCGTCAATAGAAGTTATTTCTTCTGCACAGCAAGGAAATCCTGAATTCCCATTTTATCAGTAATCTTATCTCACAATTTTCCATACACACATATTTAGTCTATTCCAAAACGGTGAACCAAGGCACACAATGTACCCTAGGCTGGCGCCGACTTGGCTGCCAGTGGCTGCCTCCTTGCTTACGCTCTCTTGGGGCAATGCCAGAAGTTATGTAATAATAACTTAGGCCACAGGTCGACGTCAAGCGCTGACCGAGCTGTACCGAGGGACGTACACAAATATCAGTGGCTGATGACAACAGTCACTGCCAAGTAATTTCAGATATAAATGTGATTGACGACAGGTTTGAACCGTCTTCCGATATACCGAGAACTCGTGACATATTTATAAGAGGACTATGCCTAGAGTGAAGACAGGCCCATACATATTTGGAATACAATTAGCGGAATCATTTACAATCTTGGCAGCTACCTTAATGTAATACCCAGTATATGACTCTCAAGGTTTGCTCCTTCATCAGCGCTGACGTTAATTCGACAATGAAGCAAGTCTTGTAACAGCACAAACAATATATAATATCGAAATCAGTTTACATTATTTAGTTATCATCTAACTGTTTACCCTACAGTAGGTACCATTAATTTAATTACTTCTTTTCGCAGTGTTAAGATAATTAAATATATCTTTTTAATAAGTTGGTGTCTAAAGCCAAATTTCTACAATGTCCACAACATCTGGCGTGTTCTGGCAGTCACCCACCTTCACGTTAGTTAATTACTACATTAAACGAGGCAAAACGTACTTACTGCATCAAAAACCAGGTACCCAAGGTGATACAAACCCACCAATTTGAGAGAAATACGTGGCAATACCCGACTAAAATATTATAATCGGTTACAGCTATAAAGTTTACCCTAGGAGAGTACTTGCAAAGACATATCCACCTTTACATTGACGGACAAAAACATCTCTAAAACTTTGTTTCTTTTGTGATTTGGAATGTTCTCCTCACCCAATGTAATAACTATTCCCAACATATGGAAGCGAATAGGTGTTTCAGGTGCGCAGTAAGTATCGACTCTCAGCTGTGTGAACTCTTGGTATGAATATCCTGGGCGCAAACCAGCGACCGAAAGGAAAGGAGGCAGCATTGTGTCTAGTTGGCCTTGAGGGGTCTGGTCAGGTCTAACCCACTATTTACAAGGTTCGGGTGTTGGATTTAGACCTGACTTATGCTGGACCCTCACCACGGGTCGTCTTTACTAATCATGTCAGAGGTCCAAGTGAAGGCCAAAGGGTTCACTCCAGTCTTGGACCTCATTATTGTGAAGTATGAAGTGTATTGTTTATTTGGTGTATTAACCTCTACAACCTACGGATTTCTAACACTATATCTAACCTTGCGTCATCTTCACTGTGAGGTTGAATTTCCCCAGGGCTACACTGACAGGAAAATTTCCTCATTCCAGTGGGAAAATTTCACCAAGAACGCAATATCTACTTTCAAATCTTCTCCAAAGAAGTTTTAAAGTCAGATAATCTACCGGCGTGAAGATAAATTTAAATTTTACCCCAAGTAGAAAACTAGACTAGCCATACTACCAGAACTAAGGTCACACTTCGTATACAAGTAAAAACACTGAAGCATAAAATCTACAATAACGACTTGAACAAGTCAGTGGTCCAGGCATGGCCTTGCTCAAGTACAATTATGGCTTCCACAAACACAACCAGCGTTTGCGCAGAGCCTAGCTCGTGATTTAGCTAGAACCTGCATGAGGTCACTGTACAACAGAACATACGTTATCGTAAGCTACACCTTTAGTGTTATATTACAAGACACGGCATCATACTTTTTGTAAATAAAAATAATAATTCTGCAATTAGACATTTTACAAAGCTGTCACGTAATTTAGGTACTGTATTAAAACACCGTACATTAATTGTGAGTAAATAGTTTTAAATGTTTCTTTATGATACTCTCGGAAATTATGTGTGAACTGACAATAATTCCTTCTTTTCACAGATAATCATACCTGTGTAGCCATACCTTTAGTGATATTCCTAGAAGACACAACCATATTCTGTGCATGCGTATTACAGAATGGATATAGTATCCTTGGAAAGAATCCAGAGGAGAATGACAAGACTAATCCCGGGCATTAGGAACCTTGAGTACAGAGACAGGTTGAAGCATCTTAATTTGCACTCCCTCGAGAGACGTAGAGCGAGGGGCGACATGATAGAGATGTATAAATGGAAGTTAGGGCTAAACAAAGGTGACATTACAAAGGTACTCAAACTATCCAACCAGGAGCGAACTCGTAACAAATTTAGATTTAGGCGCGAAATAGATAAACATTGGTTTGGAAATAGAGTAGTGGATGAATGGAACAAGTTACCAAATATCATCATTAACTCGAATATGCTGGATAGCCTCAAACAAAGGTTGGATGCTTATATGAGCTATAGGGGTTGGGTGTAAATGGGACTGCCCAGTATGGGCCAATAGGCCCGCTGCAGTTTCCTCCATTCTTGTGTTATTATGTGTGTGTGTCAGTCCGGAAACTACATATTTCATGTGCAGGCACACAAATGAGCTACCAGGTGAGTATTTTTTACCTATAAATCAATCAACATTTTACAGGGAGCGCACACATTCGTGTGTTATGTTGCCTTCCTTCAGCAGCCATTACCCAGGAACACAGTGAAATGCTGTACAGTACTCTCCATACACCAAGTCACCTTTTGTTTGTGCACCACTATGCAGCCTACACCTCTTGCCAGGGCAAAACATACCATCAACATTCACACTGTACCACCAGTGGCCATCACGTCGCTCAGTAAAGCTCAGCAGATCTAGGAAGAACGCTTACCAATTCTTGTTCGCCACAGTGACGTCACGCATTCACGTACCTATTGATCAGGGTGAATGACCTGTACCTCCATGTCGTGTGTGTGATAGATTACATTTTATGGAGATGTATACGGGGAGTCAGGTCACATCACCCAACGTTGCCACCCTCATACAGGATCAATAATGTCAGCACCTCACTCAACACTTACCATTGATTGTGGTGTACATAATCAATATGCAGCTGCTCCACTACCATCAAACCATGTTTATACTATCTCTAGTTACTACACCGTCGCATAACTGTTAAACAAGTACATTTAGTTAAGCCTTTCATGCTGAAGTAAAGAGTTATCTGATTTTCCTTTGTTATATTTTTGTGGTTAGTGAGTAATAAGAGGAATGTATCGAACTACACACAATCCTGATCGAATGTACTGTATATACCAAGCAAGCTGGCCGATTTTTTTGTGATGTTCATGGTCACAATTTGAGAATTAGTGCTGATGAATTACTCCATCACAGAATATTTAATGCAGAGGGTTAACGAACGCATTATTGTTGTTAACTCATTTACCCAGGTTTTTAAACAATACTGTACTCATAAGTAGATTGTTAAAACTGATGACTTAAAAAATAGCTGAAACTAACC
This sequence comes from Homarus americanus, assembly GCF_018991925.1. Classification (NCBI taxonomy): domain Eukaryota; kingdom Metazoa; phylum Arthropoda; class Malacostraca; order Decapoda; family Nephropidae; genus Homarus; species Homarus americanus. The sequence goes on from NW_024754528.1 coordinate 1,794,270, forward strand.
AGCAAAAAGTGTATTTTGACTACCAAGAAGGTATTATTTTTTGCCATATTCCCGCAGACCTCGAAGTATTGCAAGCTCAAATACTGTTCTGTACGTTGTTGGTACTCAAGGCAAACCACTATGAGGCTTGCTGAAAATGTGAATATCTTAATACTGCAAGTTTTCTAGCCTTCACTGTAGTGAAATGTCAACAAACATCTTTGTTCGTAGGCAAAAGGTAGTTCATAAGAACAAAAGAAGAACATAAGAATGGAGGAAACTGCAGCGGGCCTATTGGCCCATACTGGACAGTCCCATCTACACCCAACCGCGAGGTTAAGTGTCAGTTAAGGAAAGTCTTTTTTTTTTAGGTTACTGTTCTAGTTTGTTGTGAATCTGAGTGAGGTTTCATCCAACAACGAATGTACATAACAACAAAATGTAGCATTTCAGCGTTACTCATATTTCCTCAGCACAATGTTGATTACTTTTAACTAACAGTAATTCTCTATAATAGCGTTCTTTGCCAGCCCTGTTACTGTATTTGTGTATAAAGAATTAAAGGTCCCCAAAAGACGACAATTGGGTGTTCAGTTGTCATTATTCAGTAAGCATGTGGACCAGTTGCTTTTCAAATAAAAGCAACTTTTTTCTTCAAATAAACGAGAAAACTCCAATCAAATCACGGCTGGCGATGATTTAACTACATTATTTATATTCACGTCAAGTCCTTAAATTCATATATCTTCAAAGGTCAAACATCGCGTGAATAGGTACGCTACTGGGGAGATTGTAAAGTTAAGAAACACTTTCCCCAATTACTAGAAACGACTTGAGCCATCACTGTTGTGTCGAAGGTGTGACTGTCCTACGAGCCTTCCTCATCACAGTCTCAGGTCCCTTGGCAACGAGCAGCCGCGCCCCGCTAGTCCGCAAACCATAAACTCATACCTAAACGTTATTTCGAGATACGGTCACTTTCTTGTTGAGGTCGGAATCTATAATGTAGAAAACATTTTTCATAGTGTGGAAATCATATTAAATGTGTATAAGAAAAAAATCAATTAACACTGAACCTTTCTTGGTTGCGTGACGGTTCTTTTAAGGTGTAACAAACGAATGACGAAACAGCTGTGCGCTGTTGCCATATTCCTGCTCCAACAAATTAGTAAAGCTGATCATACGATATATATATATATATATATATATATATATATATATATATATATATATATATATATATATATATATATATATATATATATATATATATATATACACACACTAGCGGAATCGCCTGCTCTTTCGTTAGGCCACGGTAGGACGCCACCCTCCAGGAGGCTCCACATTGCCTCACTGTAGTGCATTAAGGTGTCTGCTTTGATCCTGACTTTGTACTCGTCAGAAGGCATGTTTTCCAGGGCATTTTCGAATTACTGTACATACGTGTTGCGCTCATGCAGCATTTCTTGGATAGATAGGACAATGTCCTGTCTGACACCTTGAATATTGCCACACCTGATAGTAGTCTGCTTTTCATGATCTCCCATGAAGTAGATTTGGAGGAACTTTGCCTGCTCATCTTCCAGTGGTAAGAGGGATCCTGCTTTGTGATAGACGTGACCCTGGACTTTGAATGTGGGCATGTATCCATGCTCACGAACTACTCTGGTAGCTCCAAAGGATGTCATCTGGAAGCATGAATTGTACTTCAGTATATTTTCCAAGAAGTGTTTTGACTCTGGTGTTGTTCCCAGCATGAGAGTCTTCAATGATTGTGGTGGTTTTTCCAAATTTGGCAGTCGTACTTTCCCATGAGAGCAGCACAGTCCAGCAGATTCTCCTATATACTTCTTTGCACCGCAGTGTTCACATTTCTTATCCATGTTGACAATGACAACAGAGGGAAACTTTTCATATTCTATCTCATAGACATAGTTAAATGCTTTTCTTGCAAGTGGATGGCACTGTGTATTCTTTCTTAGAATTCTGGATCCCGCAGCTCTCTGTCAATTAGCTTTCAAACGAATTTCATGTGCTTGATCATTTTCTAGAGAAGGCCTTTCTGCTGTTTGCTATCTGTCAGCATTAAGACGGGATTCCCTTTCCTGATCTGTTTCCTGTGACCGACTGTCTGCTGTTCGCTCTCTCCGATCATTAAGACGGGATTCCCTTTCCTGATCTGTTTCCTGTGACCAACTGCCCGCTGTTCGCTCCGGGCGGCTCATTCGCTAGGCCTCGGTAGGACGCCACCCTCCGGGAGGCTTCACATTGTCTCACTGTTCAGTCCCCAAAACTTCTTCTTCCATCAATAGTTCATTAAGGGTGTACGTAAGTTCCACCATGTTTTTCACTACAGCGGTACAGCAAAGTATATTTTTTTAGCATTAAACTGTTATTATTTTATTGTCTAATCATCACTACATATAACATCATCCATCATCACATATAACACTATCCATCATCACTACATATAACACCACCCATCATCACTACATATAACACCATCCATCATCACTACATATAACACCATCCATCATCACTACATATAACACCACCCATCATCACTACATATAACACCATCCATCATCACTACATATAATACCACCCATCACCACTACATATAACATCATCCATCATCACTGCATATAACACCATCCATCTACAGATCTGTGAAGTACTTTCCGAGATTCTCGTGCGGACACACATACACACAAACACACACACAGACATACTTCTTTGTTATATATATATATATATATATATATATATATATATATATATATATATATATATATATATATATATATATATATATTCCGCATTTAGTATGCAAAGAGGGCACACATTTAGGAACACTGCAAAGATTATTTTGAGTCCCCAAATTAACCAGAGAGCTTTCGAAACACAATGCAAGTCAAGACAAGGACATTTGAATCGGTGGCGTATGTGACTTTTCCACGCTAAAATCTTGCACTTGTTTTCACTGGATAATATATCCAATGCGCTTGTATATAGAGACACGCCAGTACAGGTATATCGTTCTAGTTGAGATTTTTTGTACCAATTTGTTGTCTACATACATGACTGAGACACTACCTGGATACATAGCCTTAACTACTCTATCTGTACTTCACAACTAAAACTGTATTGATGATCTTGGGTAAATTTCTAATGGTATTTATTGGTCTGCATGATCGTGAATCAGATAACCATGGACACGGACTTTCCACTGGAACAAAACATTCTTCCTAATTCTATTTAAGCCTTCCATAAACCACCTTATAATCACTCTTCCTAGTCTCCCATACATTTTAAATACCATCTCCCCATCTTCATACTGTATATAAAAAAAGACATTTGCCCCTGACAAACTATCAATACAAATTCATCCCCAGCTCCCTAATTACTCAGCACATACAAGCGGACACACTCGCACACACGCATACAAATGCCTATATTTACGTATTGTACTTTCTTATTCTATCCTTCATTGTGAATGCTTACAACTCACCCTAACACTAGTGCTATGTCCTATCACAAGTGTGTGTGTGGTATGCCTGGTTGTTCATTCATAAGGTTAATACAATATACCTATTGTTATTCAGTTCAGGTAAAGTAACCAAACACTTCTCAGTTTGACAGGTAAAGTCGAACACCAACACTCCAAGGCTATGGTCACATCTGTAATTGTCTCGTCTAAGACCACATAACTATAGGCTTTCAATACTAACTTGAAATACGTAAAGGTTTCACATATGTAGATCTACCAATTTGGTGATAATTTTGGCATAAAATTCCTGATTCCAGTTTAAATACCTTGGTAAAAGATTTGATGACTATACAACTTCGAAAACACTAACATTTGGGGGCTCACTAACACTCGGCCGTTCTGGGTGACTTAGAATACTGAATGCAAACACTTACCTGGACTGACTCACGCCGTTGTCCTCTGCTGTATTTACCTCGAAGAAAACGAATGTTCATGAACTGAAGGACAAACGATATCACAAGATGAAGCAAGCAGAGTTCCGTGTTCGCTGTACAGTTAAGGTCCTGTTAAGTTTACGTATCGCTCAATTTATTCCTGAATTTAATAATTTCTATAAAAGGTAAACATGAATCATACAAAATAGTTCATTCATGCAATGATTTGGAAGATTATTATCACCCTTGACTCGGCACAAAAAATATTACTTTTATCTATAAAACAATGTGAGGTGAGGTTCCGGTGCGCAGCAATGTCAACGACACAGAATAGCTGGGCTTGGGATGTGCGCACTGAAGCTGACACCCCTCAGCCCTCACCAGAGAATGCACAGAATAGCTGGGCTTGGGATGTGCGCACTGAAGCTGGCGCCCCTCAGCCCTCACCAGAGAATGCACAGAATAGCTGGGCTTGGGATGTGCGCACTGAAGCTGGCGCCCCTCAGCCCTCACCAGTGAACGCAAGAACACTGTCTAAACGATAGCGAGTCAGTGCGTCTTTCCTAGATGTTGTAGTCAGTCACACGCACAACTAACAACAAGAGATACAGTCAAGTTGTATAAAAATAATGTAGACTTGGCCATCTTTGATCAAACCAAAAAATCTATTGCAAAACTTGACGAAATTAACCTCTGCAGTAATATATATTCGAAGGACATGGTTGGTCTCTAGGCAGACTCGCCTTGGTTGATACCTAACTTTCACGTAACTGTTGAAGGTCTTGGTATCACATGCAGCAGAAGGTTAAAGGTTATTGCAACTATCTACCAAAGTATACTTTTATGAACACATGATGAATAATTTTCTTTGGCGATTATAAAAACAAGACATACAGGGCAGCAAAACTGGTGTGCCTCTCACTTGACAAAGATAAAAAACGTTGAAACTCTATATCATGCAGTAAACGCACTAAATATGTAAGTTTTGGGTATTAACAGACTAATCTGCACATATTATGACTTACTTAGGTGTTTATGGTCTACTTACATGTTATGTTGTCAGGTAATGGAATCCCGCAGAGTATTTGTCTGTACGGAGGACAGATCAATACTGGACGACCGCCGCTCCTGGACTCTCCTACTCCGACAGGCGCTCACTCAGCTGTTCGAGTTGCCACCCATCGCCAGATCAGTATCTCAAGTTTTCGTTATACTCCAAATAATTCGTTCACTTGGCAAAAGTTATCATGACCTCTGTATTAACATTTGGAGTTTGGTTAAATGAGATTTCCCTTAAATTGTGTATGTTTTATTGAATTTATCCTTTTACCATTCTCGCGAAGAACTTTCCAAGTGCTTAAAAGAGGATATTCACTGTACAGTAACGCATTAAAATGATAAATCATCGCTATCAATAGAAACATTGATGAAGCCAGCCACTGTCGACCGTTGACAGTTCCCAGCTGATCGCTTGCCGTTGATCACGTGACCAAACACGAATGATGCCATTTTTCGCTTAACCTTGTGATTTGTTTACAATTATCTGTAGTTGCTTTTCCTCAATGAAATGAATTATGTGATGAGTAATGAAAAATTTACAGCGTTAAAGTGAAATTTGGCCCAAAATACGAGAAAAATAAGTTTTTTTTATTGACTAGTTGGCAAGTAGCCCTCCTCTCCTCGTGCGCGCGTCACTCATCACAACACACATATGCCATATCTTCACATACAGTAGATTCACCCGACTAATATTAAAGCTCTTCTTGTCCTAAAACGAGATCCCTTATTAGATATGAATAACCTATGTTCTAAAGTTAAAAAGCGGTATAAATCGTTGTTTCATAAGCTTATACGTGGCACCACAGGATCCGTGGTAAACAAAGAACCAAGAGAAGTTTAAAATACAAGGTCTCCTGGTGGCTTCCCGAGACCTGAACAACAGCCAGCAGAGTTCCCCCGGTCTCTAACAGGTGTTTGCACCAAATTATTAAAAAAAAAAATGCATGTGCCAGGAGTCAAAGCAGAAACTTAAAAGCGACGACGATATATAGTCAAATTTCTATAAGGAGCACGTAAATTCAACACACCATGTTCACACAAAACTAAGGGTCAGAGAGCTTCAGTTATGAGGTAAATAAGAGGGAGGAATAACTCTGAATTGGCTAAGAAATTTGGATTAAAAGAAAATAGACTTGTTTAACGAGAATATCAACGAAGTTTATCAATAATTATAATAATTATAAAAATAACAGCTGTGCTACGACTACGAATAGTATTTTAATAATTCATAAATATATCCTTCCTTCTACCATTATGAGAGTTCTGTTGAAGTGTTAAAAGTTTAACTAATGTTGACCTAGAAAAGACATGATAGGCATTGGGCAGATTAAAATTTAATGACCCGACTACAGAGCTGTGAGTGTAGTGCCAAGACCATTGACTAATATGAGGTTATGGTGTCGAAGGTCTGGATACACATATGTGGACACTTCATCCAGAATAGTTAACTTTAGTAAGAGACACACAGAGAGAGAGAGAGAGAGAGAGAGAGAGTTTCCGAGAGAGAGAGAGAGTTTCCTGTCTTGTAATATACGTAGAATGTTTCCTTCTAGTGACAGAAGGTTTCCCGCATAGTATCATAAAAGGTGAGCTGAAATACAGTAAGCAGCAGGTGGTGAGGTACTGTAACACGGCGCGCGCACGCACACACAGAGGCAGTAGGTAATTCCATTCTTGGCACCACTACTATACCTGGGCTGTGATTCACACGGGTCCACCAATCTAAATCAGCTAAAGTAGTCCGTATCCTGGCTTGAATCTGTTAAATGGCCAGTATTCATTTGAGCTGAGAAATATCGTCTGACGTTAACCAAATAAGATATTAAAAGTAGCGTCCCTGTAGTAAGGAATTAATATAGTAAATGGTTAATATTCTGGGGTGAATTTGGTTCAATACTCTGACTCAGCTAAATGGTCAACACCCAGGCAGGGTGTGTGACCCACTAACACACCATTTGAGAGAGAGCACTAGTAGTCAGACGAAGACGTTAAACCGACACCCCAAAAGTCTCACCACCCTATAGAGATCTTGAGCTCTAATTCACAAGCAACCGAGAAACAGCTGGCCCTTCGATGAACAGTCAGTAGAACAGATGGTTTTTTCTGCAAACAACTGATCCTCTAAACAAGCATAAAACAACCCATCTTTTCTGAAAAAATGGAAGCTAATTCTCCTGCATAACCCCCCCCCTCCCTCCCCGGCTGCTGCGATCCCGTAACCCCCCGTAGAAACAGCTGATCCTCACGTCTACACATCCCCCTCGCAACAACAGTCCCGCCTTCCCTCTCTCGCACGAGTTGCTGCGCTCCTCATCACCCCAGCTCCCAGACTGACCCGCCCCATAACAACAGTGACGTCATCTAGCTACTGTTTATGAATGCATTCTTTTAAAAAATCGTGCTATTGTTTTATTTAATATTATTTCTTTCTTGTGTGAAAGTAAGTCTCGTAGGCCTGAAGGTCCGCCCCATTTAATTATTAGCAGTGCGGATACGTCACAGTTAAATAGATCACCTGAAGATTAGACACCCCCAGCTTATTTCACCTGAATATAAATTACAGTACCTTAAAGCTACCTAGGAGTTAGGTTAGTCCAGGTTAGCGTTATGGTAAGTAATCTTCACGTGGTATAAGCTGGGGTGTCTATCTTCACAGGTAATCCCATTGAAAATAGTCTTCAGTATTCTAGGAGTTAATGACCGACACTGTCCATTATGTAGCTGGGTCGACTGGGGGTGCCTCACTCACTAGCCGACCATGAGACTCGAACCAGTGATCGATTGGACAAGGGACGAGTGCTATATCCACTTGGTCCCCCTATGCCCCCCCCACACACACACACACACATACACACACGCACGCACGACGTACACAATATCCTTAATCGACATACTACATATACCGGTATACGTGGTAATCATACACACACAAGTAATAAAATAACACACACAATTGACCACCAAAGGGTCAAGACGTACCTGGCGCTGCTCTGGCAGCAGCCAGGTCAACTGTTATGTTGACCCATACCAACTCCCTCCCCTGAACCCCTCCTCCCCACCGGAATATCAACAAGATCTCGCTAGAAGTTACTATTTCATTTAGGAAAGTAATGGAACCAGTGTTGAATAGTGGAGAACAGTGCTTAAGTCAGTGGAAAACACAGTAACAGTAATAGCTGAGTCATACCCAAGTTAACCTTCACACAGTGAGGTCCCAGGTACCCAGTGATAACTGTCCATGAGACCCAACAACAAGCAGCAATATGTTAATCCGTCCACCACAGGGAGTCCTGGGACCACACTTAACAGTACACCACTTGAGTGAGTGAGGTCCTGTGACACCAGGCCACGCGGTGTCCCAGTGACGCTACTTAGTGAATGAGTTGCTACAGCGGCATGTGTGGCCCATCTTAACACCATCTGTGAGGGAATTACTGCACCATGTGAGGCCCCTCGTAACACCATCTGTGAGGGAATTACTGCACCATGTGAGGCCCCTCGTAACACCATCTGTGAGGGAATTACTGCACCATGTGAGGCCCCTCATAACACCATCTGTGAGGGAATTACTGCACCATGTGAGGCCCCTCGTAACACCATCTGTGAGGGAGTTACTACACTACGTGTCTGCTGTTCAACACCTCAGCCCTCATGATCTACGTGACCTCCACTGTAAACATTAATCTGTATGTTCACTGTATGTTCCTTCACCTTTCTCTAATGAAGGCTTTTGTTAAACCACCAATGTATGTAATAAGTCATTTATGTCCAATGTATATTTTCAGCCTTTTCAATAAACCGTTTATTATTATTATTATTATTATTATTATTATTATTATTATTATTATTACACACACACACACCTCTGAATCCAGGAAATGACTCCTTAACCTTCCCACGCACTAAGTTAAAAATACTCATGGGTACATAATTATAAAAAAGAGTACAGTACAAAGTTCATGAGTGAATAAAAAATCTTCCGTTTGTACTTTATCGAAAAAACGAATAAATTGATCACCTGAAGATTAAACATCACAGTTTATTTCACCCTATAACGTTACCTTGCAGGGGTTATTGGTTTGGTTTGGCTAGCGTTAGGTTAGGGTCTTTAACCATCGAGTGAAATATACCAGGGAGCCTAATCTTCAGGTGGTCTAAATTACCGTATTATATATGTAGGCATATTTCGTAGTTGCTAGTATGGACTCGTAATAGGTAAGTCATTTACACAAGTACGATAACTTAACCCCATACGTACGATAACTTAACGCTATGAGTACGACAACCTACCCAATGCGTATGATACTGCAACTTTATTCCATACGTACGATAACTTAACCCCATACGTACGATAACTTAACCCCATACGTACGATAACTTAACCCCATACGTACGATAACTTAACCCCATACGTACGATAACTTAACCCCATACGTACGATAACTTAACCCCATACGAACGATAACTTACTCTAACCCCATTAGTACGACGACTTAATTTCTTAATGTGATAACTGATGATTTTTGGGAATACGAACAATAAAGGAATGTGTACCGTGAGCTACATGCGACTTAATGCTGAAAATCACCAGGTGTGCACGTGTCCGGTCTAGGAAGAGACACACACCTGATAACACACTAGTTCTAGTTTATGTTGTTATGGCATAGTATTGCACGACACTGATAAACAGCAAAGTAGGTGAGCATTATTATCTATATGATGAATCTAGCATATATTTCTTTATTTATCTATATATTTGCTTGCCTGCCTGTCTATCTATTTGTTTAACTGTCTGTTTATCAATTCAATTTCAATTGTTTATTCCTTGATAGAGGAAGCGGGATCCCAGTGCTGTCACTAGGTACCCCTGTACAATAACACCAGAAGCATCTGGCAAGTGTGACAAGTATATACAGTATAAATATTATAAAGGGGCTTACTAAAGCCTAAGGAAGGAAGGATATTCCTTTAACACATAATCAATATTATTTACATAATATCTGGCCAGTATGGGGAGGATCATCGTGTCTCCGTCAGGGGGTCGTGGAGTGGTGGTCCAGCAGGCGTCACGGAAGCGTTGTGTGTGGGGACATCTTAGGAGGTAGTGGAAAAGGGTGCTGCTGTCGGGTCTTCTGCATAATGCACAAGAGCGTTGCTCAGGGGATGCGGGGATACCAATCTCCCAAGCAAAGTCATACCCAATGATGATATGGGCAGCAATCACGTCCCCTTTCCGCGACCCTTTCCCGTAGACGTACGAGAGGTCAGGAAGTTTACGGAGGACATCGTACCAGGTGGGCGGGGAGTCCAGGGGGATGGCTGCTTCCCGAGCTTCTCTCTGTTGTCTGTCTATCTGTCTGCATGTGTGTCATTTATTTCACTTAAGTTATATAAAACAACCATTAAACTACCTATTCCTTCATCAAGTTTTCCCTTATCTTTTAATTTGATGAAACAATTACTCAACAGGTGTGTTTAACCCCCGTCATACACAAAGGCTTCTCGAGGTGCTTGATGTAGAGAAACTGTGAAGGTTAGCTGAATCCGGGTGACGTCACCATGATAGCACTAACCATGACAATACTGTATCAACCTAACACGCAATACTGAAGTCACTTGTGTTTTTTTTCTCTCCATTAACCTTCAGTATTATTGTTCTCAAGTTGAAGGCATCTTGAACGCAATATTTAAGTTAGTTGTTTCTTTCTGTTACACGCAATACTGACGTTTGTGTCTTCGTGAAACTTGAGTGTTATTGTCCTGAAGTAAACATCGTGAATTGTCAGTATGAGTTTATACTACCAACATCAACCTGTGTCCACATTATCACCTCTGAGGACCTTCCACTTCGCCTTACTAGTGACGTGACGACTTTCAGCAAGGATTTGAGTTTCCGGGGCCAAGGTTAACTGAGTAGTTACCTCGCTGAGATAACTTAACCCTAACAAACTTATCTTGCCTCACTTAACCTAACATATCCTTACCTAACCTTGCCTAAACTTAACAAATCTAAGTTAAATTAATACAACCTAATCTAATCTTATCTAACCGAGCCATTTTAACTTAATCTAACCTAAACTAATCCATATTAACAAACACACCTGATAATATATAGGCTTACCTAACCTAACCTAACCTAACCTAACCTAAACATATTTAAATTTTACACAACTAACTTAAATAATTCCTCACCTAACCTTAAAATAATCCTTCAACCCAAAACAAACCTGACTTACATTATTAACCTAACCTCAAGTTTTATACACACACAGAATAAATAATGACTAAAGGAACTGCATCCAAAACCACAAGTAGTATTGAATGGCGTATCAATAAGACGAGGCTATCCGAGACCACCTCCTCCCTCCCACCTCCCTTTGCTTAATACAAGATCTATACAGTATAATTATGAAGTAGGGACGATATTAGGCAGAATATAATATAAAGACATTATACATCTTATATTCGTAGTCATTTGTCACACCAAGAAATCTAAAATAAAAAATATCCCGTACACATTTTTCGCAGATGTAAGGATTTTAAAAGTTGTGCTCTCTCTCTCTCTCTCTCTCTCTCTCTGGTTGTAAGCTGTATTTGTGTGTGCGTGTGAGAGTAGGTGTGAGTGCATGTGTGTTAGTGTAAGTATGTGTCGGTATGCGTTAAGTGTGTGTGTTTTGCTACTGTCCTCCCTTAGTCACACACCTGGTGAACGTAGATAGCTCGGGTTGTTGCCACAGTTGTAACAGAAACCCGGTTGAAGGTGGCAGCTGGCCTGACGATATCTGTCATCTTTGTCTTCTACCAAGGATATGTGTGTGTGTGTGTGTGTGTGTTAAGACGGAAGTGTTGCCAATAGCCAGAATAAGCTGACCTTCGGCTGGGTCTAGGTCACTTTTATGTGCCAACCTCCTCCCCCACACACACACACATTCCCTTTCACTGAACTGCACTCGTTCATCTACACACACACGCACACAATGTGAATTTGCCAACCACCTGGCAGAGTCCCTGGGAGGGCGACTTACAACCTAAAGATATTCGTGAAATTTTACACTGCCTGGCCACTCCCCCCTCCTCCCAGGTATCTATGCAGGTTGCTGTTTAGTACAAAAATTAATTAAATCAAGGTAAGTGTGCGTAGTAATACTCCGGCCGTAGAACCAGAACAAGCTGATAACTACGAAAGCTATCTTGTGTGTGTGTGATAATGATAATAATAATAATAATAATAATAATAATAATAATAATAATAATAATTAACGGTGTATTGAAAAATTCGGCAGCCCGAAGGCTGAAAATATACATTGGACAAAAATTACTTATTACATACAAAGACATGGGGTGGGTGGGTCGTTTAACAAAAGCTTTCATTACTGAAAGGAGAAGGAACAATGATTGAACATATAAATTAATATAGTTTACAGTTGATGGCCCGGGCCTGGGCTGGTCATGGAGACACCAGGTGGTGTGGTGTTCACGTGGTGCAGTAACTCGTCCTCGGGTGTTGATATGAAGAACCTAACGTGGTCATGAGGACACCAGGTGGTGTGGTGTTCACGTGGTGCAGTATCTCGTCCTCGGGTGTTGTTGTGTTATCTCGTAGTCAGGTACATAGCCGGCCAGCCCTCTGTTGTTCCCATGGTGGACTGATTAGCACCTCCTGGTCAGAAGATGGCGGTCAGATCCCAGGGGTGCTTATCTCACTGGTGGGCCATATCTCACTGGTACTGTCTGGTGCTGAGTTCACTGGCTTAAACACTGTTCATCACTGTTCAACACTGATGCCACTTCTTTCCGAAACGAAATTGTCAGTTTTGATTATGTTGATATCCCGGTGGTGAGGATGGGTTGGGAAGAGGGACTTGGGGGAATTGGCCGAACATTGGCCAAGGGGGGTCGCTGCTTGGCAGGAGCAGCGCCTGAATAGGTCTCGATCCTACGGTGGTCAAGGATGTGTGTGTGGTCAGATCTAACTAAATCTAAAAGCCTTATCCAGCCTTAGTTGTATATATATTGTTTTTGTTTTGTTTTTCTTTAGTTTATATATTGTGTATGTACAGTGCGAGTGTATATATACTGTATGGATTTCCGAGTACTTTATTCTTTAAGTGTGCGTCTTTAACTCTTGTTCGAAAGCTAATTTAGTACAGTAATGAACAAATATAACCTTTTCTCTCGTTATAACTGTTACTGAACAAACAAAACCACCGAAAATTTAAACATGATACCCGAGGCACCGACTCTATACAGAGATAGTGGACTCTATACAGAAATAGTGAAGATAATAAATTAAGCGAGATAGTAGTGACTAGTGACTATGTTAGTAAGCAAATAGACAAACTAAAGCCTAATAAGTCACCAGGTCCCGATGAGATATTTGCCAGAGTATTAAAGGAATGTAAGGAAGAGCTTAGTATGCCTTTAGCAAAGTTGTTTAACATGTCCTTAAAAACAGGTGAGGTACCAGAATCCTGGAGGATAGCGAATGTAATACCGATTTTCAAGAAGGGAGATAGATCACTATCCTCTAACTACCGCCCACTCAGTCTAACATCAATTGTAGACAAATTACTGGAAGCAATCATTTCAAACTCTATTCGAAATCACCTGGAGAAGCACCGATTGATCAATGATTCCCAGCATGGCTTCACAAGCGGACGTTCATGTCTGACTAATCTATTAACATTCTTTTCATCTGTTTTCGAATCGGTGGACGAGGGGCACAATTATGATGTGGTATATCTCGACTTTAGCAAAGCCTTCGACAGAGTCCCCCACGAAAGACTAACAAGAAAAGTGGAGGCTCATGGCATTAAAGGAGATATTCTAAAGTGGATTAGGGCATGGTTACAGGACAGGAAACAGCGAGTGAGCACAAACGGCACTAAATCCAATTGGAGCAATGTCACTAGTGGAGTTCCCCAAGGCTCAGTACTCGGACCATTATTGTTTATTATATACATAAACGACATAGATATCGGCGTAGACAGTAACATAAGTAAATTTGTTGATGACACTAAAATAGGGCGTGTAATTAAATCTGACGAGGACTCCACAAAACTACAGGAAGATCTAAACAAATTTTTCGAATGGTCGGAAAAATGGCAGATGAAATTCAATGTGGACAAATGTAAAGTACTCAGTATAGGAGATGTAAACAGGGAAACCAGATGAACAACGATGCCATAGAGAAATCCGACTGCGAGAGAGATTTAGGAGTAATTATAAGTAGGAATCTTAAGCCAATTATTTATCCATTTAGGGTCATTGTTGTCTGATCTGAGTTTTTTGTATGGTATGTTCTGCCTTTGCGCATTAAGTAACTCATTATTTAAATTGTCGTGGAACTCGACAATCTCAGATCTCGTTATCAGGTCGGTGTCATCTGTCAGGTTCACGCCCAAGCGCGACACCCCCTCTCTCAGCTGCCTCTTTAAACTATCAAAGTTTGCCCTTCTGAAATCTGGGACTTTAATGGAATTTTCCTTATGTCTGACCTGAAAATCTAACTGGAATCTAATTTCTTTGTGATCGCTGTTTGCAAGTTCGTTCCCTACCTCGACATTGCTAATGAAGTTTTCTCTGTTCGACAGAACTAAATCAAGTATATTACTACCCTGGGTGGGTTCGGTTATATGTTGACTTAGGAAACAGTCCTGGGTCGTTTCGAGGAAATCCTCTGATACTGAGTTACCTGTAAGGTCAGTCCAATCTATTTGGCCAAGGTTAAAATCGCCTACTATACAGACTTTGTTGTGTATGGAAGCCCTGTGCATTTCATCCCAGATAAGTCGCTCATTAACTCTATCAAGGTTGGGAGGTCTATATATTACTCCTGTGATTAATTTTTTCCTACCGTCGATTAATTCTATCCAAATTGTTTCTGTATTCTGCTCAGTTTTTATTTCCTTATTTATTTCACACTTCAGATTATTCCTGACATAGATTGCTATTCCGCCTCCTTTCCTGGACGGCCTACCGGTATGGAACAATTTGTAACCCGCACTTTGGTATTCGACAGGCAACTCACGTGAGTCTAGGTTGATCCATGTTTCAGTGAATGCTATAATATCGATTTTTTCGGTACATACCAAGGCCCTAATATCATCCATTTTGTTTCTCATACTTCTACTGTTCGCGTAGTAGACATTTAAGTTAGTCGTGTTCTGAGTCCTCAGGTTTATTTAGCAATTACCCCAGAAAGTTACGTAATTACAAATTTCCGGAGTTCTTTATAGCCCCCGCATCTTTTTCCTTCATGGTAGAGGAGAGGATAGACTGAACGGTGGGGGATAATTGCCACGCTCGGGAACACCATTGGGGATGCACCGAACACAAGACCCCTCGCTAAATCTCTAGTTCAGGGACACGGCGGATGTTTGCGCGACATCTAGCACTGAATAATGCACCATAGCTCCCTTTTACTAGATGTAACAGCTGAAGGAAACAGTTGATACGGAAATTGCACCAATATTTACAAGTAGTCTGGGATATTCCCGGAATCATTGAAGTCAACAACAATTTAGCACAGTTTTTAAATAGTGTTTATCTGGACAGTATGAAGTCCTTAACAGCGACAGACGGTATTGTCATTCATTCGCTTATGTGGCAACTCCATTGCATGAAGCCATTGTTGTAAATGTTACATTGCTTTTCTTTGTGACATGGGAAACTGTTTTATTTGTTTGGGTTGGTGAGCCTGAGGGAGGTAATTCTAGTTTTGATAATTAATGGTACATGATATAACGATTAGAACGTCTGTTTCACAGTTTCTCCATGTCACCAAAGTGAACACATCTAATTAGTTGTTTTGATTTTGAAGCTGCACCAAAAGGCTTTGATGATGTGATGGACTATTGTCTGCAGCATTATATGATGATCATAAACAAAAATGTGTTTTAACATACACACCGGTATTTACAAAGACCAAATACGTTTTCTATCAGTTCTTATCAATTTACGGAGGAAAATACAGTGTTACATGACGAGAATGGAAGTCCATCGTCCCGACCTCCCCACCCCATGAACGAGGTTGGCTGATGTACGATGCTGCCAAACTCTCCTCAAGCTCAAGGAAAGTTCCACTGAATCAGCCCTTTGTTAGAACCTCCAAGGAAAGTTACACCAATTGGAACACAAACATCAGGTCGTTTAGATCTTACTTCAATTTTAATTTAAATATGTATCAAATTCGAGTCCTTAATAGTCTCATAAAAGAAAAACTGCTAAATTAACTAACGGATACACTTTTTGTGATTACGTACATACTGTAGATATATATTCACTTTGCTTCAGTATGACTACAGACTGTACAGGTATACATTTTTTAAACGAGTCGATTCAACCATGAGTGCCTCAAGAAAGCGTTAATAACTTATTTCCAAGAGGGTCAGGGAAAATTTACAAACTGGCATTAGGAACCTTGAGTACAGAGACAGGTTAAAGCATCTTAATTTGCACTCCCTCGAGAGACGTAGAGTGAGGGGCGACCTGATAGAGGTGTATAAATGGAAGTCAGGGCTGAACAAAGGGGACATTACAAAGGTACTCAAACTATCCAACCAGGAGCGAACTCGTAACAATGGTTTTAAATTAGACAAATTTAGATTTACGCGCGAAATAGGTAAACACTGGTTTGGAAATAGAGTAGTGGACGAGTGGAGCAAGTTACCAAACATCATCATTAACTCGAATACGCTGAATAGCTTCAAACATAGGTTGGATGGATATATGAGCAATAGGGGTTGGGTGTAAACGAGACTGCCCAGTATGGGCCAATAGGCCCGCTGCAGTTTCCTCCGTTCTTATGTTCTTAAGAGTCAATGCAGTGGTGAGTGTCCTTGATGCAGTTAAAAGCCTAGCTAGTCGACTACACTCACCTTGCAACGCCCCAAAGGTACCATCATCCTCCTTGGCCTTGAGAGATTATGTAGAGAAAGTGCATTCTTATTTTGTACCTTACCTTATTTTATCGTTGTTTATTGTGAACAATCTATTATCTTTAATATTTATAAACTAAGATGCAAAAAAAATATTAACGTTTCGTGTTTCATTATACAAGACATTCACTCACCAATTAACAGCCCCTCCCTATTCTATCCACAAGGCTGGTCGTTGGCTCATCCCACCCTATTGCTTAACCCCTTTCTGTAATGTATGTATCCGTATATGCTGCGAGAGAGAGAGGGAAGGAGGTAGAGAAAAGGAGGGAGGGGGGAAAAGGAGACAAAGCCACCACTACCCAGACAATTATGCCCCTCCGCCCACCAACCCTCCCACGTCTCAAGATGAAACATGTTCCTGCACACTCACACACGTTGTTTGGATCAACTCCACACACCTGACTCACATCCCCCTAACCTTCCCAATTTTCAGTGGTAACAAATAGTGGGGTTAACGACTCTCACTGTGGTAAAGGTTTCTGACAGGGACAAAGTGAGACAAAGGAGATGAAGGGTACCTGTCGTGGGACTGATGCAGAGTTCGTAATAAGACAAGCAGTGTGGGATATCCTCTGTCACTGATGGTGAACGAATGTTTGGGCCACGATTAAGTTAGATTAGGCCCTTAACCACCGTAACCCAAACCAAACGTCCGTGACTCAAACATCCTACATTTGTCACTGTGAGATTTACTGGAGAGGCGTACAATGACAATATTATGCCTGTGAGCTCTAAGTCGATGTCGACGAAACTTGTGTGGGAAAGACAGAAACTGGTGAAAGTGTTAGATAGATACAGGGCCGGATTCAGGAGTGGGCAAAGTGGGCAGCTGCCCAGGGGCCTCCACATATTACAATATTTTATTTATTTGTTTATTCATTTGGATTATTTTTATTTTCATTCTTTAAAATTCATGTTTATCTATTCCGTCACGTAAAACTATGTTCAACAAGAAGAGTCTTAGAAATTAGGCTAGCTACTCCTTGAAATTCATGAATACCTGGTTTTCCTATGAGCCGACTTGAAACCACATGAATGACTCCAGTCATGTCTCACTTTTGTGTGTGTGTATTTGTGTGTGTTGGGAATTTGTACACTATCAATAAATATACAGTTAATTAAAAATTTCTCAATGTTCTAATTTCCCCAATATACAGTAACTGCATATGGCTTCAAAATTTTCCAAAGAAGTGTTCAAATTTCAAAATTTTCCCGGGTGGCTTACAGCGGCCCCCTGAAACTCCAAGATATTTAGGGTCGCTTCACTCGCCACCCCACCCTCTTGGGTAGTTATAATAAGAACATAAGAATGGAGGAAACTGCAGCGAGCCTATTGGCCCATACTGGGCAGTCCCGTTTACACCCAACCCCTATTGCTCATATAAGCATCCAACCTATGTTTGAAGCTATTCAGCGTATTCGAGTTAATGATGATATTTGGTAACTTGTTCCATTCATCCACTACTCCGTTTCCAAACCAGTGTTTACCTATTTCACGCCTAAATCTAAATTTGTCTTATTTAAAACCAGTGTTACGAGTTCGCTCCTGGTTGGATAGTTTGAGTACCTTTGTAATGTCCCCTTTGTTTAGCCCTGCCTTCCACTTATATACATCTATCAGGTCGCCCCTCGCTCTGCGTCTCTCGAGGGAGTGCAAATTAAGATGCTTTAACCTGTCTCCATACTCAAGGTTCCTAATGCCCGGAATTCTTTCCAAGGATTCTATATCCATTCTGTAATATGGTGACCAGAACTGAACTGCGTAATCCAGGTGTGGTCTCACAAGAGCAAGATACAGTTTTAGGATGACCTCGCTAGTCTTGTAGCTAACACTCCTTTGTATGAAACCAAGTACTTTATTAGCCTTGTTACGAGCAAAAACACATTGTTTACTTGGCTTAAGGTTCCTACTTATCATTATTCCTAAATCTCTCTCGCAGTCGGATTTCTCTAAGGGCATCGTTGTTCATCTGGTATCTGGTTTCCCTGTTTACATCTCCTATACTGAGTACTTTACATTTGTCCACGTTGAATTTCATCTGCCATTTTTCAGACCATTCGAAAAATTTGTTTAGATCTTCCTGTAGTTTTGTGGAGTCCTCATCAGATTTAATAACACGTCCTATTTTAGTGTCATCAGCAAATTTGCTTATGTTGCTGTCTATGCTGATATCTATGTCGTTTATGTATATAATAAATAATAATGGTCCAAGTACCGAGCCTTGGGGAACTCCACTTGTGACGTTGCTCCAATGGGACTTATAGCCATTAATGCTCACTTGCTGTTTCCTGTCCTGTAACCACGCCCTAATCCATTTAAGGATATTACCTTTGATGCCATGTGCTTCTACCTTTCTAATTAGTCTTTCGTGGGGGACTCTGTCGAAGGCTTTGCTAAAGTCGAGATATACCACATCATAATTGTGCCCCTCGTCCACTGATTCGAAAACTGATGAAAAGAATGTTAATAGATTAGTCAGACATGAACGTCCGCTTGTGAAGCCATGCTGGGGATCATTGATCAATCGGTGCTTCTCCAGGTGATTTTGAATAGAATTTGAAATGACTGCTTCCAGTAATTTGACTACTATTGATGTTAGACTGATTGGGCGGTAGTTAGAGGATAGTGATCTATCCCCCTTCTTGAAAATCGGTATTACATTCTCTATCCTCCAGGATTCTGGTGCTACACCTGTTTTTAAGGACATGTTAAACAACTTTGTTAAGGGCATACTAAGCTCTTCCTTACATTCCTTTAATACTCTGGCAAATATCTCATCGGGACCAGGTGACTTATTAGGCTTTAGTTTGTCTATTTGCTTAGTAACATCGTTACTAGTCACTACTATCTCGCTTAATTTGTTTTCTTCACTATCTCTGAATAGAGTCGGTGCCTCGGGTATCATGTTTAAATTTTCGGTGGTGAAAACTGTTGAAAAATATTTATTCAAATTATTGCTCATTTCTCTGTCGTTATCAGTGAGCTCGCCGGTATCTGATCGTATTGGTCCAATCTTTTCTCGTGTTTTAGTTTGATACATTTGGTAGAATCCTTTGGGGTTTGTCTTCGCCTCCCTTGCTATCCTTACCTCATTATTCCTCTTGGCTTTCCTTATCTCGGTTTCAACCCTACTCACCAATACCTTATAATAATCCTGGAGGTAAATTTCGCCACGATTTATCCTTCTACCTATAGCCTTCCTTTGGCCAATGATGTTCTTTAAATAATTACTTATCCATTTAGGGTCATTGTTGTCTGATCTGAGTTTTTTGTATGGTATGTTCTGCCTTTGTGCATTAAGTAACTCATTATTTAAATTGTCGTGGAACTCGGCAATCTCAGATCTCGTTATGAGGTCGGTGTCATCAGTAATGAGGGGGGCTTTCACAAAGTGGTTGCCCATGGGCCTCCACAGGTCTAAATCCGGCACTGGGTGGATATATCATCAGCACTTTGCTTTTTCCTGAAGGTGGGTTGTAGGAAGGGGGACTAAACTGTCTTCTTGGTGTTGTAAGACTGTGAGAGCCAGTTGGTGACATTTAGCATGCATACCTTAGAGTGCGAGGGGGAAGCTTTTAGATGTATTCCTATGCATGTTCATTTTACAGTAGTTGGTAATTACTGTACCTGTGCTGTATAGAGAGATGTATGTCTTTATGTTTGAAAAAAGTAAGCTATCACTACTAGTGCAGCTTCTGTTGTTGTTTCTTAAGGATTTTGAATGAATATTTCTAAACAATGTAAGGATTTTGAATTTGAAATATTCCTTATTAGTATAAAATTTGAAGACTGTGGTTGTAAATAAAGTAAGGATTCTGAATTTAATATTCCTTAATAAGTATGGGATTTCGAATATTTCAGAGCACATTTAAAGGTAATTGAATCTCCATATCCCAGAACACTACATGAATCATCGTCCGGCTGATGTAAGTATAAGAAAACCGGTCGAAACCTGTATAATATTTACGGTGGCCGCAGACGGGATGCGATCCACTGGCAGTACAGGTTACCCCAGTGAGGCAGCCGCGATCACTTGTGGTACGTATTAGCTTCCCATATTATTTCACTTATTTTATGACACAACAGTACAGGTTACATATTCTGTACATGTTACGACTAGGGTTTCAAAATTATTACTGTACACGAACGTTGCTTGACATCAACAGACATCATTCTCGCACTCGTGCTAGCTAATTTTCTTAGCAATTTAAGACATAACTATAAATAGCATACATACATTCCTATAAATATATACAAGAATATAATCGACTCTACTCCCCTTATTATTCCTCACAACAACGACAGGAAGCCTGATCCACCCAACAATAACAAGCACACTAAACACCAAACACAGGGGAGGGGATACAGGATCTGAAACTTGCAAATAAAACTGGATTGAATAACTTACGAAAGCATTTCAAAACGTATAATCACATACATGGGAGAATAAAGGTGAATGTAAAAACGTTCATGCTCTGATATAACGTATGTGACTCGTACATTCCCTGGCTATGATTATCTCATCTCTACAGGCAATTCCCAAAAAAATTCGTCACTTGCAAATCTTGTATCTTCAATACAGAATAAATTATACTGTACTAAACTTACAGCCCAACTGAAATATGAGAAGCAGTGTGTATTATATACTTTGTTACCAAACCTGATAAACAATAAATATTAACAATAAAAGTGGAAGGAGATAGTTTGAACTTATCCTAGTGACACAAAAAATTGGCTTTCATGTCAACCTTACCGAATCGCGAGGTAGGATATCAAATTTTACCTACAGTACAGTATATCATAGTTCTACCGCTAGCTGAAATAAATAATTTAAACTACAGCATTTCAATATTGTTGGCGTTTTCTTATAATATTTTTTTTCTGCATTTCTGATGATGTTCAGAGATAAGCCACATAAGCAACAGGGAGTTATGTTCTACAGGCCTAAGACGCTGGGGAGGCCAAATGGGTGAAAATAAATCCCCCACATTTAAGGACAGAACTCTCCCAGAGATTAAGGACATACAGTGCAGTATATAACTTAAACTCAGCGAGATCTTCCGTGTGATATTTTAAGTTCATCACATCAAAATCATGTTCACACTATTTTCCTGTCTTTTCACACTGTCCCAGCTGATTCAACAAGACTCGGGTACCGCTGTCGCTTTACTCTCTAGGTTGCCTATGGGAATTAGTATAAATTATTAGAAAAAAAAGTCCTCTGTCCTGTTCCTGGGTGGCTTCTCAATATCCCTGGCCTATACCTCTTTGGCTTCCCATAGTGTCGACATGTACACAGAGGCCAACACGGGCGTAGCACTTCCAGGATCCACTTCCGTTTTATCACCGAATTGATCTATATCTCTCTCTCTCTCTCTCTCTCTCTCTCTCTAGTAAATTCAAATATAACAAATATAACCCATTCCTGGTTCACAAATAGGGTGGTGGACGAGTGGAACAAGCTTAGCAACTTTGTAGTAAGTGCTGGAACGCTGGAAAGTTTCAAAAGGAGGCTAGATAGATTCATGGATGATAGAGAGTGGTAGTAACTCTCGATAGGAGCTGCCATGCACAGGTCAACCGGCCTATTGCAGACTCCTTATGTTCTTATGTTCTTATAACGTTGACCAAGTGACACAGAGAGCATGTTCTCCTCGACCCCTCCGCTGGTAGCTAATTTCGTGCTACTGGCGAAATGAATGAAGCCAAACAACGTCCCATCTTATCAGCGAAGCGGGGTGTGGAGTGGCGTGCGGGAATGAGGTAAGGTGCAGTGGAGTGTGGGGAGTGAGGCAAGGTGGAGTGGGGTGTGGAGTGGCGTGTGGGAATGAGGTAAGGTGGAGTGTGGGGGAGTGAGGCAAGGTGGAGTGGGGTGTGGAGTGGCGTGTGGGAGTGAGGCAAGTAGGACAGGACGGGGTGAGGTAAAGTAGGACGGAGCAGGGCAGGACGGGGTGAGGTAAAGTAGGGCAGAATGGAGTGAGGTAAAGTAGGGCAGAATGGAGTGAGGTAAAGTAGGACGGGGCAGGGCAGGACGGGGTGAGGTAAAGTAGGGCAGAATGGCGTGAGGTAAAGTAGGACGGGGCAGGACAGGACGGGGTGAGGTAAAGTAGGGCAGAATGGAGTGAGGTAAAGTAGGGCGGGGTGAGGTAAAGTAGGGCGGGGCGGGGCCTGTGGAGAGGGTTCCGGTCACGTGATGATCAGCTGACCAAACCTTGCATATGACGTAGCCGGCTCCACCTACCTCAGCCCGGCCAACCTATTCGAGGATATTTCACCCCTTCCCTCGGGACAAACAAGGGCTTGCCTACACCCCTCGCCTAAAATTACCTACCGCAAGTGTACCGGTATACCAGTTACATAAATTGGCCAATATGTTGGAAATATACGGAAAGAGTTTAATTTTCAGGCGACCTAAACTGTTATCAACCAGTCGTAAAGTATATAAGCACAATTTCTATTCTTCGTGACGCACTGTTTGTATGATTCTGTTACTAAGCGACCAAGTCTATCCTAGCCAATTAGTACAGGCTATCCATATATAGGTCAAGTTACTACTGTCGAATTATTGTGCCCGCCTGCTCTTTAGACTTCAATGTCAACCTGTAACATTTCTGACTGGATTTCCCACTTCTGGTATAGCTACGCACTCAGGTCTCCATTAGTACTTTAGTTAGTTTTTTTTAATGCCAATTTATAAAAATACTCCTGACACTTCACCATATTAAAGGTGCAGTATGGAATCAATGGTGGAATAGCCAGCAAGACCAATAGTTTTATATTTAGCTCAAAACTAAAACTATCTAGGCGCAATTGGTTTGGTTTGTCATCTGTTTTAATACATAAATGGCTTAACTTATATTTTATTTATATATTTCAACACTGGCCATTTTGCTTTCATCCTGGGGACAAATTTCAGTCACTGGGATGCGCTGCAGTACACTTTCCGGTCTTTGTCCGCATTTGTTACGTCCATGTACTCGTTGTCAGCACAATTTACATAAAAAACACACCCTCTTTTTTTTGTAAGCACTGTCTGCCATGAACATTAACCCACGATCCCTTTTTTTCAAGTAACTTCGAATTTTAAACGAACGGACACAATGTACCTTATGACGTAATGACATACGCATCTCTTACGTCACGGGTTCATTTGTAAACAACACTCAGCTGAGCGAGTAAGCGCATCCACGCATCTGATTCTCTGAGCTCTACTGCACAAAACCTTTAGAACCACACCACATTTTAACCTTCGTATTGTTGGAACATCCTGCACCACAAAACGCTGCACCATAACATAATCGATGATACCCCATAATATTTACATACCTTGGACTGAGCGAGCGTAGCTACCCATGATGCGAGGTTGATTATACCCTCCTTCTGTCTGCTAGTGATGCCTCTGGGAACCTCCAATCCTGTAAAATAATTGTGCCATCGAAATATATACCATGTATATTCTAAACATTTTACTATGAATAATTTAAACAACAAATTTACACCTCTTTGACAAATAAGTGCGAAACGCAGCATTCAGTTAACTAATATATTGTAATGATAAATATTCCACATGAATATGTAGGGCAGCATCCGTGCAGCCAACACCCAGCTACCCCAGGACATAAGTTTAACCCCACCAGTAACAACACACCACTACATTTTCACAGGAAGTCAGGCACATTAATCACATTGTACAGTGCTATAGAAATGCCACAACGTATTCATAAATTACCTTAATAATCACACGATGTAGTTTATTTGAGAAAGTATCAGGTAGAGAGCGTGTGTTAGAACCGTCGTTGGGTGTGTTGAAGTTAGAAGTGCGCGTCGTTGTAGGGGCTGGGCTTTGGTTACTCCACTGCGCAGCTGATTTTGGCAGATGTTAGACAAAGCACTCCGTAACCTAGCTGTATCCTACTTATAAATATGACATTATTATGGCGTGTAAAGCCCCAAGATATACTCGTTTTAGGACAATGTCTCACATAATGGATATATCAATGCATGAACAGTACATGTTACAAAATAAGAAAAATATTACATATACTACAGCGCTTCGGATGCAACACTTCGATAAGTTGCCAACGTTTCTATTCCTCCTTGAGTATTGATGTTGTCTCCGTAAAAAGTATCGCTATTATTTGTATACAATCTAAATTATTCGTATATAGATGGTATGTGTAGCCACCTCATTCAGGACGATTTTAGTGTGAGCGATATGTAGGCGACTTTTCTCTATTCCAAAAACATTTCAATGTCTCGAAGAAGTTGCCAATAATGGGTTAAAAATTAAAGGTGTGGATGAGGTAACTTCTTCGTGCGTCACGGCTGGGTTGTTTCTGGTTTTACTGAACAGTGGGATTATAATGAGAAAATGTATAGAACTAAATATTTCCAATCTTACGCTTAACTAAATTGTTTGTTCCTCAAATTTCCTTTTTTTCGGTGTGAGTTAATGCTGTAGAGAACGTTTCCAACTTGTCCTATCCTTTTCTGTCCTGTCCTGACCTTATGCTTTTAATATAGACATTCCAAAAACAAAGTTAGGTTTGATTACAGTGTAGTTTCTCACAAGTGTTAAATTATTATAAGTGTGTGTGTGTGTGTGTGTGTGTGTGTGTGTGTGTGTGATGATAATAATAATAATAATAATAATAATAATAATAATAATAATAATAATAATTAATGGTTTATTGAAAAAGATCTGCAGCCCGGACCGAAAATATACATTGGACATACAGTAAATGACTTATTACATACATTGGTGGTTTAACAAAAGCCTTCACTAGAGAAAGGTAAAGGAACATAGAGTGAACATACAGATTAATGTAGGTGTTGAACAGCAAACACGTAGTGTAGTAACTCCCTCCCAGATGGTGTTAGGAGGGACCTCACGTTTTGTAGTAGTTCCCTCACAGATGGTGTTATGAGGGACCTGACGTGGTGTAGTAATTCCCTCACAGATGGTGTTATGAGGGACCTCACGTGGTGTAGTAATTCCCTTCCAGGTGATGTTATGAGGGGCCTGACGTGGTGTAGTAATTCTCTCTCAGATGGTGTTTTGAGGGGCCTGATGTGGTGTAGTAATTCCCTCACAGATGGTGTTATGAAGGGCCTGATGTGGTGTAGTAATTCCCTCACAGATGGTGTCAGGAGGGACCTCACGTGGTGTAGTAATTCCCTCACAGAGGGCGTTATGAGGGACCTCACGTGGTGTAGTAATTCCCTTCCAGGTGATGTTATGAGGGGCCTGACGTGGTGTAGTAATTCTCTCACAGATGGTGTTATGAGGGACCTGACGTGGTGTAGTAATTCCCTCACAGATGGTGTTGTGAGGGCCCTGACTTGGTGTAGTAATTCCCTCACAGATGGTGTTATGAGGGACATGACGTGGTGTAGTAATTCCCTCACAGGTGGTGTTATGAGGGACCTGACGTGGTGTAGTAATTCCCTCACAGATGGTGTTATATGAGTGAGGTGTGATCCTAGGCCTTCCTATCGTAGACAGATGGTGTTATATGAGTGAGGTGTGGTCCTAGGCCTTCCTATCGTAGACAGATGGTGTTATATGAGTGAGGTGTGGTCCTAAGCCTTCCTATCGTAGACAGATGGTGTTATATGAGTGAGGTGTGATCCTAAGCCTTCCTATCGTAGACAGATGGTGTTATATGAGTGAGGTGTGGTCCTAGGCCTTCCTATCGTAGACAGATTAACACATCGCTGGTTGTGTGTGCCATATGATCTCCGTCAACCTCTACTGTGTTTTGACAAGAAGACATAAACATCTCCGTAAGCCTATTTTACACTCACTGAATTATTTGATTTAATTCAACGATAACGTAGCACCTCGGTCTACAAATGCGGAAATTTGTCTATGGATAATTGTGAGGAAATTATTTTTGTCAGGACACTTTAGGATACTAAACAGCGAAGAAGATAAGTTATTAAAACATTTGTTACGCATAGGTTTATAAGCTTTCACACCCATACTAAACTATGCTTTATATATAACCTAACCTAACCTAACCTCACCTCACCTCACATTCATAGAGTGCCGTATAGGATTATGCATTGCCTTGTGTTATCTATTTCTGGCTATATTTTGTTGAGTAGTGACCGTGTTATCTTGTGATTATTTCTTGATTGTCCGAGTAAAGAGATATCCTCTCTTCTGGTTTTTTGTCACCCTTGGAAATCCCTGGCTTTTGATTCTCCTGTTTTAAAGATCATGAATACACATACACATACCTACACATATATACATAGATCAGATTCATGTGGGTGTTGTAACTGTTCACTGCCACACAGGACAGAGGTTCGTACACAAAGAAATGCATGGGTGTTGTAACTGTTCACTGCCACACAGGACAGAGGTTCGTACACAAAGAAATGCATCATATTCATTAGCAGTATATATAGGTCAGTCATGTGGGTGATGTCACTGTTCGCTGCCATGCATGACAGTGGTTCATATACATTGGACGTCATATTCTAATTGAAGACTAATCAGTGTGGGTTAGCAAATTTGGGATAAACAGCAAGAATGTCGGCAGTAAGGACGGCGACCTGGAGGTATGGAGCACTTCACCAGGGCTAACCTTCCGGGGTCAGATTCTCAAAGGTTCGTAACTGAAGATTTAAGAATACACCTTAATAACTAACTAAAGGTATAGCATAGAAATAGTGACCTAAAATAACCTTTGCATTATAATGAGCACCAGGGTTGAGACAAACTAACGTACAGAATCTTTACGGGGTTGAGACAAAAATAACGTATTTATTTGTTTTCAAAGTGATTCCGTTAATTTTACTTCCCTATAAAGTGAACGATTTGCAAGAGTTAAAGTAGAGTCTCAGTGTAATTTTAGCGCCATTATTGGACGCTAGTTTTGTGGGTTAGGTTCAGTCAAACAGGTATATGCAGCCTTATGTTTTTAGTTCCGAGAAAGAAATATCGTCGTTCGAACCTTTCTTGGACAGTCTGTCCGCTGAGTCACAACGTCCTGGATCTACTTTTTCCATTTATCAGCTCTAATTATTATTGAGTTGCTCGTTCTTTATTTAGTACACACACACACACACACACACACACACACACACACACACACACGCGCGAAGCTAAACCAATTTACCCCTTCGCTCTAGTCTAGAAGCAGGCGTGGTAATCATAAAATTATCAATATTAATAATAATGATATCAAGATTAATGCCAACAACTCTAAAAACAACTACAACAAATACAACAATAAAGCCAACTATGTCTCAAACGAATACCAAGGTCAGCTTTCTCAAGTAAACAAAACCAGAATCACGACTCGTTTATAAGGTAAGAACGCACCCTTCCCGCCTTTGTTATAGTAGAAGACTAAAGCTGCGTCATCAAGTTGTTATTTCCAAGAGAGGATGGGGGAACATAACGCTCTACTGACGGTGCGAGGCGCGAGGTCCATATAACTGCGCTTATTGTACCTGCTGCTGCTTTGTTGTATCAAGCAGGTGGTGTCTGTTATCGCATTGAGTGATAAGTCAATAGGAAGCCCCCATTGGTTATTTCTGTAAGGTCTTCGTTAACTAGCTGGATGGAATAATAATAAGTGTTTAAAGTGGCGGGTTAGTGGTGCTCAGTGATTTAACACGATACAGGTATTTTGAATGACGTTGACGGGAACCAAGGAAGCCGCAGGAGGGGGTGGGGGTACGTGAGATACAGTTCCAGGAACCAAATGTATGTTGGGCGTGTACAGAATAATAATAATAATGATAATAATAATAAACGGTTTATTAATTGAGTTGCAGCCGGTGGTTGAAAATATACAGACTTACATTTGATTTAGACATAATGATATAATATGCATTGAATATATTTACACATGGTTTATTCAAGAAAAAATCAAAATGACTAAGTTACATTGAGATGGGGTTGACATCTCAAATTCAGCCATTTTGAGAAAAATGTTATAATGCATTAATGCGCAAGTAACAGCTAAGATCTTTCATGCGTATACTTAGTAATATTGTCAACAAATAAAAATAATGCATAATACAACAATATGCTTTTATTTGCTCTTACATTCGAGAATATTACAATAAACTGCAGGGAAGTTATGATTCCCCACCCCCAAAAATAATAATAATAAAAATGTAAACTAACCTCCGTAAGATCAATAAATAGTTTGTTACCGCGGCGTGTGCATATAGCCTAGGCGAGAGCGGGCGAGCGAGCATACCGTAGCTGCATTTAACGGCGGGATCTGCGTAGTAGCTGCAGGGCATGAGGCAAGGCCAGTTATATATCAGTAGGTGCGTACATTTTCATCTAGTGAACTTACAGGATGGAATATAATACGTACGATAATACTGTAAAAGCAGAAACTATGCAATGCTCATAAATCTATAACTGCATGGAGATGTAATTTTTAAGAGCCTAAAGATGTACAGACTGGAATAATATACAAGAAGAGAGGTCTCCCGTCATTTGTATTGGTTTTAAATTATAATGCTCTTTTAAAACCTCTGCGGAAGGTAAATTTTAGAATGTTGTTTCGTATTTTATTGTAAATTACCTGTATTTTTTTTTAAATTTTCTGTTTTCTAGGCTGGGATGATTTGTTTTCCCTGGTTCTCCGCTTCATTATAAACGACGATTTGTACGTAACAGGTCCATTGATATATATATATATATATATATATATATATATATATATATATATATATATATATATATATATATATATATATATATATATATATATATATATATATATATATATATATATAATATTTTTTTATTAGCACAAATACTAACATGGTTATGATTATTAAAATTACACGCAATGACAACATGAACCAGAGTGTAACAAACATAAAAAGAGATCAACTTGACAGTTGTAACACCATAAAACAGGGTTGGGTAAACCTATTATCTGACGGGCAGGCCACGCTAGTACTGGCAGTGCAAGTACAGTTAACTTCTGTAGTAGTATTGATAATAATTATACGTATTGTATAATACATATTACAGAGAATCACCTGAAGAATCAACCTGTCAGTGTCCACCAAAGTTTCGCCATCCTCCGACATCAATCATACGGCGCACAAGACAAATTTGTTCTCGTCTTATTTGGTCAGTTGTTTTAGTAACATGGAGCTGGTCGTTACCAAAAGTAGTAATCGGATAACTTTATTAACGGATTAATCTATTTTAATATTTTTGTTCTTAATTTGTTTTATATAGGTGCCGGAAGACACAACTCCAGCTCGGTAGACGGCATACTATTATTTTGGTGCTTACTGTAGCTCCTCCAACTAATATAGTTCCTTAATTGTCTTTACTAATATATTTGTTCCCATACATAAAATGTAAGCCCGACGGGGTAAACAGTACTGTATAGTAAGAAAAATATTTTGTTTAGGAAATATTCTTGAAGTTCCTTGGGAACTGCTGCTGGACTTGGGGATATTATTTACTGCAGCTATGACCAATGACGTAGATCTCGAGACAAAATCCCCCAGCTAAATTGGAAAGTATGACAAAAGCCCTCAGTTAAAGTGCGAAATAAGAAAATCCCCAGTTAAAGTGCAAAATAGGACAAAAGCCCCCAGTTAAAGTGAAAAATTGGACAAAATCCCCCAGTTAAAGTGCAAAGTATGACAAAATCCCCCAGTTAAAGTGCATTATAGGACAAAAGCTCCCAGTTAAAGTGCAAAGTATGACAAAATCCCCCAGTTAAAGTGAAATAAGTTAGGTTAGGTATTGATCCTAGGATAAAATAAATGTAATATTTGAATATTTTACATGTCAGAGAAGTGTTCATAAGTGTTATTATTATTTGTCCTAGAGGGTTTTGTCCGAGGGGGCTTTTGTCCGAGGGGGCTTTTGTCCGAGGAGGCTTTTGTCCGAGGAGGCTTTTGTTCTAGGGGCTTTTGTCCGAGGAGGCTTTTGTCCTAGGGGCTTTTGTCCGAGGGGGCTTTTGTCCGAGGGGGCTTTTGTCCTAGGGGGCTTTTGTTCGAGGGGGCTTTTGTTCGGGTGGTTCTTGTCTTAGGGGGCTTTTTTCCTAGGGGATTTTGTCCTGGGGGCTCTTGTCCTAAAGGGCTCTTGTCTTAGGGGGCTTTTGTCCTGGGGTGATTTTGTCCTAGGGGCTTTTATCCTAAGGGGCTCTTTTCCTAGGGGCTCTTGTCCGAGGGGTTTTTGTCCTAGGGGGCTCTTGTCCTAGCCTGGTTGAAAGCAAAGGTAACCCTAGAACACTATTTGCATCATTGACGTAAAAATTATATTACTGAGCTTCAACAACTAAGGTCTTTAAGCGGATAACAAATAAATTAAATAAGATATACAGTAACCATTTTTTGTATCTAATGGTATTCTTAATTTGAATCAACAGGTTGTTTTGTCAATGATTTTATGTTTGTATTTTTTTATTTTGACTAATTCCATGTGAAAGTATCTGGTGAATTGAAAAAAAAATCAGTATTGAAAAAAAAAAATTAGTATTAAATTTGAGCACTGGGACAACATATTGACAATGCTTTATTTCCAGATCACAATATGTTCAATTTACGTCGATTATATTTAATAAGGAGTCCTCTGATTATGAAAATTTAATCATAATCTTTTATTACTATATTAGAGAGAAATATATTGATTTTAATTAGATATTATTGCTCTATTTTTAATCTTTATTAAATATTATGTTATCGTATTTAAGGTATCAGTCTGACGATACACCTTCCCCTTCCCTCTATTACCATCATATTATATTGAGCTTAATATTTATGACTTATATAAGCAACAATATATTTTATAAATGATTTTTTTTATTATAGAAATACAATATAAGATTAACTACAGAAACCAACAGTAATAACGAGAATATTATTACAATTTGTAGTGGATGACTCAGTTGGTGTCTGGTGTTTGTACAGTGTTAACCAATGGCGAGTATTTCTCCGTCCTCTTATGTAGACAAAGGATATATTCAGGCAACCATTATCAGCAATGTGAGTTAGAAGCGATATTATTGACGGTACTGTCGTTTAAGTATAATAAAGATGTGGTATGTGTTACAGGATATAGGTGATGGAGGCTGTCCTGCTGAAGGTCGGGGATAGAACCAGAAATTATCGTTTTTTGCGTCTTTAAAATATTATATCAAGATAATGATTGATTTATTTATTTATAGATCCATAATGATTCAAATTTTAATGGTAGTTGATTAATCTCGGTATAAGAGTGACCTAGGTGTTAGAACAGGTGTATTTGTTAATAGTGGGTAAAAATGTTTGCCTACAGAATTTACCATTACAATTTATATTAGTGTTGAACTGTATGAGAAAAATGTGTATATATAAGATAGTAGCTTTTGATTTATATATACAGGTGTGGTTAATATACCTGGTTATATTGTTATTCAGTGTCATACAATAGAAAAACCACCCTATGGACTGTGGACTTAATTTCGAAAGATTATTTAATCATAGGCTGTGGCTTCTGTAACTTGACAAAAAATTATTACCAAGTTGTCTTATTCTAGCAGGAACAAACTTCAAAATACTGTATGTACCTCCAACCTTCAGTATTGGTCAGTGGTTCATTCCAACAAAGTCAGAATTAGTTTAGTGATAGATTTTGTCAATACAGAACACAGATTCACCAAAGACCGTGGCTTAGTCTATTGTTTGCATCCTCGATAGATTCATTAACTACATAGGCATTCAAGTTAAAACTATTCTATAAACAAAATCCCAGACCTTAATTATTTTGAAAGTAGGACATGGGCCATGGTGGTTAGGACGTATGGGCCATGGTGGTTAGGACGTATGGGCCATGGTGGCTAGGACGTATGGGCCATGGTGGTTAGGACGTATGGGCCATGGTGGTTAGGACGTATGGGCCATGGTGGTTAGGACGTATGGGCCATGGTGGTTAGGACGTATGGGCCATGGTGGTTAGGACGTATGGGCCATGCGTCAAAATAATATAAGTAACATATGTATATGAGATTTATCACAGTTTATTTCATATCACAATTTACTTTTAAAATATTTTGCTGCGCCTATTTTCTTTTTATTTAGATGATAGTTACTATAACAGTTCAGTGTTGTATGAATACCATATTTGTTATGGCACTACAGTACAGTACTGCAGCATCATATGTTAAAGCTTGTGTATTTTCATCTTCCAGATGGTCTTGTAATACTAAAACGTCATGAAGGGAGGCAGCACTGACACCCACAATGCAGATTCACAGGTAAGTTGATATAGTACTGTACTGTACAGTAGTACAACCTTTTTTGAATAAAGAAATAAAAGGTTAATATACAGTACAGTGCAGTATTAATAAATGAATGTACACACACACACACACACACACACACACACACACACACACACACAACGCTCTCTCCATCCTGGAAATGCCATCCCTCAGTGACCTCCACCACCACGCACTAGCAGGATTTGGCAGTGAGCTACTGCACCATCCTCGTTATCGCCACCTACTGCCACTGGCAGTCCCCCACCCACCTCTCGCAGTCCGCCACTACAACAAAATTCAGCCCATAAGGGCCGGCACTGATAGATATAAGAACAGCACCATCCCATCTATTGTCAAAATAATAAACAGCTCCTGATTCATGTACTGTACAGTCCTGTAAATGTATTAAATGTATATTATTATGTCTAAATCACATGTAAGCTTGTATATTCTTAGCCACTGGCTGCAACTCTATTAATAAACCGTTTATTATTATTTTACACACACATTTTTGTCTAATTTATATTTTCAGCCTTCGGGCTGCAAAACTTTTCCAATAAACTGTTAATTATTATCATTATTTTTATCACACACACACACACACACACAGTACTGTGGTGTGCAGACGTCATCCTTAGTGCTTGCAGGAGCAGCCTGTGTATTAACCACCTTGTAAAGCACAGGCATAATATTCATATCTCAGAGCATAAGGTTTATCACTCTTCTTTTGGTGTGTACAATCCAGAAGTTTACATTTATGTCTGCCACCAGCATGTGCCTACATTAGAACAGTAAGCCTTTCATTAGATCTATCTTATCGACTCATTATTAGTAAAGAAACGTAAATGGAATGTGATGTACACTAATCTTTATGGTTATTGGTGAAAACCTGCACACTATTTGCTCATTCATTCATACTGTACTTCTTGTTAGTTGTTCTCAGACTTGAATAATATACTATAATATACTGTACTATGTGTTGCCTTTAATCACTGCTATCAAAGGTGAAAAATGGAGGAATAAAGGAAAACTGGCCTAGAAAGTCATTTATGGAGCTGTCTACAAGGAACCAACCTAACCTAACCAAAAGGACCATACAGTAGGATTGTTTGGTTATAGATAAAGTATAAATGGTTTCCTAATACATTTCTTCCAATTTCCTTCATTGTCATTGAATCCTATTTATTAAAACGAGTATAGCAGCAGAGATCATGTCAAGAAATAGCTACGAAGAAGTCAAGTGGTGGGACTGAACTAAACTCTCTTTCATGTCTTAATTGGTTAGGTATCAACACATCAGATTTATATTAGGAAGCAGGCATTAATGGTGAAGCTTTTTAGTGTGTTGGAGTGTAATTTTTTTTAAGATAGTAATTGTATATATCCACTGGTGTTGCAATTTTGTTATAAATGACTGTAGACTGAACAGGTATTCCATTAGCTGGGAAATATTAAGATCTGGTGTGATATGTGTGTGGTCAACTTTATCCTTATTCTGGCTATTGTTCAGTTTTGTGTATATTTTTATAGTTCTCTTTTTGCTCATATTGATAACATATTCTGCAGTTCATGATGATACAGTACTAGTTCTTTAAGCTTTCAAAATACAGTAATACAGTTCTATATTGGAGTACAGTACTGTGCAATATTTAATGTGTAAGTCTGTGGAAGTCCCTTAGACAATATTGTTACTATCAGGTCACTCAGCTGTACCTGTAGTACAGTAGCAGCTTTATTTAATAAGTGCAAGTACTGTATTGTAATATTTAAATTAAAATAAGGCTTATTTCAGGATGAGGTTGTGGAACGTGTCAAGGCCCGCCTCCAGGAGGAAGGAAGGGAGGCTCGCAACCTTGTGGCGTACTCGCTACTCCTTCAGGACCCACCACACACCGAGTCTGGTGAGTCATTTGGTATAGGAATTCAGGTCACACCACTTAGTGATGCCATTTAGCAGGTGCAGATACTTCAGAGTGATAATATGTAGGAGGTGCAGGTTACATCATCATCAACATTTGCAGCTATCTTCCACACGTGAATGAGTTACTGTGATTATCTGATGGCAGCTCCCCATGCTGCACTCTTTCATGCAGTCTCTCTTCTCAGGTGCTCTTAACTAAAGTCATTTCTTGTAAGCCTCTCTACATGTCATTTTTGTCGTGCCCTGGCTCTCCCCACTCCACATTTAGACTTGCACATCGTTTGACCCATTTGGTCTGATCCATTCTCTTCACTTGCTTAAAACATCTCAGCCTACCCCTACACAAAACTTTGCAATTACTGTATTCTCATTACCCAGTCACCATCTTATCTCTGAACAGATTTTCTTGTCTTTCAGTGTCACATTATACATCCACCTCACCATTCTCATTTCAGCTCATTCAAGCCTGCTTGTGTCATCTGGCCTTGTTTCACTACCATACAACCTCACACTTCTCACACCAATTGCCTACAACTTTCCTTTCACTCAGAGGGAAGGTCTTATTGGCACCAATAAAAGCAGTAACTCCCCAAACATCCTCAAGTCACTTCTGACTCTTGCAACTATACTGGCTTCAGTACCCCACTGGCACTGATCATTGCTCCTAGGTAACAGAACTCATCGACACAGTCCAGGGATATATCCCTAATACAATGCTGTATTGAGTTTGTCTGCCCTTGCTAAGGCCACATGGTTACCTGTGCATACAGGATGTTTAAAGTCAGCAACAGACTGCCATCTACTTCACTGCACCTCTTGTGTACCCACCATCTACTTTTTGTTTTTGCCTTATAAACTTTATTCCATCCTTCATTACCTAAATTTCTCCATTGCCTCTTCAGTAATATCTTATATCAGCAGTAAGTCATCAGTATACAACTACTCCCAAGGCAGACCAGTCCTAAAGTCCTATGATATTACCGCCAGCATCATGATAAACGTAAGGGGTTTCCAGACAGACTCCTGATTTCATCTCAAATTCCTCACTATCCACACCATTCACTCTCCCATAGATTTTTAAGCCTTCATAATCCATAACAGCTCAAACAAGGCACTCCTTGACTGGCTCCTAGCTTCCTCATTGCCCATTTTACTGCTTCACATGGTACCTTGCCAACTGCCTTCTCTAAGTCTATAAATATGATGTACAATTTCCTCTCCTTTCCGAGATACAGTATTTTTCTTGTTATTGCTTCTGTAGTCTTGAAGTTGCAGTACTGTACTTATATTTAGTATTTACAGTATAATTATTATATGATGAAATTTGATTGTTCTTCATATTTTTTTTCTGTACAATAGTTTACATTATTTAAGAAATAGGATAATCATGATAATTATTAATTTTTAGTGTACGTACATAATGCAGTACCTGTATATCGATGTGAAAGGTAAGTGCAGGAGCATAAATCATTTCTAAAATTGTACAGTACCGGAAAAACTTTTGCATACTATAGGAAAGATCAGTGGTCATGGATCACCCAGGGCAGTGGGAGAAGTTAGGGGCTCCTCTCTCCAGTTCCCAAGCTTGAACAAAATAGGCGCTGGATGTATTAAATAAAAAATGCAACACATGTTCATAAAAGGACCCAAACATTGATGAATACATGAGCAATAGTTTTTTAATATAATTACGGATATTTCATGGTGACTTAGGTTATCTTAGTGTAAATGCAAAACTGTCGACTTGTAAAAATACTGTAACAACATTTCTAAAATTTGCTGAACAAAATTTGGTACAAATAATTTAAATATCTTATTGTGAATGTTTTAGAGTTAACGTATCATTTTGGTGTGTACAAAATCGGTTACGAGAGAAGAGGGAGATACTTCAATAAATGTTCTTCAGGTTTTGATGGAACAAGAGAAACAAGATTCACTGTGTGTATTGATGTGTGTACAGTATTGATCCTTTACACAGGTCTAATGGTTAATTATTGTCTGCAGAATGAAAATAGGTGAATTTGTGTTACTAATTATGCAAACCAAGTAACTCCATGTTTAATTGTGAATATATACTATCAGCAGTTGTCCGCCACCGAGAAGTGAGGCGAGTGGCAGAGATGGCTCCACGGCGGGGTTCCAAGCAGGACAAACGGCCAAGGTCGGCATCAGCAGGACGTGATCCACAGGCTAGTAAGTCCTGTACTAGTGATTTATTACTGATTGTGTTAAGCATTTCCATAATGAAGCGTCATTATTTTGGGAGTCTTTACATTGATCAGATCTTTGCCTCTGGATTTCAAAGTTCAGAGATTGAGTTCTGAAGAAGGCAATGTGTACTAGGGGTCTGGATTGTCATGCCTCTACTGTAACTAGAATTACTCTATAAACATTGGAGGGGGATAAGAACGCTGGAGGGGGATAAGAACGCTTAGGGAGAAGACTAAAAGGAAAAACATTATTCCACAATACTGTACAGAACTTGTTCATCTTTGCCATATGAGAGGCAGAGTATAGCCTAACAAAGTGATAGAGCCACAACTCTGATTTTAATTTTCAATGGTGACTCGCCTTATTTTAGTATTGTTACCCCACTTGCCCTTCAGACTCAATATACCAGTCTCATACATGCTTCTAGCTGCTCCTCAGACCATCCTAGCTTCCCATAGTCAAGTCCTCATTGGTGACACAGAAGGTCTTCTTGACCAGGGATTTTCCTCTCACTCCCACACCTGAACTCTTTTCCATACAGTACCTTATGGTCACGTACTATGAGGAGGCATGTGTTCCTTACACTCCCACCATGTGTTAAGGAATTTCTTACGTGGAATTGTATTTAGTCCAAAATTTTGATGACATTTACGTGGTCAATTTACCAAAAACAAATTGTAATTTTCTCAAACATATTACTTTAATCTGCAAGCTTTGAAACTGTACCACATCAGTAAAATTATCAGAACCAAATAACCAAGCACTTTACTTTTTCCCCCCAAATTATAACCATGTTACATTATTGCAGACTGGGATGGCTAGAAATGAAAGCAGTCGAGACCTCCCCCCACTTTGGCTGTCTTTTAATATCTCTGAACTGTTTCTATACCATTTGTTCTCTTCTGTCCCCTTCCACAACAAGACCCCAAGAGAATCCATTCCCTTGACTACCTACCTCTAACAGATGAAGCTATTTAGTTTCTATTACAGGTGATATACTGAAGGTGGTTAAGGGAAATAATTATTGGGAGTAGCTGAAGGGGAAGTAAAGAAATAGACTGTGGATGTTCAGTGAAACCTCTATTTAACGAACCGTATGGAGAGAGAAGGCCGCTTATGTGGAGGTTTTAGTTTTATTATTTTTTTACAATTAAGAAGATATTATTGACGACCAGGCTGGTGGTGTTGTAGATGTGGCCGAATATGGTAATACAGTAATAGGGGCCATTTCTCCCTGTTGACAGCTATTTATGTGTTATATTGTTTGTTCTCAGGTGACATGGGCTAGCTTGACCTAACAATATGGATTGTCTTTGTTCAAGGTTTACGCGCTCGCCACTGGGGTTTTCTTTTCCGGAATTTGCAGCAAGCGGTGGATGAGATATATCAAACGTGTGAGGATGATGAAAGTATTGTGGAGTGCAAGGTGAGTTATTTGTGGATGATACTCTGCAATAGTTATATATACAGGTACGTATATCTTTTTTATGTTCTTCCATCACAATGTTTGTCAGTACAGTGTTTAGTTGATTGATGAAATATACAGCCACTCCTCTACTTACGACGGGGTTAGGGACCCAAATCCAGGTCGTAAGTCGAATTGGTCGTAAGTCAAAAATGCGAAGATAATACATAGAAAATCTAAAATGGGTGTCTCTTTTTCTTCTCAGCACCACAAATTCTCACTTTTAAGCATACCAGCCATTTTAAAGGGAATTACAAACGAAAATTTTGTCAGTACACAGTGCAATCACTAACGTCGGGACTCGAAAATAGGTAATTTGAAAAGATTTGGGTACGACTGGGGTGGTCGTAAGTCGAGGAGTAGCTGTACTATGTAAGAGAGAGAGTGATGGAAGGAAGGATTCGTGGATTTGTAAAGTTATGCATTAGCCTTAGTTTATGAAAATGCTATTGATTCATTTAGTTTACCGGTAATACATTAGAACTTGTATAAAAGCTGTGGTAAATCTTAGAAATATACTTGGAGACACTTTGTTGTGTATGGAAGCATAAGAATCTCAGTCATTGTATATTTGTGTTGTATGGAGGCATATCAACCTCATACAGTAAATGTTGATCGATTTGAAAATATAATCACGATGAAATTCCATGTTCGCATCATTGCATAATCCTAGATCCGGATTCTTTGGTGTTTCATATACAGTATTAACCCTTTGTTTATGAGGGTCACTGTGCTGAATCAAATCATCTGGTGTTTGTCAAATTGAATACTGTATTAAAATTGGTGTCCCTGTAGTGAAGGTGTTAAATACCTCCCCTTGGCAAGGAAGCATGAAGGTTATCTTAACTAGTTCCCTTAATTTACAATACAAAGGTTCCCATCAAAAGAACCCAAAAGCTACACTGAAACATTGTTATACTCTTTGTGACTCGATAATATTAGACTTCCATTATAGTTTGTGGATCATAGTTAAAGATATTTGACTCTCCACTAAATGCAGATGAAGGATATGGCCACCGTTGATTACCTGAATAAATGCATAAGATGTTAAGTAGACTCTTTTCATTTACAGGAAGCCATCATGATGTTGGAACGCTACAGCAACGACTTTCATAAATTGATAGAATGGTTAAAGTTGAAGTGGGAATACGAGCACACACCTCCCCCTCAGCGACCCAACTCCTTAACGTGGGAAATTCGTACATCTTCTCCTGGGAAGGTGCGTTATATACTGTACTATATTTTGGGGGGTATTCTTCTTTTACTATTATTCTTTAATTAAATGCAACTTTTTGAGTGACAGTTGATACACATTTATGAAGAGCTGTTGTTTATAAGTAAGTTTAGTTAAAGTTGATGGGGCATGAGCAGATGAATTAGGATGTACTGTACTGTAGAGTGAAAGTGTGTATGATATGTGTGATGGGCAGTGCACAGAAAACAAAGCCTCTGGTAAACAGCAGTGCACTTGATAGTCCATTCATAGCTGGGTTGACTAGGGTGTCCCAGATACAAGCCAGGGAATCTTAGGAGACAGGTTAGTGCTGTGGCCACTGCACCCTCTAGAAAATAAGACAAAACTGTAAATACTGTAAGTTTTTTATTGTAATTTTTTATATTTAGATTATTTTACTGTATGTGGTCTGCTGAAATGTACTTTCAAGTTGGGTCAAGTGATGATGGAGTGAGAAATTATTTGTTTGGGTGTAAACCCTTCCGAGTTGTGTTGTAGACACAGTAAGAAAAATCCTTAAAGTAAACTTTGATCTTAAAAAGAAAATGTAAAGTGAAACATTTTAAGAGGTTTGGGTTGAAGAATATGAGACAGATTGTTTAATTAGATGACATTAAGTTCAAAGCAAGTTAATGAGAGGGTGTCTGTATGAGAAAGCTGTGACAAATTGAAATTGTGGAAAAGGCATTTTTTTTTTCCATTTCAGGCTTTGCAGCACGATCGCAAGATTTTGACTCCCAGTGATGTAAGAAGAGCACTCACATTTGACACTAAACAACAACAACGTCCGGGTCTTATGAACGGTGTTTCCCACGAGAAGAAAACCGGCGACAAGTTCCAGACGTCTAAACATGATGTATTGGCGAGTGATATGAGAATGTTATCGGGAGTAACCACACCGCCTAAGCCAGTCATTATTGTACATGAGGCAAGTATAG
Organism: Homarus americanus; assembly: GCF_018991925.1. Classification (NCBI taxonomy): domain Eukaryota; kingdom Metazoa; phylum Arthropoda; class Malacostraca; order Decapoda; family Nephropidae; genus Homarus; species Homarus americanus. The sequence goes on from NW_024754528.1 coordinate 1,835,197, forward strand.
ATGAACAACAAGAGGATAATTCTCAGTTATCAGGTATTGCTAAGAATAAAGAAGCCAAAAAAATAGAGAGAGTCTTAGAAAAGGTTAATGAATGTGAGGGAAATGAGACCAGTGAAGTAAATGAAGTCATGAACTGTGATGAAGAAAATAAGGAACAAAAAGAAGAAAATAGTGCAAGTGAAAATATAAAAATAACAGACATTTGTGTTAAGAATGGGAAGCTTATAGAGGCGATGGAAGACAATACGTCATCTGAAGACGGAAAAGTGAAACCAGCGTTAAGTAATAATGACAAAGATGAGCGTGAATCTCTGACAGTAGTGAATGAGGATGGTGTGTGTCAGGACAAAGCAACGAGTTCTTGTAAACCAAATATTTGTGTGGAAAACTCTGAAGACCCTTTGAAGACGAACGGTGAAAAGGAACCGAGTACTCATGTTAGAAATGCAGACAGTCCAAAGTCCAAGGAGACTAAATCTTTACGAAGCAATGTTGCATCGGGAGCCACAAAACCAAAAGATAATAACATACACAATAAGGTGAATGATCCTTCTTGTAAAGCAACAGAAGTGAAAGAGTGCGACATAAAGACAAGTGAGAGTGGAGAAGCAAAACGTTCGTGTGCAGAAATTTTGCAGGGAAGAAATTCATCGCAGAAACCTGGACCAACCGTAAATATGAACAAAGTATGTATAGCTTAAGAAAACATGACTAGTTATTTTTTATTTATTTATTTATTCATTATCTAGGTACAATATAGCAAATAATAGAAGCTTAAATAATGAGATGATTTGGTTGAAAGATATTAGAGTAAAGGAATTTCTTTGATGATTGCTGAGTGACACTATAAGAAAGGAAGGGTAAACAGGCACAGTAGCTTGATGAGGTGAACATTAAAGTACCTTACCATGACAGTTGTGTAGCTAAAAGAATATAGTATGTGGCTATGTTGCTTTTGTGACTTTGAGCATGTCTTAAGTGGAAAGTTTGTAGCCTCGTTGATGAGTGACAGTTTGTGTCTTATATAAGTTAATTTTGGCTACAGTAAAGTACCTTCTCAACTATAAAGTGTGGGACCAAGAGGCTTCTGTAAAATGGATAATCATGTAAAGTAGATACATAACTATCATGAATGTGTGTAATAACCTTAGTAACCTACCTGAACACTAACTAAATTCATTATTCTCTTATACTCAGTGTTATTAAGTCTACAAATAAGTTTACAATATGTCATAATTCCCCTTCAATCACGTTATAATTTGCTCCTCAAACTCGTGTGTGTGTGAAGACGAGTATACTTATCACTTATGCACCACCAGGCACACACTGACTGAGCCAGTTGCCTGATTGTCCTATTTTTCCATATTTACTCTCATGTAAAATATAATTGATGTTGAAAATTTAATAATGGAAAATTATGCACTACAGGATAGCTATTCTTAAATTTCATATTTAGAATGGTAAAATTTTTCATAAAATAGGTTATTAATACAGTCAATTTTTTGGTTGGCAGTTACTTCTCTATACTACTGTGTGTATTTAGTAAACAAGTTATATGGAGCTGTGGCTGCCTTGCACTCTGCTGTATCAGTGGTACTTTGAAGTGGTGGTCAGGGTATTAGACAGTATTTTAGCATAACACACAGACCCACAACAATATAAGGTGGTTGGTAAGGTGTTGCTCTTAAACCTTGGAAATGCAACTAGTTAGAATATTATTTGATCTTGACTAATGATAAGTTCAGTAACACCTTGATGACATTAACAGGTTTTAAGTACTATAAACTGTACACATGCTAGAAAAAGTATCTTTTATTGTTTTGTGTTAGACAATATGACACAAAGGACTTTGACAACCCTACCGAGACAACAGGAGTCGGTGTTCATTTTGAAATTCATTGAACTCCTCCGTAAAGATACTTTTTGGAGCGTTTGTGTGTATATGATAATTAATTTTGATTTTGTAAACCTTGTCCATGTAGGCATCACAAGTGCGCCAGGCTTACAACCAAAACAGGACCCCACAGAAACAGCACAGATCCATGAGCGCCAACAGCCGACAGTCTTCTGTTCCCAGATCAATTGACATCAAGGCAAATATAACCAAACAGCAGGTAAGGTTTCCTGTACTGTATGTGATACTTATAATCTTCTATAATTTTCAGCTGCCTATTTATGTTGCAGAAGTTAATTTACCTCGCTGAATTAATTTCTTTTGCATCAATATCAATAAACTGGCTTGAAATGATCAATAAAAGTAATACTGTACCGTACAGCGTGCCTGGATAATTTGCAGATTTTTATTTCGCGGTCCTCTATTATTCGCGGACAATACCCTGGATATGCCATAAAATGTCTGCAGATAGTTTCAAAGTTGCCGGCATTTTCGCGGCCAGTACGAGTTTTGTGGCATCCTGCAAGGTGTCTCTCTTGTCCCAGGAGACTGGACCATGCCCTCGCTTCGCCTCAGTCCGGGATAAACACTTGTACGTCTCTTGCGTGTGCTACTCTGTTCTCTTAACAACTGTGCTCCTCGTGCTTGTGATGGCTCCCAAACGCCCTCAACCACCTTCGTCCAGCCATGGGAAGGCCCCCAAACAAGTGAAGAGAGAAAAGGTCATTTATGTCTCCCATACGTGTGCCTGGCAATGGGAGCGTGTGAAAGGAGTGACTACTGATTATCGTCTTCAGTTGTAACTCACCTCGCTTCCTGCCATGTTTCACTGGATTTACTCTTATTAATAGTGTTTACTGATAGAATAGTGATTAACATGTTATTGTAGCTAGGATAGCTCATCATTGTAACCACCAGACTATTGTACTGGGCCAAGCTGTGAGGTGTTATGGTTTTTTCAACTCGTACTTTTGGGTAGTTATACGTAACCTTCTTCATTTATTTTTACTCGTTTACATGCACACACCATCCAACATACATGTTGTGAAAAAGAATACAGTATTACACAACAATTACCGACATCCTTCATGTTGGGTTAGCTAGATGGCTATGAAAGAAATTCTGTAATTTTGATCTACATATCAACCCAGCTGGTGTTGGCACCAGCTGGCAACTCGACCATCTCAACTTTAATAACAAATCACTTGAGAGTATACGCGCATTTTTTCTACACTACATTTTGTTGTTGTGTTTCTTATTTCAGTATTTATGAGAGGATTTCCCCATTATTATTTATTTGTATGCATTTTAATAATGATAAAAATAATAATAATAACTAACGGTTTATTGAAAGAGCATGGCAGCCGCAAGGCTGAAAATATGCAGTTACATAATTGGGGAATGGGTCACTTGATTGACAAATAACATAAGTGATACAAATATGATGTATAATAACTGTATAATAAGTGGGGAGAAGGTTTTACTACAGGGCATTTCAACATACTAGTGACAGTGTTAAAGTGTAAGATTGACTGGGAGGGAACACATACACTGGTTGATTATGAGTTGTTGATAATTTTTATAATGGCTGGGACTGGGCTGTTCTTATAGTGTGCTTGTGTGTGTGTGTCTGTCCAACAAACACACACACACACACACACACACTTATACAATACAGGTAAAAGAAATAATTGTTCTCAGGGCAAACACATAAAGGGAATATACATTCCTTTCTACACAAGTAAAAATCTCCCTAACCCCGTCAGCAAATGTTATTCGCGGCCATTTTGAGAACCTAAACCCCTCAAATTTGAAGGGTCGGCTGTACTGTACTTTTATTGAAGTTTGAGCTCTTTTAACTCCCTAAGCCCCGGTTGACGTTCCGGAATGTTCATCTAGGGCGCCCCGGTTGACGTTCCGGAACGTGCGCCCTTTTGCAAAATTGTTTGAATGCCCAGTGCGGGTTATAAGGTTCCAGCATGACTAGTTGGTGGTCACGCCACACGCAGGGTAGCGTGGGTGGGCTCAGTGTGGCTAGTACGCATTAACCTGTCGCCATGGAGAGTCATCCTTCAACCTCTCATGCTAAAAGTAGTGTAGTTGTATTGTAGTGTAGTATTACTGGAATGATTATGTTATAAAGGTGTATTTATTTGTGGAATTATTATTCTGATAATTATTTATACACATTACTTGCTCTCCCAAACACAGCCTGGCGACAGACTGCGTGAGTGTACATATAACTAGGAATAGAGGGGTATGGCTTATTATAGTTGGCAGATGGAACTGTTTGATAAGTGGTATTTGATCAAAGAGTTTGGTGTTATTCCCTTTGATGCACAAACTTATTAAAGATAAGATAAAATACAAGAAGTAAACAAACTACTGTATTATTTAATGTGTGTGAGCATAATGTGTCAGGTACTAACTGTGCTGTATAAACAAAGAGGTGATCATTGACGCTCCCAGAGATAGTTAACTGTACTTACGAGTTGACTCATATTTTATAAATTTTGTTGTCTTGTTTCTGATTATTTGTGAGAGGGTTTTTCCCATTATTAATTATTTCTATGTGTTTTGTACATGTCTACACACACACACACACACACACAGAGTACAGTACATGTATATACAATACAGTTAAAAGATAAAATGGTCCTAATGGCCAACACATAAAGGTCTGTACATCTCTCTGGACATGAATACCCCCTCCCCACTCCCCGGGTCAGCAAATGTCATTCACAGATTTTCTTATTCGCAACTATTTTGAGAACCTAACCTAACCTGATAATTTTAAGGTGCATGCTGTACTTGGTATAGTTTTTTTTTGTGTTTTAATTATACTGTATTTTGATACTTGTACCTCTTGTCACTGAGTCATCCTTGACAAAAGTGAAATTGCTAGATGGTCTTTGTTAGAAAAATTCCATGAACAGAAGTGCCAAGATTATTTTTATTACTATTATTATATATATTTTTTTAATTTATTTTCCTGGGGTGGGGTGGGGTCGGGGGTACTCAACCCTAGCCTAATGATATAGTACTGTACCAAGGTAGTTTGATTTAATCAGGACAGGTTTGGCTGCTTCATTGTATCTGAAATATATGTGGTTTTGTAGCCTTCTTCATGATATATTTTTCTACATTGACCATTTGCAGGGAGACTAATTTTTAGGTTTTAATTGTGACTTCTTGCTAAAACTAACACTTTGACTCACATGTATATAAGGAGTATTTAAGGAATAATCAGTAGGAGAGTAGATTTAAATCTGGTTTAAGAGCTGCAGAGTAGCATTAATTATAGAACTTCAGTTTCCTGTGCTTTTGATAGGAAGTCGGTCAGTTAATTTCATATTGTCAATGACTCGAGGATGTGTTACTCATAGGAAATGGACAGCTTGCTTTCTGAGACTGTTTCATAGTGTATTTATAACTCTGCTGCCACCAGGGTGCTGGTGGGAAACTAACTTACCGAAGAGTGGGTGAAGGTAAAGCAACACCAAGTCCCCCACTGATAAGAAGGCAGACATTGGATCCTGCTCGTAGCAGTGGTGGATCCAGACACTCGGCACCTAATGCCATCACCAGATCATACTCTTCACTGGGCATAACGGTACGCAAAAATAACCATGCTGTTTTAGGATGCTTGCTGGTGCTTTTAGATATACAAACTAATAAACTTTTACCACAGTATCTTGTATGCCATACCCCGAGCTGTAACATATGAGAGGAGTTCATACAATGACTATAAAGTGGGCAATTAACCTCGATAATCTGGCTGTCCTCTACTTCTTGTAAACCAACTTTTCATTTTTTATTCTTGCAGACATAATTATGATTCTTCTTCCTCTGTTCAATTTTTATTTATTATACAATTGTTGATGACATCATCATCATTATCATCAATACAGAAATCTCAGGCTGATATCTTAAGTGCTTCAACTGGTGTCTTGAGAATGTAGGGCTAATTAAAATCTTAGTTATTTGACAAGAATTTATGGCCTCTACCACTCATGAGGTGGTGTACTCGATGCAGTATTTGTTAAATTTTATTCTTACTTGGGGTATAAAGTAAGCTTTAGGTTAATCATTATAAGTGTGAGATTGAATTTTTTATTTCATACATTTTCCCAGTAAATGCAACTTCTGAAATACACAATTTTTCATTGATAACAACAAAATAGCCAGTAGTCCAGTTGGCCTTGGTTGCCCTCAACAGAACTACTGTGGAATAAGTCAAGTTGGTGTTCTTTCTACCATAGATGATTTTTACCATTGGTCACATTTTCGAAAACTTCTCAAACTCTACATTAAGTCACAATAATTTTCCCATTATAAATTCTTTATTAATCCCTTTGTACCTTTCTCTCTTGTTTCCCTCCCTCCTCATAACTCTTACTTGTGTATACTGTATTTGTTTTAAGTAATTCTCCTCTTCTCCACATGTTCTGGTCCCTATGTGAACAAGTGATGACTGGTTTATGTGGGCTCTAAATACGGTACTGTAGGGTGCATCAGCATGTAGAGGTCTTCTGTACAGTACATGCATTACCAAGGAGTGTTAATGCTTGTCTGTAAGTGTGGAGAGGAGTTGAGGCTGTAGTACTGAGGCAGTGTTCTATGTTTGGTCACTCATCAGCTGCTGGAGGGAGTGTACAGTATTTTCAAAAACTTAGATACTTTAGATGAAAAGAACATTAACAATTATGCACTCTGGATTTATTTGATTTTTTGGGTAAATTTTACATTATATAAATTCAGTACTTTTCAGAAACTAGTAGTACAGTAGATACTAACCCATCTCATTCTCTTGTCTTCATTGAAAAATTTGCCCTCTAAGTGTAGATGAATGTAGAAGTATCTGTTGGATCCTTCTGGTCAGGGTATAGAGGCTGCATTTTAAAAACATCATCATGGAGTTAAATTTATTGATAATGTGCCTCATTTAGAGATTAAAGGTTACCTCATGCATTTAGATTTATTAAGAAAGATTTTTCAACTGGTTTGCATATTTGTAAATCTGTTAACTAGATTTAGTATGGTGTAAGGGAAAATAGTATCATTGGACATGGGTCAGATGTTTTAAAAATGCAGCCCTTGAATATAATTGGGACGATTATGACCATTATCTCACTGGCTTGTCGTGTGCCCATCCTACAGAGTAGAGGTTTGGTTCGTGGCAACAGCAACCTCACAGACTCACGCATGAGCAAAGGCTATGGGAGCAACTCATGGACAAATGTAAGGCATCATGCTAGGTTATGATGCATGCATTGTTCTTTGTATTGTTGTGCCTCTTAATACCCTTTGATAGATAAACTGTTTTATACATGGCTCACTGAAAATTGAACTTTTAGTCTTAAGATAGTTGCCTGAATGGGGGAACAAAATTATTTATTCATGTAAATGGTGGACAGCATTGTTATCCAGTACACAATTAACCAATACAAATTTATTGAATTAAGGTTAGAAATGTCATTGCTACTATACAGTAGTTTGTTTCCCCAAAAGACACCGCTCCCCAAATTTACAAGGTGTTATGTTATTTGGCCAACTGTAACATCACCATTATGAAGATATCAGTTGGTAATATGAGAGCAGTATTATAGTACAGTATTAGAAGCCCGTGTTTGTTTCTCATGTACAGTACTACAGTATTGTGTTAAAGCTTGACTCTTACTGTCTGGTACTTGGGTAGACATGAAGCAAGTTTTGTAATTAGAGTAAAATACCATTTTCATAAAGTGGCTTGGGACTGAATTCGTTATGTATGAAAGGATTTTTTTAAAACTGTTATTGGGTTGTGTACCATTAGAGTTACTGTACAGTGTAATGAGATGCAGAAACTTATGTATAACCTTTAAAAATAAGCATGTGGACTTGTGTCTTTCCTTTAGTGTATGAACATACATGTACGGGTATACAATTGCATAATTACAGTGCAGTAATTTACTTTATAAATTATACAGTATTATGAGAATTATGCAGTTAACTGTAAAACATCCTTATAATTGCATTACAACAATAAAATATATTGAATTTCAAGGGTAACAGTTTATTTTGAAATTACAGGGTTCCAAATTTAAGTTTCACCAGCCATTCACTTTCATTCTGTAAATGCGGTACTTCAGGGAAAACTGTACTTCACAAATTTTGGATTTTTCTGTTCAGTATTACCGAATGAATTGTTCTGATATTATTTGCCTGCGTTAATACCGTAGTGTTTTACTAGCACTGACCAGGATCCTCAAAGGTTCTCATATATTTATTCTGTAAGTGGGAATAACAGAAACAGAAGAGTCTTGGTACAGTTTAGGTACACCCGAGGTCATAAGTCTCACTCCCATGAAGCATCGACCCCAAATAAGATAAAACATTGCACCAGATGACAGTCAGGGTAGAAGTCTGTTTGGTGACTCATACCTGTGACTCGGTTTCACCACGAGGGAGAGAACTATTGACCCTGAGTGTACACTAGCATTGATCCTGTAATGGGTGATTGTCAATATAAATTTAGGTACCAGTTATGTAATAAAGGAAAAATCTTAGTACAGTATCATTAAGGCTGCCATCTTAGTGCTGCAGACTTAGAGAGCCATTTGTCACATTGCCACACAACAATGGGAGATGTTTAACATTCAACCCTTTGAGAATCAGGTTCATAGTCTCCTTCCAACTTGTTACTTATTTTAAGTTTTTGTAATTCTTTGCATGTTTTGAAAATTTAATAGTTAGTCTAGAACAGTACAGTACTGTAGTTATTGGCATGATCAAAAATGTTATTTGTTTGACTTACTTTTTACACTTTAAGATTTATACACGCTGTGAAGCATGAAATTGGATGCTAAGAATGTAATTTATTATACAGGCAAGGAAAAAGAAATATAGAGTACAGTACTAACATATGTTACTAACAAATTAATGGAATTATTCCTGAAATGAAATTAAGATGCTACGAATATTCGGAAACTCTACCAATATATTTTGGGGTTCCTACTACAGTAGCGCTATCTGACTTAGGCTAAGACTAAGCATCCCTGTTTATGATTTGACTTTAACAAGGCATCTTAGAGTCTGAAATTTCTATTATATTTTCTGGGCTGTTATCAGAGTGACGGCAAGTTGATATTCCACAATTTTCCTCGAATATTTGATTGCTAACTTTAACTGCCGAAAGGTTCGATAATTAAATGACGTCACAACTTAAGGTGTGAGAGAAACCCACAATGTTGACTCACTCAATCTTTATTGGTTGGTATGGTCAAAACCTGCAAAGAATGAGACACTCGCTAACTACTGATTACATTCCATTATATGTATACTTTATATGTCAGTTAGTAGATACATTATTCTGTATGCTAAGCCTTAGTTCCAAACATTTCACCACAACACAAACAATCACTGTTCTTTTGTGGGCTTATCGCTTCACTTTATTCCTAGTATCGTTCCAAGTAACTCCTGTGGTGGCTAGTGCGTTCACTCAAAAGGTCCGGCCGATACCGCCTCAGTGCCAGTTAGAGCGACCAACACCCCACACACATCTGGCGAGGTCACAGGTCGGGGACCTGCCATATATTTTAGCGTCTAGGGCCGAGACGATGACGCCATCATCTCTTCGCTTAGTAAACAACAACAACACTTTCTCACTACTTTTATCACCCTCCCATAATTGCAATAACACCAAGTGAGGCCGGTGATAACGCGAACCATTTCCACATTCCAAGTGTTGTTGAGCTGATGGTGGTATGCCAAATGTTTACTGCAGGTTTGATCATGCTGAATTGGCATAGCTTGCTTATGTGAGAATAGAAGGGCTTTTGGCAACACTGCTGGCATTGGCATCAGTATCTGTTTGTATTCCTGTCTCGTCTGATCAAAGCTTGACTGAGTCACATCGTCTAATCCTGCCTTAGGTATGGAGCTTCTTTGTATGTACAGTATGCTTAAATTTTCATTTACTTGGTGAATTTGCCCAAATTTGTACAAGATTACTTTTTATATACAATACAGCACAGTATTGTAAATTTGTGTGAGATGTACAGGGTACTTGTATGACATGCAGATAAGCTTATTGTCATTCTGGCAGGTTTGGTATCTTGCTTGTGTCAAGTAACTGCCACCTGGATGAATGAAGAAAATGATGTGAGACTAACAATGAAGTCTGACTCAACATACAAATGCAAAGGAGAAAATTAAAATAGGATAATACAAAAAAATGGAGAAAGAGTAGAAAAGTAAGTTAAAAAATATATAAATTGAGAAAAAATAAAAAATAAAATAAAATGCTGTGAAAGATGTTAGAGAATGTGTGGCAGGTGATCTGTGGGAACTTGGTTATTGAGTACTGCACAAGACAATACTATACTATGTGGGATAAGGAGAAATTCAGATGGGTTGGGTGGATGTTTTTCTCCTCAACCTTTCTGAATTTGTTGATGCATGTTTAAGAATCACTTTATGGGTTCAGAGTTGTCATGACTGATATTTGGGTCCACTATTCAATTCTATACTCTAATTGCTGTACACTCATTATTCCTTTGATGATTAATTATAGAGTAGCAGAGGAAATCAGGAGAGAACAGCCTCCACTTCTTCACTCTCCAGCAGCACGTCATCAAGTGGGCAGTCATGGGCAGATAAAGTGCGTGGTGCCCCATTATCTCTCCAGTCATCTCAGCTATCTCTCCAAGGTTAGGGCCATAAACCTGTCTCTATATTAGTCTTCATGTCTCTCTAGTCATCTCAGCTATCTCTCCAAGGTTAGGGCCATAAACCTGTCTCTATATTAGTCTTCATGTCTCTCCAGTCATCTCAGCTATCTCTCCAAGGTTGGGCCATAAACCTGTCTCTATATTAGTCTTCATGTCTCTCCAGTCATCTCAGCTATCTCTCCAAGGTTAGGGCCATAAACCTGTCTCTATATTAGTCTTCATGTCTCTCCAGTCATCTCAGCTATCTCTCCAAGGTTAGGGCCATAAACCTGTCTCTATATTAGTCTTCATGTCTCTCCAGTCATCTCAGCTATCTCTCCAAGGTTAGAGCCATAAACCTGTCTCTATATTAGTCTTCATGTCTCTCCAGTCATCTCAGCTATCTCTCCAAGGTTAGGGCCATAAACCTGTCTCTATATTAGTCTTCATGTCTCTCCAGTCATCTCAGCTATCTCTCCAAGGTTAGGGCCATAAACCTGTCTCTATATTAGTCTTCATGTCTCTCCAGTCATCTCAGCTATCTCTCCAAGGTTAGGGCCATAAACCTGTCTCTATATTAGTCTTCATGTCTCTCCAGTCATCTCAGCTATCTCTCCAAGGTTAGGGCCATAAACCTGTCTCTATATTAGTCTTCATGTCTCTCCAGTCATCTCAGCTATCTCTCCAAGGTTAGAGCCATAAACCTGTCTCTATATTAGTCTTCATGTCTCTCCAGTCATCTCAGCTATCTCTCCAAGGTTAGGGCCATAAACCTGTCTCTATATTAGTCTTCATGTCTCTCTAGTCATCTCAGCTATCTCTAAGGTTAGAGCCATAAACCTGTCTCTATATTAGTCTTCATGTCTCTCTAGTCATCTCAGCTATCTCTCTAAGGTTAGAGCCATAAACCTGTCTCTATATTAGTCTTCATGTCTCTTTTGTGTATGTATGCGTGTCCCTCGATCAATATCCTTTTAGTTTATTTCCCGAGCTTGTAAATTCATCGAGTCAAGAATTGTTTTTCGCTGAACAGAGTTGCTACATCAGTGGTCCTGGCTGTTCTTGTCAATACATATGTCATTGTAAAGTTCTCCCAGATTTTTTGTGGTGTCTCCTGATGCTACTGCCTTTTATGTTATGAATATTATTAATGGCTTGTCAGTTGCTGTCTGTTGGCAGATTGAGAGCATTTGATCCCATATATATCCCAGCAGATTTTGGTACTAAATGAAAATATTGAACAATTATACCATACAGGTATTTTGAGACTGTAGATGATTCATAGTTCAGGTAAACCCAACTGTATGTAAATGTTGACTCTGAAAACATGACTAATATGAATCGATGTTGCTTGAACAGATGATGGCGAGGGGTGGGAAGTTGTTCGACGAGGGAGGCGAAGCCATGGGGGCAGTACAGCGTCTCTGAACAGCAACAATCACTACAATCACTACAACAACAACAACATCAAGGACACACGCAGTGGCAGTCTCAAGATGGATGGTTAGTGATTAGTTTCCTTGACAAGTGTTATAATATAAGAGTTATTGATTGTACAGTACATGTATTGTTATTAAATAGTGTGTGTGTGTGTGTGTGTGTGTGTGTGTGTGTGTGTGTGTGTGTGTGTGTGTGTGTGCGCGCGCGCGTGCGTGCGTGCGTGCGCGCTACATTCATAAATAATTATTGGTATACTGTATATAGAAATATTAACATTACCAAAGACTCCTTATTCAAACTACACTATTTATTTCATGGTTGAATTACCTCACACGAGAGACACAATATACTGTACAAACTCTTTATATTCCTGGACTACTTTTATAACTTGGTGTGTATATTATATTTACAGGATTAATCATTATTCCATTCCCAGCCAAATGAGGTGTCAGGGGTGATATAGTTTTGAAGAAAATCATTAGTAAAGTCTGCTATGTAATGACAGATGAATTGCAAACACTGCCCCCTGATCTTATGTCTGCTTCACATTAGGGGAACACTGGCTGTTTTGTCCTAAGATGTGGAACAGTTACACCACTGATCTTGATAGGAAACATAAAACAAGTTCTGTTTATTAATATGAAGGTTATATTAGCCACTCACATACATTAATTCATTTAAGTTTATATAGTTTTATAAATCCTCTGTTGTGTATCTGTTGTTCCAAAATATCATGTGTTACTGGTATCAAATATGTTTATGGTACATGTTGTCTGAAGCTCTTATGAAGTCATGTTAATTTTATGGTATGTTTATAAAATGTTGACCTTCACTTGAGAGGATCATTGTAATGTAAACTTGGTCCCTTTTTTTTTTAATGGTTCCTTGTAATGTAATCTTTTCCCTCTTCAATAGGTAATTTTAATGTAATCTTTTCCTACATTCTTATTTAGGTCTTTTTGATATAATCTTCCCTTTCTTTTAACTAGGTCATTGTGGTGGAGAAATAAAAGGACGTTTTCATGTTCCGAGTTCTGCCATGTCCATGCCCTCCTTGGCCATAAGTGAGAGCAATGGGTCAAATGATGTGCCAAAGACCAAGGGAGAAACTAATGAGTCACATTCTGGGAGAAGCAGTCAAAAGAATAGTCAAATCTCAAAGAATCACAATTCAACTGCTAGCAAAAAAAGTATCAGTCAGGGGAGTTTGATTTGGTCAACAGACACTGAAGGGAAGGATGACAAAAAGAAGCAAAGTTTTAGTGGTGGCACCAGGAGGACCGAGGGAAGAAGAAATCGCAGAAATACAAAAAGTGTGGAAGAACTTCACAGAAAAGATGATTCCCTGGAGAAACAAGCTGGTGAACAGTTGAAAAGTGGACCTGAGAAGAACCCAAAACAGGGAGTTGTGAACAGTGAAGATGATAAGAGTGATGATTGTGTTGGTGTGAGAGTTGGTGAAACTGTTGTTGAGCCAAAAGTTGAAGATGTTAAGGCAGTTACAGATAATGAGTTAATGGCATCACAGAAAAGAAATAAAAGTAAACTATCTGAGAAGTTACCCGAAACAAATGGAGCTCTCGTTAGTCATTTGTGTGACCCGTCCATACCCGAAACCTCCGAGACAAGTGACGGCGACGATGATGAAGGAAAGGTGACTCGGGTCAATCTAGCAGCTGGAAATTCGGAAGTGGTAGTTGTAGAACCTGACCTTCTGCAGGCAGAACAAGAAAGCAGGTAGGATGATTAATACTGCACTCCACTGTGTTTTACTAGATTAATACTACAGTAGTCCATATGTCTTAGTAAGGGTAAAAGGATTTGTTTGGATGCATTTAACCTCATTGGTCCAATGGGTCGACATGGCCCTTTTATTTCTTATTTCTCGGTGAATATTTTCAAGATAAACATTATTTACATTACAATATGGGGGTAAAATGTTGGTAGCTATACGAGCATTTTTGTGAATTTTTTCTGGTTTCATTCCTGTAATAATTGATTGTGCAGTGAAATAAGAGAAAACAAACTGTGAGCCATTCAAAGTTTCCCATTTTTGTGCATTTATTTCCCTCCAATTCTTGGTGAGTGACTGCTCCGTCAGTAACACACTTACAAACACATTATTATAAATATCACTGGATTCCAATAGTCACTACCACACACCACCACTGTCTAATAATAATAATGGCTGCCCTAGTGTTCAAGGATAGCCGGCCCTAGGGCCACCTAGGTGTGAATTTGTTTAAGGTGTAGAAGCTGTCGCCTACACAATAACCACACCCTGAGTTAACGAGCTGTATGGCCCCGTGTCAAAGAATAATTTGAGAAGACCGACAACTCGCCAACTGACCATTACCCCGGAACACTATCAGCAAGTTGATTAACATCCAGGTTCCAAATTACTCCTGGGTAGACAGAGGCAAATGACGTAAAGAAACTTACCCATAGTTTCACCCTGCCCGGGGATCGAACCTGGGTCCACTCACTCGCGAGGCGAGCATGCTGACCATTACACCACAGGTCGCCACACACAGTACCGTACTCACCCTCTCACCACAACAATAATCATCCTTCTCATCACCTCAATACTCTCCCCAGCACACGGAAAAAAATATGAGTAGTACTAAGATTAGTGGGATCTCAAAGTGTTTCACCAGTGGCACGGAGCAGTACCTGTGTGTCCTTTGCACTGTTTGATGTTCTAGGATGTACAAGGTTCTCTGACTGTAAGGGTTAATGACTACAAACTACCATGACATTGACACTATCTGTTTGACCTCCCTAACCCTGAATTATAAACAACTACAGGTAGACCTCTTATAGCGGAGCCTTGTCTAACAAATTTTTGCATAACGGACCTGATTTTTTTTTTAAATAAATATAACTAACTCTGTAATATTAAAAACAAAATATCTGGTAAAGACGAAATTCCATCAAAAGTACAGTACTGTATAGTGTATAAACCAACAAACAAATCTGCCTCCATCTTGGTTTACATCCTCTCGGCCAATTAGCGCTCGTGAAATAAAAGTTTAAAATCTGCCAAAACTTAGCTCTTTTACATTTTACTGTGTACGTTAAGTTCAATTTTTTCTGCCCATCATGTCTAGCAAACAGCCTGTAGGTGAGGTTTGATAGCACAGGCACGGTGACCAGGAAAATCATTACAGGTATCCCCTACGTTACAGAAACTCAGGTTGCAGAAATTTGCCCTGACAGAATTTGCAAATTATGACCACTAAATTTTGGATACGGCATGCAAATTTGTCCTTACGTAAATGGGGTTATTTTTAAAAAATTTCAACACAAATATTGCGACGGAGAAAAAAATCACAAATTATAATTTATTTGGTGTGGATTTCTTGGTGTTTGCTGCCAAGTGTGGGTACACCAGCATGCCCACGCCAACTCGGTGTGTTGTTATCTCCCAGCATGTATGCTTGATCTCTCGACCCCAACTCTTGGATTTAACACTTAGGTATGTACAGTATCTTATTTAAGACTGTCCAGTGTATTACCCATATTCACGATGAGTGGAAAGGGGCCGTCAAGTGCAAGTGAAAGCCATGGTGCTAAAGGAGCCCATAAAAGAATTAGCTACGTTGGATATAAAACTTGATGTCTTGTGGAGTTTGACGAGGGAGAAAAAACTTATCCAGATTACAAAAACATTAAGGTTTGCTACATCTCCCAATAATTCCCATTGCACCACCTCATCTCTCACAGTATTCAGCATCATTTGAGTTGAGTGAATTCAAGTGTTTTGTGTAATATATTAATTTTATTTACTCCTCACTTTTACTGGTACAGTACACATTATTTTATGTACAAAAAATAGCTCCTTCCACACACAAACCATCCTCTGGGCAATGTGTGACAGTTCAGCTGCTTAGGTGGGTGTCACCCAGCTGATTTACATCAGGGAAGGGAGGCAGACTGGCGAGTAATCTACATATGCAGTTACAGCTCACTGCCTCCATACACAAGCCTTCACTTCCCACACATCACACCCATGCTCTTCATTTTTCCTATTTCATACTTTTACATTATAGTTTCTTTATTTCTAAGCCACATTAGAGTATAGTATGAGTTTTCCGCAACTTTTAAGATGTAACAATAAATGCGATGGCTGGGCTGGCAAGTCGGCGACGCAGTTCTAGCCCACCGCTTCCACACACGTTCAGTTCCCACACATTCACCCATGTACTTCATTGATCTTATTTTAAAGTTTTATGATATATTTTCTTTATTTCTAAGTGACGGCAGCATTTGGATGAAACCATTTGCTTAAACCGTTCAAAGCTGGTTCATTCATAAAGGTTTGTTACGTGCTCTGTTTACTACTACAAGAGATTTGCCAGATGTCCACTGGTCACAGCAGAGTGGGGCAGAATATTGTTCACCAACTATACATGTACAGGACAGGCAGACTATAAGTGTAATTTCATTCAGCTCTGCGGTTGTTATATCCTGGTCACACGTTGGGTCCCAAGAGCATAGGAACAAGACCATTAGATTTGCTTATGAGAAAGTTACTTGATCTTGACTCTGTTATGAGATAGGTTATTCAAATCAGTCCTCCATTTCATTTAAAGGGTAAAATCATTTTATATTTATACTTTTTTCTCTACATTTTGTAAACATAAGAAGGTTGTCGGTGTTTGGTGCCATATATTGTTTTACACTGAAAATAATAGAGAGAACATTCAAACTTATCTCTAATAATCTCAACTCATTGGTGGTGCATGATTGACTCTTGTGTGACTCATGTGACTGTATAAACCACTGTCCTTGAGTTATCCCGGATGTTACGAGGTTCATGTTACCATATTGGTCACCAGAGAAGGTGCTGCAACAACTGATCTCTCGTCGTTGCTGTGTGGGGAGGGGGAGGGGGAGGCTGTGTTGGCATGGTAATTTTTTTTTAGTTTCAGCACGAACCGTAAGTTTGGTTTGGTAACTAAAAACGCAAACAATATACTGTGTAGGTATATATATATATTTATTTTTTTCCCTTTGGCGACCATTAGGTAATACAGTACAGTATGGTCATTCTGTGTTGAGGATTGACTAAAATAAGTAAGATTGTGGAAGTACTGCACAGCAACCAGACATTTAGAAAGTATGGTGATAGGACAGCTTCAGAAAAAGAAAAAAAATCTGTACGTTTTAAAGAATACCAGATTCAGTTGTGCTCTTGGACTCATGACACAAACATGAAGATCTTTTGAACTAATTTATAATGGAATGATAGCATGGGTATATTAAAAAACTCTCTTTTTAATAGAATCGTTTATTTTTTGTTGCAGGAATTATGATAGCGATAGTCAGATGGATGAGGAGGAAATGCGCTGGAATGCTGCTGCTCTTGAGTCTGCTGTTCAGGAGGAGCAGCGCCTCAAACAGCAAATAGAAGAGACAGAAAAGGCTGAGATAAAGGTAAGATAATGTGTGTGATTACTGTTCTTTATCTATCTATCTATCTATCTATCTATCTATCTATCTATCTATCTATCTATCTATCTATCTATCTATCTATCTATCTATCTATCTATCTATCTATCTATCTATCTATCTATCTACTCTATGTTCAACTTCATGAGGTGCATCAGACTCACTAAGTTTGTAAGTCACTTGACATAATGTTAGGAATATGTATAAAAAGAATCTTTTCTAAAGTTAAAACAAACCTGAAATCTGACAGCATGACAGGATAATTATGTCATCACTGTGTATGGAGAGAAAAGAATGATGAGGAAAGAAGAAGATTACAAGTTGAGGTAAATTAGGAAGGTGGACATGGAGGGTAGAATTGTTGTTTTTTATTGTAGGAGTGATGCAGTTCAAGAAGTCTGAGTTGTTGACAGATGTATGGGTGGGTACACTGTGTTCTGAAGCAGCCGGTGGAAATATGGTAATGCTGTATGTCTATATGTGCATTTGAGTTGTGAAAATCAGTAATTGTATCTTGAAAACAAATCTAACTATGCCTGATGTAGACTTCTTGGGTGAGTTTGATAATCAGTAAAGTTTTTCCTTCTTTACCTGGGAGATAAGGTTGTACAGTACATGTATAGATGAGATGTCTAGGCAGCCTCCAAGAAGTATGGTTGAGGCCTGAGATTGTTGTGAAGGTTGATGGCATCTGCGGGCAATGTGGTTCAGGATCAGATTATTGATGGAAATTTATCAATATGTAAAAGAAAGAAAAAGAATAAACCCTTTGAACACCTGAGTAGAAATTGAAAGGCAATGCATGATGCCAACCTAGTGATCTATCTCCTCTCTCTTGGAAACTCTCAAGGCCTGATAATGTCTGGTGTCCTGGTGTTTGGGAATTTAAAAATGTCTCATAATTTAGATTGACCATTAGAACACGGAAGGTTGTCAAATACGTCTTTATTTTCCTAGTAATGAGTACATAATTTTCCTGTATTGAGAAGCTGAATCACTCTTAAGTAAAGGCATGGTGAAATATTACACCCACAGTAAATAAAAATAGACTAATGTAAAAGTGGGTCTCATAGGCATGCTGCATATCTCTGGTAGACAAGGTGTAGTACCAAAGTGTGTGGCAGACTGTGGGGACTGCTAGTTTGATTAATCTATCACCTATTTGGAAGACCTATTACAATATACCAATTTCTCT
Organism: Homarus americanus; assembly: GCF_018991925.1. Classification (NCBI taxonomy): domain Eukaryota; kingdom Metazoa; phylum Arthropoda; class Malacostraca; order Decapoda; family Nephropidae; genus Homarus; species Homarus americanus. Next base: position 1,853,870 of record NW_024754528.1, read on the forward strand.
GATGACAATTTATGGTCTGTTTTAGAGAATTTACAGAAATTCATAAACCCCTGTACAGTATACTGCTGTTTTTTTATTTATTTTTTTTATTTTTTTTTTAAGATTATAGGAATTTAATGATTTACTACTTGTAATTTGGAAGGAAGTAAGGTTACATTTATTCAGTTTACTCTGATGACATTAGAGCCTCCCTCATGGAAACACCCAGTAGGGAACAGTTAAGCAGCTCTGTTTATTAATAAAACATTTAACACGATAAATTTCCAAAGTATTCCAAATCCGTGAGTGCAGGGATTACAAGTACTGGTTTATTACAGCCATTAATGGAAATCATCTTGAAAATAAATAAAGACTATTTTTTATTATAGATTTTTGTTTAAATTATTAAGTATGTACTGTAATGTATCTAAACAATACACCATACACTGTGTTTTACAAAACATTCATATAAACTGCTGTCTTGGAATTAATCATCAATGTTTAATGGCTGTGATTTCCTGAGAGCAGGTCTCCAGGCTGCACAACATCTTGCAAGCTCTCTAGTCAAAATGCTTATCCAGAGATTATTTCACACAACCTCTCCTCATGTCATTCTTGGCCTACCTCTGGCTCTCCTTTCCTCCACATTTTTTTTTTTTTATATACTCGTGCATTTCTTGGCCTGGTTGTTCTCCTCAGTTCTCTCCGCGTGTTTGAACTGTCCAAGTGTAGCTCTCTGGAAACCTTGTCACTACAGTAATCTCCACATGTTTGAACTATCCAATTGAAGCTCTCTGGAAACCTTGCCACTACAGTAATCTCCACATGTTTGAACTGTCCAAGTGTAGCTCTGGAAACCTTGCCACTACAGTAACCTCCACATGTTTGAACTATCCAAGTGAAGCTCTCTGGAAACCTTGCCACTACAGTAATCTCCACATGTTTGAACTATCCAAGTGAAGCTCTCTGGAAACCTTGCCACTACAGTAACCTCCACATGTTTGAACTATCCAAGTGTAGCTCTCTGGAAACCTTGCCACTACAGTAATCTCCACATGTTTGAACTGTCCAAGTGTAGCTCTGGAAACCTTGCCACTACAGTAACCTCCACTTGTTTGAACTATCCAAGTGTAGCTCTCTGGAAACCTTGCCACTACAGTAATCTCTAAAACCCTTCTTGCATCTTTCAACTTCATATAACGTGTCCGCCTCACCATCCTCGTTTCGGTTTGATCAAGTCTCTGTACGGTACAGTATGTCGCCTTTAACCCTTAGTCTACAATGGAAGGCTGTTATGTTTACCTACAGAGTGTGAGGTTAGGAAGTTGTATAAAAATTATCATTGTCCTTATAATAATGTGCCGTATGTTAGATGATTATATTACAAGGGATCAATACATTCCATAATACAGTATTTACATTACCTGGTAGTCGACTTGATCACTGTACTATTGTCTCGGCAACATCATCTGATGCTTTCAACACATCTGTAGCTATTCCAGAGCTACCAGCAGTCTTCTCATTCATCATTTTGTCAATTACTTTTTTCACCCAATCTTTCAACTCTGGTGTGGTCCCTGTACTGCTTCTTGGTTGTATCTGTCTCATGCGAACCCCTCACCAAGGGTAGTGTTTTCTCTAAGCATCCTTAATTTCCACTATAACAGTAACTACATTTCCAGAGTGTGACCTCTTAAGGTTTAGGATACCAAGTGTGGCCTCTAAAGGTTTAGGATACCAAGTGTGGCCTCTAAAGGTTTGGGATACCAAGTGTGGCCTCTAAAGGTTTAGGATACCAAGTGTGGCCTCTAAAGGTTTGGGATACCAAGTGTGGCCTCTAAAGGTTTGGGTACCAGAGAGAAAGATGTCTTTAAACCTGGATACTGTACTGTGTTAGGGTAGAAAAAATGGACAAGAGAATAAAGTATTAAGGAAGTTTAACAAGAAATACCATGTTTTTGACACACTTTATAATACGTACTTTACAGGGAGCTGGCATTCTTATCTCTTAACTTACACTCATAATTTTGTTTAATTATTTCCTTTTCTGGCTATTTCCTCCTACAATCCAAAATGTTTTAAGTTTATTATCCACACCATGATATATATGTGTGAATTTGTGGGTGTGTCTGTGTGTGCATGCATGTGTTTGAGTGTCCCTATCCTGCTACAGGTATATGGCAGTGAAACATGGGTCTCTTACAGAAGGCACCTCAAGGCACTTGAAAACTTTCACCAACATAGTCTATTTTCCATCCTCCGAGTTCGCTAGGAACACAAGAGAACAAATGCCAGTATTCTTGCTACCATTATCCATGAACAACTACGCTGGACTGGCCATGTTACCGGCATGAACGACAGTAGACTGCCAAAGTAGCAACTTTACAGTCACCTAACTAATAGTAAATGTAATGCCGGCGGGCAACTGAAAAGGTATAAGGGTAGTCTTAAGACAAACCTAAAAAAGGGCCTAATCGACCCCCTCACCTGGGAGACGATTACTCCACACCGTAGCGCTTGGAGGAGCACCACACGAGAATATGTTTTAATACTTTCGAGTTAGCCCGACTGCATACCGAGGCAGATGAGCGCCAACTCCGGAAAGACGCTGCCGCCTCTCCTCCCGCACTAGATGTAGCCCTCCATACGTGCAACATCTGTGGACGACTCTGCCGGTCCCATATCGCCGCTTTTGTCACCTCAGAACTCGCCAATATGGTGACATTATTAATGACTCATATCATTGTGTCATAGCTGGATGATCGTCATACAGTACTCGATTCCGAGTGACAGCAAAGTAGTAAGTAGTAGTAGTTTGTGTGTGTGTGAAAGTACTGTATTGGAGTCTACTTTACTTCATCTTCTTCACCACTTGTCGGGTTACTAGCTGCTCAGATGATTTTTCATTTCTATGTTTCACACTTTGGGCAAGTACTGGGCATGTATGGGTTCATGAAGGTACCTAAATATGTTCCAGTATTAGCCGAGTCTGGACTTTTGAATGCTTATAATTTGGTGCTGTCACAATGTTTTATTCTGTGGGTTCACAAGTATTGCCTCAATAAAGTTAGCCTTTGACAGTTTTTTGTACTGTTAGTTTGTTTATCATGATGCTGTTGGGGCCACCTGTTAACACATTTGTTTTGGTTCACAATATTGTATGTACAGTACCTACTATAGTTAACCTTGGGTGTTTCAAATGGATATACGTAATGAAGATTTGATCCAGGACATTTCAAATATTTGTCTCATTTGTGTTTAATTTTATGTATTTGAACATGTGGATCAGTTTTGCATATTGCAATTTTTTTTTTATGTCGACAAGAAAAACTAGGATCATTAGAGTAGATGGATGTAAACTGTGTTTTATATTGTACTTTGCCTCAGCACAACTTAGCATACAGTATAAAAGTCACAAGTTTCCAGTAACAAGTAGAGGCAGTCCCCGACTTACGACGGGGTTAGGGACCCAAATCCAGGTCGTAAGTCGAAAATGCTTACCGGTAAATAATACATAGAAAATCTGAAATGGGTGTCTCTTTTTCTTCTCAGCACCACAAAACTCTCACTTTTAAGCATACCAGCCATTTTAAAGTGAATTACAAAAAAAATTTTTGTCTGTACTGACGTCGGGACTCGAAAATACGTAATTTGACAATTTTGGTACGACTGAGGCGGTCGTATGTCCGGATGGTCGTAAGTCGAGGAGTACCTGTATAGTATACTTGTGAGTGTTACTTCTGCCGTAGAATTTTTTTTAGGATGACTGAATGGAATCACAAGTAAAGATTTGAAATTTAATATTGTAAATACAATGAAGCATGTGCAGGATGCACACTTGTCATAATGAAATAATTGGGACATATATAATGAGAATTCAGTGATTTATGCCTTTACAGTAAGGAAGTATTTACAAATTACATAACACATAAAAATATTTTGTATTTATAAAGTTTATAACACAGGAAGTTGTGTATACTGTCCTGTATAATGATCTTAACACACAAAAACATATTTTAAAAATTTATAACAAGTAAATAAGTTCACTCACTAACTTTGTACTCAGAGTAGAATGACCAGAAAAATAAGCACTCGGTAATTAACATAGTTGACTGTAATATATGTAGTGCTATATTTTCTAAAGAGTTCAGTAATGTACATAAACTAATGATTAACACAGCTGTCTTTGATATGTATATATTGTACTGTGCTGTATAGCTGCATCCTATTGTAGATTATACTCCAAGAGGAGTTTTATCTGCAGCACCATCCTTATGTGTAGCACCCTTGCCTGGCCTGTCTTCACTCACTGGGAAAACTCTTGGAGTATCCTGAGCCTCATGGTCCACACCTCTTGGTCCACACTGTCAGGTCCATGCCTCTTGCTCCACACTATCAGGTCTATGCCTCTTGGTCCACAGTATCAGATCCATGCTTCCTGGTCCACACTGTCAGATCCATGCCAAGCAAACCATATTTTTCACAGCTTCCGACTAATATGTGGTCGAAGCAGGTACGGTATCACTTAACACTTGTCACTTTCTTGTGGCTGCTGTAATAAAGTGATGAATTCCTACAAGTAGCAGAAGTACACACACAATTACTGCTGATGCGATGATTCCTATTACTGAACTTGTTAGCTTCATTGTGGGTGTAAGATCCTGTGCATCATAATCTGGGTTCATAAATTCATTCGATACCTTATACTCTTGTTGAGCATGTGATTGGCTACCTAGAATTTGGTAACGCGTTCGGTACACCTTAGTTGGGTTGACAATACTGTAGGCGGAACAGACAATGTGACTTGTGTGCTTTTGGCGTGGCACTGCTATGATTGACCTCAATTTTGTGATAACTCGATAACTCGCAGACTGGTAAGCGCTGATATCCTCGTACCATACGTAAACATGGGGGTTTTTTAGTGATGGTTTCTCATCAGGTGTAGGGCAGTGTAGTGTAACTTCATCCATGTCATTTTGAATTTCTAGTTCTTCAGGCGGGTCATCGACACTCACATCAACTACACTAAATGAAATAACCTCAGTTTTTATTTGTTTCCCACGATTTAAAGTGCAAGTTATTGTTCCATCTTTTTCAAGTGGGGCTGTGATCATGTATGTCATTAGGCATTCATTATGAAGAACTTGGTACTCTGTTTGTCTGTTGTTGCTATGTCTCTTTGGAACACTGTGATAGGTGTGGCCGGTTACACTGATAGTCAGATTTGCAGAAATGCGTGACTTTTGGTAGCACGCACCACACGCAACTGCAAATGGGACACCCCGAGGCAACTTCAAGTATCGGAGGGATGTTTCTTCCTTCGTGATGGGATGTCGTGTATTCCAAGATGGATGATAAAATTTGTTGATGAGCGTCAGGTATGGGGATTTAAGAAAGAAAGGTGCCCACAGTAGTGAATGCTTCGAGTCATCAACATGCAATGCTCTTGTCAGTTCAACAAAGCCACAAACCAGTATTACCAGGGTAACTAATATATAAAACCCTTTCATTGTTGAGCCACGTGATATTTCATATAAATATTTACGTACAAATTATTTATCTCGTGAAAGCTTCCTGTCACTAGTTCTTTTATCTTGGTTATGTTTATACCACTAATTAATTGTTTGTCCAGTGGTTGTAATGTCTTCTCCGTTTAGAAGTGACTGTGAGAAATATTACATGCTGTATTTATACTCAAGAGTGACTATGACGCCTTTCCTGAGGTGAAGGGTGTGGGAATCCTGTGAGGTATTGCGTCACTTGCTGTATTGTAGATAGCCCTTGGTAGCCCTTGGTTAGTCATTTCCTGACAGCTCTATCATGTGGTGTACAGTAATCAGTGTGTGATCAGTGTTTAATTTCATGGATCACTCTGCTTTAACCTGAAATTAAAAAAACTACTTTTATTATCTCAGAAGTTAGTCTTTTTTTGGTGAATCATCTACAGTATAGTATTCTAACACTAGTCGTAAAAGACCAAATACATGATGTAACTCACAATTTTCAACACTAAAATTTCTCAGAAGTGCATTGCATAATTTTATATTTTAACTGAATAAAAATGGGTTTAACTATCGGTAATCTTTCTGTAGTATGGTCTTTTGAACTTTGGTTGAACTCTTACCCCAGACTCAATTGGAAAGGAAATAAAATTGATTAATACTATGGAATACAAAACCAGGTGAATTAAAAGTTTAAAAAGTGACAGTTGTTCTTCCTAAAAGATTGTAACCAACTTTTGTATTATAATATAGTATTGTACAGTATTAGACTCAACAGAGAACTGAGATTTAGAACTTCCCTCTTCGTCACATTACAGGATACAGCCATTGTCCTCTTTCACATTCTCGCAGAACATTTCACATATAGAACAATGATTAATACTGCACTGACGCATCTATTATCAGGGATTCGTTGTATGTAGATCTGTTTATGACACATCCACAGACAAACAGGATTATGTTTTACCTTTATGTCAGTACAAACAACCTTTTTTGTTCACTCAGTAAACTTAAGCATTACTGTAAAGTCATGGTTTAGTACCGTACAGTATTTTAATTATTATTAAACACAACATTTTAAATTTGATTATATCATGTAGGTACAGGTAGTAATCATCTCTCATTACTGTATATGTAAAGACACTGCTACATTATACAATATATACACCTTTATAAGAACATACTGTCCAGTACGGTTACAGTCCAACTCGGCCCACTTAGGTAAATACTCGGACTAAAAAGTAAAAGTCAACAGATTTTTGCATGAATGATAAAAGTACAATGATATAAAGCAGCATAGATTGTAAGGGTGGGGGGGAATTGATTTGTTATTATTTATCTTTTCATTCTATCTTATTTATATATTACTGTACATATGTGGAAGAGGTGATCTTTTTTCTTTTATATGTAATTTTATATTTAGTTCACAATTAAAATCACTTTACCTGGAGACCTGACACAGACACCCTCACAAAATATGATGGTTGAGGATAACCTGATCTCGAGGTCTGAGGTTGACGAGTTCCACAACAATTTAAATAATGAGTTACTTAATGCACAAAGGCAGAACATACCATACATAAAACTCAGATCAAACAACAATGACCCTAAATGGATAAATAATTATTTAAAGAATATTATTGGACAAAGGAAGGCTACAGGTAGGAGAAGAAATCGTGAAGCTTACCTCCGAGATTATTATAAGGTATTGGCCAGTTGAGTTGAGACCGAGATAAGAAAAGCAAAGAGGAATAATGAACTGAAGGTAGCAAGGGAGGCGAAGTCAATCCCCAAGGGATTCTTTCAAGTGTATCAAACTAAAACACGAGAAAAAATTGAACCAACACCGGCGAGCTAACTGATAACGACGGAGAAATGAGCAATAAACTGAACATATTTTTCAACAGTTTTCACCACCGAAAATTTAAAACTTGATACCCGAGGCACTGACTATATAGTATACAGAGATACCTGTAGTGAAGAAATAGATTAAGCGAGATAATAGTGACTACCGGTATAGTGCGTTTTTCCCCAGCTGAGAAAAGATGCCCCGCCCCCTCCTCAAGAGTTACAGCTGATTGGCTGTTGCAAACCTGTCGGATTTAGTCCCGAAGTAATGATGAATTTCTAAATGAGTTTATTCATAATCGATGGGATGACCGTTTCTGACGAGAGAGATATTTAGCTAAATTATATAAAGGTGCATACTGTACATACATTCATTATTTCAAACATAAGCACGTGGGAAGTTTATCAGAAGTATTATACATGAATTAACTGTTAAACTCTGGTAGCAAATTCATGCTTTTGGAGGATGCATTTAATACCGATTTGCAAGAAGGGAGATAGATCACTATCCTCTAACTACTGTCCAATCAGTTTAACATCAATTGTAGGCAAATTTCTGGAAGCAATAATTTCAAACCCTATTCGAAATCACTTGGAGAAGCACAAGTTATGAATGTGAATCGTGGTTTATTGATCATGCTCTAACATAAATTCATAAAAATCTTCCTTCATACCGACTGAACCCTCGGTATTCACTCATTCACACACTTGGTATTTCAGTGAACCAAAAGAGACATAAAACATATCTCAAACTCATTCTTGAACCTCTAGTCAGCTACTTGGTTAAGTGTGCAAGGTGGGTCGAGTTGGTTATTTAAGATGGGGCCCAGTTGGAGGTACACCTACAGTACAGTATACTGTACTGTATATGAGTCAAACATCATTATGTCAGTAATGTTCATGAAATGCTTACTTTGGTTAAATCCTTGTATGGTAATATTGCTTATTCATACATGTGAGTGAATACTAATTTCCTTTATAATATCGTGTTTCTTAATCAAATATTGTGGCTATATAAGAATGGGGATTGAAGCACTAAATTCCTATGCTTTACATTATATTTCCTTATAAAGGGTCATGTTAATACAGTACCTGTACCGTATGTTAAACACTCAGCTGTATAAACTCTTTAATCCCTCAGTAATACTGTATACAGTAATGGCAGTTTCATAATCAGTTATACTGTACTGTAGTTAACATGTATACAAGAAACTCTTAACTGTTATTAAGTTGTGGCGAGTAAGGCCCCAGGCGTGTGCTCACGGCACCACTTCCCTTCAACACTGTACTCACCAGCCAGTGCACTGTGATATGATGCTCTCATTAATCCTAGGCAGGGAGGGGGAGGTGTCACCCTCACTTCTCCACCATCACCACCACAATATTGTACTTCCTTCAACTATTTAATATTATATCTTTTAAACTAGCTGTAATCTTTTTATTTTAAACATGCATCTACCTGCTTGTTGGGCATGTATCTGATCTACTGGTAATTGATAGGAATTTCAATACTTCCCCAAAATGCTTTTGTGAGTTATGCAAACGGGCAGGAAATAGCACAAACCTGACACCACCACCCACAGTATAGATCTCTATGTTCAAGTACGTTAGGGACTATTATTGTTATGTATGCCATTGAAGGTTCACGTTTATGTTTGGTTGGTTTTAGGAGGAATTATTTAAAATTATATCACCGTAAGTAATAATAATAGATAATAAAATATGTACCAATAATAAATAATTTTAATTGATAATAATAATAATAATTGAGATATATGTGGGAAAGGAGGGTGAAGTGAAGTGAATCATACGTTTTTTATGAAAACCTACAGTCTTAGCAACAAATTCAGTTCATTATACCTGCAATAATGGACATGCTCTGATAACTACCGAAATACCTTATACAGTATGATCTACACGCCAGTAACTGTGTGATTGCTATATGATGAGTCTGCAATCCTACAGTTACTATTAATTAAATGGTTCAAACAACGTATACTGGTAGGTACTATCGTGGACAAAAGTTCGCTCCCTGTAGTGAAACTGAGACGCGGGAATGAGTCTCCGAACTGACTTACCCTGATGGTTATCTGGTGCGGGTGTGCTGTGCTGTGCTGTGCGGGTCGATACTGCTTCAGTTTGGGAAGGAGCGAACTTTTGTCCACGATAGTACCTGTACCTACTTACAAACACTATCACCATTTTGAGAGTTCAAGAATTACTATATTTTCCGCATAACATCCCATTTTATATAGATTAAAAACACAATTACCTTTAAGAGCTGTCTGTGATATACCCAGACCAAGTACTCAATTCTGTGCGCGTGTGTACAATTCACTTAATTTATCCATTTACTCGCATACGGTATGAATACCTGCGCACACAACGAGACTCCCGTGTTCACTACAACACTGCTGGGTTGAGACTGCTTACCTAAGTTTGTGTGTCTCAGTAGACCAATAGTCCCTTGATCAAATTTCATCATCTGTGTTAAGGAGGAGTTTTTGGTGTAAGCCTCTGGTTAAACTATACAGTATAGCTACTGTTGTGGCCGTGGAGGGGCTCATTGTTACATGTTTATTTACTTGTTGATGGAGAAGTGTAGTGAGAATATGAACGAAACAAGCTTATCAGTCTGGTGAAGTGCCTTGGCATATATTAAAAGGATTACCGATTACCGTGTATATATATATATATATATATATATATATATATATATATATATATATATATATATATATATATATATATATATATATATATATATATTTATATTATGCCAAGTCAGAAAAGTTATATACAGGTACTGTATGTTCTTTGAGTTTAGAGCATACTTCTCAAGGCAGGAAGGTGTACGGTACATGTGGTAGCTTGGCATGTGTGAACAGCTCTGAGTCAGGGGTAAGTGAGAGCCTTATAAGGAGTTAAGTTACATGCTGAAGAAACAAACATGGCTCAGGGAACCCACGGCCACGAATCTCAAAGGTTTGTATGGTAATCTTTTTCCTCCACAACTGGCGATAGAGACTGCTTCAAGTTACTTAAGTATCGATTCAATTGTTTGGCCACACTGGCAACCACCTTTGTGCTGTTGTTTGGGTGAGTCAGTTACTGTACTTGGACTCACTTTCCGTAGTTAAGGATCCGTTTGGGACGAGTTATAACTTTTTAACCATACTTTATCTCACACACACACACATATATATATATATATATATATATATATATATATATATATATATATATATATATATATATATATATATATATATATATATATATATATATATATATATATATAGTACATAATCACTTGGGTTTGGTTAAAGTTTATCGTTGGTTATTGTTGTGATGATCAAGTAGTGGTATTTTTTCCGTAACTTTATATGCAATTAGGATAAAACGATTAATGTTTTATTTATTGTTGATGTAAAAGAGTCACGGATGCATCAAGTTGATATTTCACCAGTCCTACCTAGCAGTCACCTAGCTGCTGGCACTGTACTAACATCTTGCACTGTGCATTAGCATTCATTCCAAGTGATGATCACACCACTTTGTAAACACATGTGAATGGGGCCAGCTTCTGGTGGTGTTACCAGAGACACGAGGAAAAACAAGTAGAAGTGTAACCTGAGATTCGACGCTGATCCTAGGATTAAGGACCTAAGCTCTACATTAACGCATACAGATTTAGTCTTTTTTACAGGGGGCACATAGAGTCGTTTTGGGATGCCGTGTTTCGTTTACCGTTATTATTATGTATACTAATATTGCTAGACCGCTTCTGTTTGTTAATATTAAATGAATTATATATTTTAGATTTTATGTTTGGGTCTGCTGCTTTCTCGGCTGATGGTTGGTGAGGTACAGCTTATTGTGGGAGTTAACTGGACACCAATCTGAGGCTTCAGCGGCAACTGCCACCTTAGTGTGTTGCCAGATATTGTTTTTAATATAGGAGATATTACCCCTGAATAGAAATAGACAAGTGAATTGATATAAGTTTTACTTTGATCTTAACGTCTCGTATAATTTTTGTAGAGCTAATCTCTCGAACGAGAACCTGTAAAGGCGAACCCATAGATGGATGATGACGAAAACTTGCCGGTACAATACATTTCATTAAACATTAACTTCTCCGCCATTCACCTGCTTGGTAGACACCTTTGGTGTCATAATATAACAATAAACTGACAATTCGACTTTCAAAAATTACATGTCTTGAATACAGAAACATTTTAAGAATTGTTACATAAATGACTGCACTATAATGTCAACAGGAAGGAAACTAGTGCTGCGCATTTCCTGGTGGAGGCGTCAACAGACTTCCATAGCAGACTATTTTTTGTGTTCTTTGTTATTTTTTCTGTATATTAAAATATAAATATATATATTTTTTTCATAATGTTCTGCTTGTACGAGTATTAAATATACCCTGTACTACCGCCACTATCATTAAAACGTGTCTTCGTCTCCATCATCATAGCCACTCGCCTCCACCACTACCGATCCCCTCCATTGTTATGACCGGTCTCCACCACCACTCCCACCATTGTTATGAGTCTGTAACTACTACACCACCATTATTACAATCACCACCATTACCACCACTTTAAATAAGTCATTTCCACCCCTGCCGTCACAACGCAACCACCTATCCACATAGTATCCGCTCCACCCTCACCTATCCACATAGTACCCGCTCCAGCCACCTACCTATCCATCTCGTTCCCGCTACGCCCACCCACCGACCTCTCCGTCAATTACACTCTCCACCCACCCACCTATCCATCAATTACTGGCTCCACCCACCCACCTCGTACCCTCTCCACCCACCCACCTACCCACCCATCTTGTATCCGCTCCACCCACCCACCTATCCATCTCATACCCGCTCCACCCACCCACCTATCCATCTTGTATCCGTTCTACCCATCCACCTATTCATCTGGTACCCACCCGCCCGCTCCACCCACCCGCTCCACCCACCCATGCACAGTCAGCTACCTTACCACCCCTGACACCCACCATTCATACAGTCGGGACCACTGAACTGTTCATGCCACTTAACTTTATCACCATCACCACCTAACTTCATCACCACTACCACCACCTAACTTCACCACTTCTAACTACATCACCACCACCACAACTTCATCACCACCACCACTTCATCACCACCACCACCTTCACCACCACCACCATCTTACTTCATCACCACCACTACCATCTAACCATCACCACCACCACTAACTTCACCACCACCTAACTTCACCACCATCTTACTTCATCACCACCACTACCACCACCTAACTTCATCACTACCATCACCACCTAACTTCATCACAATTACCAATTAACTACACCACCACCACCACAACTTCATCACCACCACCACCTAACTTCACCACCCACCACCACCTAATTTCATCATCACTACCACGACAACCTAACCATCATCATCATCTTATTCTTCATCACCTATAATAACTGTTTCACCACTACCTAACTTCGGTGGGTGTTGGAAAGAATTGCATCACTAGTGCTTACGCGGAACTTTTCTGCCTTAACCAGCAACAATATCCATCTCTAGGTCACGTACTCCACGGTTATTTTCTCAAGTCAAGTGTTTTGAAGCAGTCAGGCTCCCAAGAACAATGTCAGGTAACCGAGTACCCGTGCATAAGCTATTCTGCCTATGATAGTCTTCAACATGACTTAATAAGTGAGGTCCTTCGATTTGATATAATGAAATATAGATGGATGGATGGGCAGATAGATAAATACTCAGTTTAATCATCATATAAATTTACAATTAATTCAACCTGCATATACACAATGTAGGTATACAGATCAGCATTCATACAGGTAAGTGACTTCTATACGGTGTACAGTACGTATGTATAGTTGCCTACAGAAGTAGTGGCGCCACGATTCCGTACATGTGGTGCCATCATCGCAGTGATGGTACGCGTTCCAACTATTATGACGGAGACGTATTTATAACAGGGCTGCTAACAGTAAACTCACGAAAGGAAGCATTAAAGCCTTATGAATAAAGAATTAATGAAATAATGCAAAATAATGTGATAAGGTTGCCGGCTGTGAACTCACGTAAGGAAGTATTAAATTCTTACGAAATAAGTCTTAATGAAATGAATGCTAGGTAATGTAACAGCTGCTGGCTTTAAACTCGTGTAAGGAAGTAAATTGTCTTAAAAATGAAGTTATTTATGTCTTAAGAAATGAAGCTTTGATGAAATGATTGCTGAGTAATGTGTCCAGCTTTTCAGTAACCAAGGATTAGGGTGTTTTAGTCCTTGTCAATAACTGCGTATTACTCTACGAGTCTACGTCAACATGGTGAGTGATGACATTTCTTGGATCTAAAGAATATCCGGTCTACAGGACTATTTTAAGTAAAAAAAAAAGTAAGTAGTTATGCGTAGCTATGTATAGGGTGAAAATATTTTAGTACACAGATTGAAGTCATGATGCGCATTTTACGGATCTTATTACTAATACTTGAGATTTATTGAAAAATAGAAAACCAAGATTAGTCACATGCCGAGAGAGTGGGAGAGGCGATACGATATGTAAGGGAAGTGTCTAAAATCTGTGATATGATGGTGAAACTTGTGGATTTTGAAATTACTGTACTTAAAGTTTTCCAACCCAAAGCTAGGATTCCATTCACGCGTTAGCGCCCAAAATAGATCACATTGACATGTACACGGTTGTTTCCATTGGCACGCGGTTGCGTCAGCGTTATGCGTTTACAGTACATTTCAATCGCTCCTTGTAGCGATTGAAAACTCAAACGCACTGCAAACGCGTGAATGGAATCCTTTTCCAGTAAAATCTGTACAGTACTCTCTCTTGTTTCCCCTTTGTACAAACCATCTGATTGAAGTTGCTATTAATGTTGCAATAATAGTGATTCTAAACAAGGAAAAACAGGATTGAAGAAATTAAGTCCAGAAGAAGCAGTTGAATGGAAAGAAGAGGAACTGATAACGTTATTTACAACGTAGTAGCATTTAGGGCGGAGTTAATCCCTCGGCACTTGGCGGTGACCAGTTACGGCTATTCATTATCATAGCACTAATGCAATGAAAATTCATTGTAATAGAAATTTAGGATTAGCTTTGACTTAGGAGTTTAGACGAAAATTAAGAAATCATACGAAACATAGGAAATTTCAAGTTTTGTTCCAGTGTGCACCATACGACACTTCGACCAAGGATAGCCAACAAAGCCATGAGCTACTTGTTTCCAGTTATTAGTTGGAATAGCCGGTTATAACAAAGTGTTCTCTAATTTGAAAGTCAGCCTTGTAGGGGGCCTCAGTGGCAATGTGGCTAGTGCATGGACCAGGGTGAAACTCATGTCTGTCTGGCGTTTAACCGTCACGTAGGCAGTGGGCTTGTGTGCATGTTACGTCAACCCCCTTCTGTGAATTTTTCTGGGCGCGTGTATTTCCCGAGTTCCGTTATATTGGCAAGTTATTGTTGTCATTAATGAGTTTAATTTTAATGTAAAAGGTTAAAGTCAAACAGCCCTTCCTTTCAACCAAAACCTTAATTCCCCATCTATTATATTGTAGATTTGTAGTTACGTTGTGATTTGAATGTCCAGGCCTTTGGGGATGTAAACGGTGAAATGGCGTGACACTTCCATTACCGTAACAGCATCCTCCTGTGTCATAATCTGATAATTTAATCGTATTGTTGTGTTTCTCCCTTTTCTCTTTTGATTATTATTCTCACATTCTTCTCCCTGCGGTCATTCTTCATCCTTCACACTGACGCATCTATCACCTTGCTTCCCTGTCCTCTGCGTATTTGGACAATCTAACGTGTAACTTCATCACCACCACAACTACCGTGTAACTTCACCACCATAATTACCATGTAACTTTATCACCACCACCACCGTGTAACTTCTTCACTACAACTACCGTGTAACTTCACCACCATAACTACCGTGTAACTTTATCACCACCACCACCACCACCGTGTAACTTCTTCACCACAACTTCCGTGTAACTTCATCACCACAACCACCGTGTTACTTCACCACAACCACCGTGTTACTTCATCACCATAATTACCGTGTAACTTCATCACCACCACTAATTTCATGATGACTACCACCACTGTGTATTGACTAACGTAAGTGTTTGATCTTGCTTGCTATGTTTGGTTTGTTATCTGTAGTGCAAACTTTACCACTTTATTGTTACGTCCAAGTGTTAAATGTTTTCGTCCTGTCAAGAATATAGTGTTGATATTCTCTCAGTGTGATGTAATATTGTGGTGGTGATTATGGTGTGTGTTGATGGGAGTGGTGATAGTGATGATGGTGATGTACAGTACACGAGGATGGTATAGTACTATAAAACCAGATAAGTACAGTGCAATATAAACATTTTCGGTACAAGCGTATAAAGTACAGGCCCAAAATAAATCCCATAGGATTAGGCGCAGCATAAAGATCGTACAATACATAACCTAATCACCTTCTCAATTAAGCTCTCAACCACTGCATCATCACAAGTTAATCCGGTCATGTTAACTCCTCGTGCCCATTAAAACGAACGGATAAACGTATATGCATAGTTGGGTGCACTAGTCTATGCACTGAACTGATAAACTGCCCCTTGGTGATGGTTGAATCAGTGTTGCAATGGTGGACTGTCCGCCGAGTTAAGTCATTGTCATCTCTTGTTGTTTACTGTGACTGTATTGGCCTTTTGATCACGCACACCATGGCAGCCGGATTTCGTTATATTTAGTATTAAAAAAAATAATAATAGTTGCCACTCAACAAATGTATATAGAAGACATTATTTTCCCCATTTCTCTAGGCATTCACAGATCACCATGTACTGTATAGACAAGGTGTATTCTCAGTATAATTGATTCATGCTTATGCCACGGTCACAGATGGATGATGATGACTGCGAGGAGGATGGAGGTGACTCATTTGAAGCGGCGGGCAGGGCAACCTCACCCCTTACACCACCTTATGACAGCCTCTTGTCAACGCTCAGCTGGGCAGATCAGGTGCGTTGTAGCGTTGACGTTTGGTAGTGCACCCGTAGGACTGTTGTTGTAAGGACACAATACTTTCTAATGTAATAGCTGTAATGTATTGTAGTATCTATATTACAGTACTTTTATTGTAGTCCCGTACTGTACCTGGAAGACAAAGGTTGTAGTCCCCCAAAATGATGATGGTGTTGTTCATATACAGTACAGTACTCTTATACCTGTAGTAATCTTATATTAGTACAAGTGGTACTTCTATCCTACTACTGTACCTGTAGTACTTCTGTATGAATACCTGTATCAGCACTTGTAGTAATGTTATTGTACATTAAGTATTTTATTATAATACATGTACTGTACCTTTTTTAGTACCCATAATTATTTTGTTGTATAACCTGTAGTACTCTTGTAACACCTGTGGTACTTTTTTGTAACTCCTGTAGTACTTTTGTTGAAACACCTGTAGTACTGTGCTTTTGTTGTTATGAGAGGGGGGAGGGTGTGATGGTCGTGTGTGTGATTGGTGGTGAAGGAGTGCACAGTTGTCATGTTTTTGGTGATAACAGAGACTTAAGAACAACAGGATGCTACTTGAGATTATACTTACCACGTTCCTCGCTCTTGGAATACTGTACTACATATTGTAATGTACATAATTTGTTTGGTATCCTGCTGTTTTAGGTTCTGCTGCCATCTCAAAGGTTTATTTACATTAGCTGTAGTTGAATGATGCTGTGCCAGTAAATAGGACACAATAATAAACAAAGAACAGAAATACATATCAATTTAGGTGAAAGGAGTTGGATGGTTGCTGATATATTGCTCTGCAGTTCTTGATCACATTGTTAATGCATAGACAGTACATAAGAGCATAAGAATGGAGGAAACTGCAGCGGGCCTATTGACCCATACTGGGCAGTCCCGTTTACACCCAACCCCTATTGCTCATATAAGCATCCAACCTATGTTTGAAGCTATTCAGCGTATTCGAGTTAATGATGACATTTGGTAGCTTATTCCATTCATCCACTACTCTGTTTCCAAACCAGTGTTTACCTATTTCACGCCTAAATCTAAATTTGTCTAATTTAAAACCATTGTTACGAGTTCGCTCCTGGTTGGATAGTTTGAGTACCTTTGTAATGTCCCCTTTGTTTAGCCCTGACTTCCACTTATACACCTCTATCAGGTCGCCCCTCACTCTACATCTCTCGAGGGAGTGCAAATTAAGATGCTTTAACCTGTCTCTATACTCAAGGTTCCTAATGCCCGGGATTAGTCTTGTCATTCTCCTCTGAATTCTTTCCAAGGATTCTATATCCATTTTGTAATACGGTGACCAGAACTGAACTGCGTAATCCAGGTGTGGTCTCACAAGAGCAAGATACAGTTTTAGGGTGACCTCGCTAGTCTTGTAACTAACACTCCTTTGTATGAACCCAAGTACTTTATTAGACCTGTTGCGAGCAAAAACACATTGTTTACTTGGCTTAAGGTTCCTACTTATCATTACTCCTAAATCTCTCTCGCAGTCGGATTTCTCTATGGCATCGTTGTTCATCTGGTATCTGGTTTCCCTGTTTACATCTCCTATACTGAGTACTTTACATTTGTCCACATTGAATTTCATCTGCCATTTTTCAGACCAATTTGAAAAATTTGTTTAGATCTTCCTGTAGTTTTGTGGAGCCCTCGTCAGATTTAATAATATCTCCTATTTTAGTGTCGTCAGCAAATTTGCTTATGTTGCTGTCTATGCCGATATCTATGTCGTTTATGTATATAATAAATAATAATGGTCCAAGTACTGAGCCTTGGGGAACTCCACTTGTGACGTTGCTCCAATGGGACTTGGTGCCATTAATACTCACTCGCTGTTTCCTGTCCTGTAACCACGCCCTAATCCATTTAAGGATATTACCTTTGATGCCATGCGCTTCTACCTTTCTAATTAGTCTTTCGTGGGGGACTCTGTCGAAGGCTTTGCTAAAGTCGAGATATACCACATCATAATTGTGCCCCTCGTCCACCGATTCGAAAACAGATGAAAAGAATGTTAATAGATTAGTTAGACATGAACGTCCGCTTGTGAAGCCATGCTGGGAATCATTGATCAATCGGTGCTTCTCCAGGTGATTTCGAATAGAGTTTGAAATGATTGCTTCCAGTAATTTGCCTACTATTGATGTTAGACTGATTGGGCAGTAGTTAGAGGATAGTGATCTATCCCCCTTCTTGAAAATCGGTATTACATTCGCTATCCTCCAGGATTCTGGTACTACACCTGTTTTTAAGGACATGTTAAACAACTTTGCTCAGGGCATACTAAGCTCTTCCTTACATTCCTTTAATACTCTGGCAAATGTCTCATCGGGACCTGGTGACTTATTAGGCTTTAGTTTGTCTATTTGCTTACTAACATCGTTACTAGTCACTACTATCTCGCTTAATTTGTTTTCTTCACTATCTCTGAATAAAGTCGGTGCCCCGGGTATCATGTTTAAATTTTCGGTGGTGAAAACTGTTGAAAAATATTTATTCAAATTATTGCTCATTTCTCTGTCGTTATCAGTGAGCTCGCCGGTGTCTGACCGTATTGGTCCAATCTTTTCTCGTGTTTTAGTTTGATACATTTGGTAGAATCCTTTGGGGTTTGTCTTTGCCTCCCTTGCTATCCTTACCTCATTATTCCTCTTGGCTTTCCTTATCTCGGTTTTAACCCTACTCGCCAACACCCTATAATAATCCCGGAGGTGAATTTCGCCACGATTTATCCTTCTACCTATAGCCTTCCTTTGGCCAATGATGTTCTTTAAATAATTATTTATCCATTTAGGGTCATTGTTGTCTGATCTGAGTTTTTTGTATGGTATGTTCTGCCTTTGTGCATTAAGTAACTCACTATTTAAATTGTCGTGTAACTCGGCAATCTCAGATCTCGTTATCAGGTCGGTGTCATCTGTCAGGTTCACGGCCAAGTGCGACACCCCCTCTCTCAACTGCCTCTTTAAACTGTCAAAGTTTGCCCTTCTGAAATCTGGGACTTGAATGGAATTTTCCTTACGTCTGCCCTGAAAATCTAACTGGAATCTAATTTCTTTGTGATCGCTGTTTGCAAGTTCGTTCCCTACCTCGACATTGCTAATGAGGTTTTCTCTGTTTGACAGAACTAAAACTAGTATATTATTACCTTGGGTGGGTTCGGTTATATGTTGACTTAGAAAACAGTCCTGGATCGTCTCGAGAAAATCCTCTGATTCTGAGTTACCCGTAAGGTCAGTCCAATCTATTTGGCCAAGGTTAAAGTCGCTTACTATACAGACTTTGTTGTGTATGGAAGCCCTGCGCATTTCATCCCAGATAAGTCGCTCATTGACTCTATCAAGATTGGGAGGCCTATATTAGCCCATACAGTACTGAACTCAGTATCTACTGTATTAGTTTTTAATTATTTATGTGTCATTATTCTGTTGAATAAGTTTTCATGAAACTCTTAGCTGAGTTACTAAGTATCAAAAAAAATTTATCACATTTATTAGGTTGATGCAATGGAGTCATTAGAGGAACTGCGCCATCCTGGCCGTGTTCTACACATCCATGAGAAGCTGTCGTCTCCGTCAAGAAAACGGTCATTGTCAGAGAAGATGAGGCGCCATGAGGAGAGACTGGCCAAGGCCCAGGAACTTCGTGGAAATCTTATACAAGCTAAAACTGATAAACTAAAGGATTTGTTTAAAAAGGTATAATTTTGTAGTCCTCTGAACTATAACGTAGGGAAATACTGATAAATCTTATTGTAACTTAACAGTGAAGTGGAGATAATTTAATTGGTATGTGTATGGGACTGGGCTTCTGTGTTACTTCTCTTGAGAAACACACATAACTGCTGCCAGAACACTTAAACAGAGAGGAGTAGAGTTTCTCTCTCTCTCTCAATTCTTTGGAACCTTTTCAATTAAAAGTTCATGTGACAGCAACATTGTGGCTTGTGAACAAACAGGAACATGACAGAAATTGGTCATGTCAACCCACAAAGGGTTGCCATTATCCTCATTTAGTATGGCTTCTTTTCCGTCTTCCAGTATTAGCTTATATTTTTCCCAAAAGAGAAAATTTTTACAAATGGGAGAGAAGCCTAGGGTGGTTTCAATGTGAATAACTCACTCACTCGTATCAAAACACTGTAAAACCTTCAGTTTGGTACATATGGTAATTTTTTCATAGTTTTCATTGTGTAAGGCACTTCACTGTCACATGCTTGGGTGTTGTGGGTGAATTGGTCAAAAAGCATTAAATCTTACAAAATCCTTCATATACCATATCTATAAGGCAAAAATACAATGCAATGATGGTGGGGCAGGAATGCTCCCTGGGTCATCCATTCAGTCCTCTGCAATGCAAAGTAGTTACAGTACAGTATATGTTTGCAGATGATTGCCAGTGACACTACTGTTTAACAAAACTTAGCAACACTAAACAGACACCTTTCCTTATTTATAAGTGACTTAATAACAATAAACTGGGAGATGACAAACATGGACCCACTGTACTGGCATGTATCTGAATCTTCCCAATTTTGTTACTATAACAGTTAGCCATTGTTTTTAGACTTGCAGCACAAATTTAAAATTAGTTTTGTTATTTATCTAACTGCTGTACCTAATTTACCTAATAGTCACCCCACATAAAGGTGACTAAAACAGAGGAAGAAGTCCAGTGACCTGTGTAAGAAGCACTCTTTTGAAGCCCAGTACAGTTTTGTAGAACACCATGACTTCTTAGCAAGCGTAAAGCTGTGTTCTGTATTATCTCTGTCACACATTTTTAATTGCTTTGCCAGTAAGGAGAAAACCGAGGAAATGATATGTGTAGAGGTTGCACCCCTACACTAACAAACACTATTGTAAGGTACAGAACAGAAGTGTTATCCCTACCAACTATTAAGCCATTCTGTTGTCTCACAGATTGAGGAGGTACGACAGGATAAAGAATGTCTTTTGGACAAGAAGAGAGAGTTGTTTCAGCGGAAGATGGAGCGAGCAGAGGAAAAACGGAAGCAGTTCCTTCAGGAAATAGTAAACAAAGCCCATGATGAAGAAAACAAGGCCAAAGAAATAGCATTTATTAATGGCTTAGAAGCCCAGAACAAGTTGCATGATATTATGCAACAACATCAGGTAAGCATTGGTCTCCCATGAATGTCATCAACATTTTACAGCTTTTTTCTGCATTTACTTGAATTATTCATTTTAATATTTTCTGATTTGTTATTCTCCCCTGATTAAATTATTTTTATTGAATGAATGAGATTATCAATTAGAGTACCTGTATTTATACTCATAAGATGGTTGCTGGGATGCTGTTTTCGATAGTCCTTTAGATGCTACTTATTACCAGTACTTAGTTACAGCATTTTAAATAATATTACTGTTTTTAATAAAATTTGCTCAATACATTTATGCCCTAATGCTCCTTTACCAAATACTGTACAGTACAGCACAGGCTTCGGTGCTATTTGCACCTGTTTGAAACTGAGTCAATGGTCCAAACTGGGTTGTAAATGGATATACTGTACTGTAATGCATTCTATTATGGGATGTGGTTCATCAGTTGCCATGAGCCTATACTTCTCAGGTTATGTTGCTCTCTTCCTTTAGGACCTTTGGAAACCCTATTGATTAGTATGCATGAGTAAAGTTGTACTCTGTGTAATTGAAAGACTGTTGGGTAATTAATTTGTGTGTTTCTGAGGATTCTAGTGCTTTTATTGGAGGACAAGCTCTTGTTACCCTAAAGCTTTACATTCATGTTATTTTGAGAGAACTAGTTTGTACTGTTTAAGTGAATCACACAATTAATGGTTAAGAAAAGTAGCTTTACACACCATTCATTTCTGCTTTTTAGAATAGTCACTCACTAAGAGATTATTGTAGGAACTAAATACATTGAGTTAAATTATTTCCACAGTTTTATTAAATCTTAGTGGTAAAGGTTTTATCAAATCTATTCTAAAGATGAAAAAGGCACTTAACATAAATTGTAATTGCCAAGTTTTAGCATCCTTCAAAAGTTCTCCACATTGTTTTTAATTAACAATTAATGCCTCTATTTTATGTATAGTGTATAATCTTGTAACAATATTTCAAATGTGTATGGCTTTCCAATGTGCTTGAATTGTACATTTTTGTTAAATTACCAGCCATAATTTCCTCTCCTACACATTAAATATTGCTTTCCTTGTGTATGTTATTTTCATCATGTAGTATAGCAATTATCTTTTTCATGTACTCAGAGCCATGAGTCACGCCTGGCAGACATGGCCGAGGAACGGACACGTAGACAAGAAGAAAAGGCTGCTAAAGAAGTTGCAGCTCAAGAGAGACGCAAGGTGCTTGAGGCAGAGAGACAGGTGGGACGATCTTGATGTATTTTACTTAGGGGGATTGCAGGTGTTGTCATGTTTTGCACTACTGTTGTGAAGGTTGCTGTGGTCCTGGGTGTTGATGGTGTTTTACAAGAAATATGTCTACAGTGCAATAATTTGATTGTCATGCGCTCTCCACTTGTGTCTCAACATCAAATGCTGGTACTGCTTCCTATGTCTCGGGTGTCTCTTTCAATCAGTCAATGTATTTCTATATCTCTATTTGGGTCAATTTCTCAGATACTTGGTATTTCTTGTACAAACACCCTGATATGTACTCAAGCACTTTTTCACATGCACTCGCAGGAACGCACTTGGAGCATGCGAACACATGCATTGTAATACAGTAGTACCTGACTTCTCACAGCTCTCCTTGACTAAGTTATGTATGTATGGCTTAGTGTTTGAGGTAGGAAAGGGTGAGTTTTATTTTGTATTTTTCTCATAATTATTTAGCTATTTCTTCCTTACCCTTTATAAGAATATAAAGCAACCTTCTAATGTCTTCTTTCCACCATGCTTTTTATAAATTATTTTTTGTTCCTTGTTTTTACCTTGATGGCTGCCTACACTCTGGTCAAATGAAAGTTATTTAATCACTTAATCAAAATAAGTGGCACAGTGGTAATGCACGTGCCTTTCACCCTTGCATCCTGGGTTCAATCCCCAGCCCAGTATAGATGTGAGAAGGGTGTTATCCCATGTAACTCTACCAAACACAGCAGATTTTCTCCAGGTTCTTTGGTTTCCTCCTGTACTAACACTGGTTAATAAAGGTCATAGCAAAGAAACCAGTTGCCTAAATGGCTAGTAAACTGATAAATGGTGAAATGAAA
The DNA here is from genome assembly GCF_018991925.1 of Homarus americanus. Lineage (NCBI taxonomy): Eukaryota > Metazoa > Arthropoda > Malacostraca > Decapoda > Nephropidae > Homarus > Homarus americanus. Next base: position 1,877,514 of record NW_024754528.1, read on the forward strand.
AACAAGTGGTGTACAGTATTTGTATTCATTTCTCTCTTGACTTTTCTTCTATACTCAGGATGTCTACTGGTCGGGAAAAACAGGGAATTTTACAAATGAACCTGGAATTTTATGTGAATTCAGTTCAACTTCAAAATATTGTTATTTTGGCAGCAATCTTACCATAAAGATGTACTGTATAATAGATAAATAATTAAACTTTTAGGAACACATTCCAGTAAATAGTTCACTCCAATAACATAATTGTTTGTGTACTTGTCATATTTCATGTTAGTGATCAAATAACCAAATATTACAGGTTATAGCTACTAATTCTGCAATGAGTATTGTCAGAGATTAATTGTTCTTATAATTAAGTGACTTTATTTAAGTAGATTATTCCACATATTTATGATGAGTCATATACAGGGTGTAGGTGGATCAGGAATGTGATTTTTTGTTTTTTGCCAGATTTTTGGCTTTTTGGAATGTCCAGGTTCGATCCACGTGAATCGCGTAAATTCGGGGAGAAAAGTATGGAGGGTGGGGGGGGGGGTGTCAAGGTCTTTGCCGATGTTCATCATTGGGCTTGGGGTGGGTCCCGAAAGGGTCTTCAGTTTCTTCATTAATATCATATACCTGTACATCATGTTTAATTTTCCCAATAGTATATACATATTATTGAAAACCTCTAATTTTGTTAATCTGTTGTAATAAATACTGAATTAAGGAACCTGAAATGTTTAAAACTTAGACCTGGAAAACCTGGAAAAGCCAGGGAATTTTGTTTTGTCTGGTCAGTAGACACCCTGATACTCTCCTGTACACTCAGTCTAATAATCAGGCAGAATTAGTTTTTCAATTTAGTGGCTTAAGTTGTAAGGGCATCTTGAAAGGAACCCAGAATATGAAGAAAACATCAGGAATTAAAACTTTGTCAGTGTATTGGTCTAACAGCTGAGGTTAACAGATTATATGAGAAAAAAAAATAACACGAAAATAGTATGTGGGGGAATAGTTTGAGTGGTTTGAAGAGTTAACTGAGATTATTTGTGAGAGAGAGAGAGAGAGAGAGAAGCACTGTATTGACAAACTGTGATTGCATGATTTACTTCAGCATTCAAAAGAGAATTTGTAAGATCATTTTATGTTAAGTGCACTGTACAGCATTAAACAAAGGCTCTGTATTAATCTTATGTTTAAAGTTATAGGCCGGGGAATTTTGGCCATAAACAGATGTTAACTGTCTCTATTCGGCAAGACTTTATTATTATTATTATTATTATTTCAGGCTCGAATGGCAGAGCTGTGTGAGAAACGGCGTCGGCGTTGTGAACGTATTGATCGGCAGCAGGCAGAACGACGTGAAGAACTGTTGGAGCAGGCCAGAGAGAAGGCCCGAGACCGCGAAGAGAGACTGTCGGCTTTGCAGCAGGTTAGTGTACATGAGCGTTACAATACTGTACAATAATATGGATGAATACGCGATTGAGATAGTTTTATTTCTGTCTTAGAATTACCACAATCCAACTTCAACAAACCTTCCTGAAAGTGTTACAAGGCATGGCAATGGCAGAGTTGACTATATAACACGTGAATTGATTTCTGTAGCTGTGCTTCATGCAACCAAGTATCCCTTGATGACTCTATCTCTCCCCTATTCCTCCTACTTCTCCTCTCGCTCTTTTTTTCTTCCTTCTTCCTCTTCCCCTCCTCTTCCACTTCTTCCTCCTCCTCCTCTCTTCCTCCTTCTTCTTCCTCCTCCTCCTATCTTCCTTCTTCTTTCTTTTCTTCTAATTGATGATCCTTACAACCAGATTTAGATATATGACAGTGACACTCTTACACCCATTACAGTAACACTAATGCTTCTTGCCACAACAGTTGATGTTGGTTTAGTTGTGTTTATATGTACTTGAAGACATTTTTACTATAAACATTATTTTCCTTGGCTTTCTTTAATACTGTAGCGATATGAGTTTTAAGTTCCAGTTATTGTGTAAGTGGATGAATAACAAAGACCAAGTGTAAATTAAAGGAAGCGAAAACAATACAATACTGGTATCAAGTGTTTGCCTTGCTGAGGATATGGATAGGCAAGGGAGGAGACTTTCACTTGATAGTTTGCTTATTAAATTGAATAATTATTTTAATAAACGAATTATCCTTCCCTAAAACTCTTCTGTACAGTATCATGGGTTTATTATTATTTATACTACAGTAATCTCATCTATAGTTTACATGTAATTGATCATTTCTTGTTTCATATATACACAGAAACGATAGACTAAGCATCCTCATGAGAAGACATTGTACAGTACTCTCTGTTTTTATTCATGGCATCTCTGTTCTAATTCTTTTCTTTCCTCTCCCTTCCCCCCCAGAAAAACTTAGCATGATCTGTAAATAATAAAATGAGGTTACAGGTGCCTTATTGTGGAAGGGGAGCACCATAGTAGAGCACTTATCTTAAGTAACTAGGGTGAATAAATTACAATGATTTAGAATGACTGTATAGCGCTTACTTCTAATCATTTGACATCAAAGTAGAAAGAGGCTTGAAAGTGCGTGGAATAAAGGGAGGGGTTTAACCATTATAATCACCATCTTGGTTTTTAGGCACAACAAGCTAAAGAGTCAGAACTGGTGAAGAAGATTCAACAAAAACAAGAGGAATCCGCTCGCCGCCACGAAGAGAACATCGAACAAATTAGACAGCGAGCCCTCGAGTCCTCCATTATGAAGTATTCAAGAGGGTGTGACGATGCCCCGAGACTTATCAGGTATATTTGGTTTCACGTCGGTCACATCTGCAGTGAGTTCTGGCGTGGGTTTGATATATTTGAGTAATAACTATGATGTGGAGATACAGTACAGTGTTGCACACCCTTGCAATTGTCTCCTAGAGTCAGCGAATATCAAAACCAATATGCCTGATTTGCGTTGGGGACTGAGTGCAAAACATTTATCCTCTTTCAGATATGAGACTAAGAAACTATGTACTCTGTGTAACTCCCTGATTACCAGTGAAGTGTACCTGCTGAGTCATCTACGAGGACGCCGCCACCAGGAGGCCCTGAAGGCACTCCACCAGGCAGACATTTTATCCACTGAAGATAGTGAAACATATAACCTCAAGCACATTATTGATGCTCCTGCTAATATTGATGATCCACAGGTAAGTGGTGTAATTACTCTAAACTAAATATTCATGTCATCAATAGAAAGGCTGATTATTCTTCAGCTGAGACCATATAAATAAGCTTAAATTCAAATAATATGATCTTAAAGCATCCCTGTTTGCCCTTTTGCCCTTCTTGTTCATATAGAATACATAAGAATAGCCAATCACAGCACTCCTTGCTTAGTGAGTCCCCTGAGAGCCAATCATTACCTATACAGATACACACTGGTATTTTTAAACATTTTCTTCCTGTTACTGCATATTGTTCTTTATACTTCCGTCAGTTTTTAAGGGGAAATAATAATGAAAATAAGAAAAATCAAAGAAATAACATTACCGTACCTTAGAAGTGAAAGTTAAAATGTTATTGTACATAGAGTGGAGTCAGGCATTGGCATCATGAGTAAGAACAAATAAAAAGATTATAGACAAAGTATGTGCAAAGACTGAGACCAGTTCTCCACACAGTCTCTTGGTTGTGTAATAAGAGAGAAGGGGAGAAGACAGTAATCTGGGGTTGGTTCCCATGTGCTAAGGATTGATTATAATGAAGGCAGTGTCTTTAATCTTTTCAGTCCTAAGCTTGTTCTATTTTGGTGTCCCTCCAGCTTAAGGCTTTTTGAAAAGATAAACTAAAAGAGAAAGAAATTGACCTTAAAAATTAATTAAACAAGTTAGTAAAAGACTTTAGAAATAAAAACTAAACATCATCATCAGGTGCACTCCCTTTGGTTTCTTAGTACGTAGTATTTTACAATAGTTAGGAGCTGCCCCATCTCCTTCACAACCCTCTACTTTATTGGCAATACGAGGCACTGAGTCAATTCTTTATTTATTACATGTTAAAAAAGTCCTAGATGAATTCATTTTCTTCATTTTGGTAAATAGTGGAGTTCTATCAATAAAGATATACACACTTATGAGCGATAGTGACTCAGTGAGCAGCGTGGCTACTCCCGAACCATGAGGGGTGTGGCTGCCTCCCTAGCCCAGACCTTGAGAATGTTAAGTTAAGTGGTGACTATTGCCAGTACTGTAAAATCCATATAGCATATAATATGAAGAATGAACAAATTGATTTAAAAGAGTTTAGAGAAGGAAGAGGACTTGGGCCTGGTAGAGAATCGGTTGTTGTTGTTTGAGGAATACGTATACGATGGAGCAAACAATGTCAGCCACTTGATAGACCTGATCCAGCAAACATTTATGCTCCTGTGGTGGCCATAGAAATCCGTGGTTACTTAAAACTGGACACCGTGGTTGGTTTAACAGTGTACAAAATTTAAAGTATGAATATTTAAAACTTCTGTTGGTAAACCTGTGGTTGGTGATGGATTACTGTAATAAGTACACAAGTTGAAGATCTGAGTAATATATGTGTGGTAATTGTTTATCTTGTTGTCTAAGCCCTATCTTTTCACTCTTCAGACAACTCTTGCACTGCACTTCCTGTTGTTGCACCACCCCCCCCCCCCTTCTTCTAGGTTTTTCCCTATTATTCACTCCTCACAACAATTGGATATAAGTAAAGATACCCGGGAATAAATGGAAGAAAAAAGTTCCGTGGACAAAATTCATAAGTTTCTTTCCAAATTGAAATTATAGGATTATAAAACCTTGAATTGGTGCTGTTGCTGAATAATGTGCCGAAACTTGAATTATTTTATTTTACAGGTCACGAGAGACAAAGAACGACATAAAGCTTTAAGAAAAAGATGCAGAAAGATCAGGACTCGGATGATCACACGGGGTAAAGAATACAACAGTGCCTTCAAGCCAGTACCTCTAAGGGATTCACCCAGCAAAGTCCGCATCATCAAGGCTCTTCAACAGATAGCTAAGCTTGTGGCTAACCAGGGATCTGGCCCCTGGCCTAGTGCTGACCTCACAGCTTTAGATAGACCATTATTGGAATTAACAAGAATCATGGAAAGAAAAGAGACTGCAGATCAAATGATGTTTAGTGCACAGGATGGATTTACAAAGATTGATTCGGTTTTAAAAGTAATTCTAGATGCGACTGAACAGAGACCGTGTGTGTTACCAGCAAAGTCTCTTGGTTACAGTGGTCGCGTCCTCCTGGGAGCATGTAGGAGAAATACAGATAACTGCCGGCATGTACTCTATTCCAACTTGACAGGTACCTTGATAGACTACCTGATGCAACGTCTCAATGAACTGGTGATTGAAACATCAAGAGTGGGCAGCAATAACAGTATAAACACCATTGTTAATCTTCCAGCTGATTCGGCTTCAGCATCGATATTTGAGGTATTTCTACGTCTCGGCAAACATTTATGTGAATAGGAAGATGTAATATGGTCAATGAATCTGAATTTTTATTTAAAGTTAGTATGTAATCTGTAATACTGTCGGTTAATTAGCGACTTGAACTACATACCATACTATTGTCTTTACAGGTTTTAGCTGAGGTTGTTCATGTATTATGTGTTGGAGACATACAGCCAGCTGTTTCCTCACATGACCAAACAATTAAAGACAGGGCAGATTCCACATGGCAGAGGGTTCAGGTTGGTGTGAGAAAATTAACCAATAGATATTATGTCCCTTTTTGACCAATGATAAAGTCAGCTGAACCATCGATGAAAGTCAACAACACACCACATTATTTATCATCACATGGGCATGACTTGGACCCACCAATCAGTATTTGCTATTATTTATTTTTAAACAGAGATCTTGAATCTAGTAAGAGTAGCTTGAATGGTCACAGTAACATTTCATTTAGACTTTATTATTGTCATTATCATGGTGAACTGTGGATGTGTGTGGTTGTTAAAGACTTATTTGGCCTACTGTCTCGTTAAGTTGATATGGGAAAGTGGATTATTTTCTTAATATTAATTTATTTTTATGATTTTCTGGGACACTTAAGCTTATTCTTTATTTCTTCTTTAAGGTTTTTGTTTCCTCCTGGTGAATCCCAGTTGGGGAAGAATTATTAAAACATGTTCATCAGTAACCATTTCCATTGTCTCTACTGATTGATAAGACAGACATACAACTACATCGTCTTTGACTCATCACCACGGGGAGGGAGGGGGGGGGTAAGTTACTACTGTATATATATATTGTCTCATTGTTGTCTAATCTAACCACTTTTTTTTTTTACTTGTTTTCTTCAATTTCGTAAGGTCTCTTGTAATGCAGAGTGACGGGAATCAAAAGCAATGCAAATTCTTCTCTCCATAATTATTGACATCCATTCCTTCTAGCTGTTTTACTTCTCTCTTATGTGGTTCATATATGAGAAGCACAGAACCGAAGTAGGACGATCTGTATGATGTCTTTAACTAGTGTCAATTAAATCTGCACTAACAATGCTATGATCTGCCACCTGAGTCACTTCAATATCTCCACCAAGGTTATGGTGATTTGAAGCTTTGTAAACTTTACCTGCATTTTTTTTCCCGTCTTCCCTGCCCTTCTTCAGGTCTGTGTGCTTCATTGCAGGATGTGGTGAGCTACTGTGTCAGTGTTGGTTTGGCAGACAAGGTATCCTGGTATTTTAGCCACGTGCAGGGACCGCTGGACAACGATGCTGGTGTTGTGGAGGTCATTCTGGCAGCTATGAGGCTTGTCTCTGCACTGGCCAAGACACTTGCCATGAGGTAAGAATCCTTTTTAGCTCTCAACCAACCCAATGAGTACTGTACCAGTCCTGCACAACCCCCAGGTACTGTATTAAGTATATAATAAATTCTTAGTCATTTAACTACTCATAAGTCAAATGTTTCTTACTTTTTTTGTTTGTGATAGTGTTAGAATGAAAGAAACTGATAATTCAACAAAGTATGCACAGTGATTTGATTAGAAGTGTTGTTAATCAATTCAAAGAGGAAGGATTTAAACAAATGCACCTTTTGAATCACCTCCTACACTTGTCTTGTATAGTACTACCCTTCTATGTCATTTCCCCATCTTTGAGGATTTTATACACAATGATCCACTTAAGCAGGAGAGAAGTAAAGGTAAGAGGCAGATAGATAGTTGGATACTTCAGGTAACTGCAAGATTTCATTGTCATTTACTCAAAATTTTGCAAATTCAGTGTATATTTCTCACAATATTTTCATGTACAATATAGATAAGTGAAGACTGTTCATTGAAAATACATATAGTATACTTTTTGAAAATACAGTAATATGAATTGTGTAGAAGTGAAGGGGATATAAATCCTTAATATGTGCTACTTCATTTCAGATCATTACCAGAAGATCCTACACAGTTGATTGGTACTTTACACGTGACTGATGCTTGTGGGGTAGTTAGCCTCCTATATGGTATCCTCCTGCATCAGGGGGGCAGGACAGCTATGCCTCAAGCACCACCAAAGCTCTCTCACACTACACAAGCTCTTACTGTTGCCGCCACTACATTGTTGCATAACCTCGCCTCCCTCAACCTCGCCATGTTTCAGGTAAAAAATGGGAGTTTTCCAAACAATCATTCTCTGGTTTCTTGTGATATAAAACTGACTCACTGGGTGGTGGTGATTTATACCTATTGGAAGAGAAGGATTTTCTTATTCATCTTTTCTAGGGTGTAAAAAGCTCTGGTAACTCATCATCAAGAAATAATGATCTGCCATTCTGTTTCAGGGTGTACTGGGGAGTGAAGGCATTTCTCTCGAGTTGCGCCACATTGCCAGTTACCTCCTGTGGTACTGTTCACACTGGCCTTGTGAGGATATCCTGCACAACATTATACCCCTTGTAGGCTTCTTTGCTGTTAACAATAAAGAAAATCAGGTATGTTGCAGATGGGATGGCAGTATACTGTAAAAAAGAATTACACACATACAGTATATCATAATTTCCTCGTGGAAAATCTTGGTTTTTTATTCATGGCAGGTGATGTCGGCGTTAGCTTAGTCAAAACTATAAGACTGGTAGAGTTTGGTCAAGATCAAATTCCATAAAACAAATTTATAACCATCGAGTGACAAGAATTTTTTTTGCTGAACATTTTGTTTTCATTTAGGGGATTTGAGCTTTAGTTATACAGTATCTGATGACGTAATAATTGTGTGTACATGTAGTGCATTTGAGTTTGAATTAACCTTTCAAATAGAATAATGTAATGAATCTCAATAGATGGTGATACAGAGTGGAGAAGTGCCAAGTGTACTGCAGCAGCTGTGTAACCTGCCCTGGCAGTACTTCAGTGAGCCGAGCCTAACAGCCGTGCTCTTCCCGACTCTCCTAGCCTGCTGCCTTCATAATCATGATAATATGATTATTCTTCAACAGGAGATGAGCTTCCAAGTAATTTCTATATATTTTACTATTATTCTTCTACTTGATTACTGTACCTCAGGGAGTTCCGACTTTGCCTTGTCAGCTGTGCACACCTTGCCAATTTTTTCAAGCTACCAAGGTTTGAGATAGAAAGAAAATTATATTCAGGAATGAGCTGGGATTTTTTTTCAGGGTTCGAGAGATGATGTAATGGGCAATTTCGGAACTTCCGAGAACACTTTTTCGTTGCCCGGAAAATTCCGGGGATGAGGGATTTTTTCCCGGCTTTGAGAGAGTCGTCTCGTTACCCGGAAATCTCTCATTCCCGGAAATGCCCTGCACCAATTGTTCCGGCTAACGGGAATATCACTGTAATTTACATGGAAGGAGTTCGTGGGGAGAATTTAAAATTATTATTGAAGGAAAGGATGTGAATTTGGAGGTGAATAAGAGATAGTAAAATCCTTCCTATATTGACATGTAGATGTGTTTTTTATTCTTGGATGGAAACAGATTTTATTAGAATCTGAGTTATAGAAAGGAGTTACCTGAGGGTTGTATCTTGGCTTAATAGAATGGAAAGGGTTAGAAATAGTGAAGTAAATGGGATGCTTAGAATGGCTGTGGAATGGTGGGGTAGGTAGATAAGTTCTTTGAGATGATATAAACATAATTGAGAAGGATGTAAATGATTAAGAGGGTGTGAAGTGGCAAGTATATTGGGTGGAAGGAGACGGTCTGCTTTGTGGGAAGGAAAATTGAGCAATATATCAAGAAGAGAATAGGAAGAGAGAGAGGGTAAGTGAGATGGAGTCAGAGGGCAGTGTGGAGGCTTTTCTAGAGTTGCCAACCCTGCACACCTCAGGGAATGAAATGTTGCATGTGAGTTGAGAAATACATGAATATTCTTAACATGATAAATAAAGTTTTGTGTGTAGAAAATTCTATATTATTCTGGTATAAACAGACTACACAAGTAAGTGTCATAAGTGACTGATAAATTTTAGGGGCCACTTGGGATGACTTAGGATATGATGTTACTGATTGGTAGTTTTAATGGTTTTTGGTATTTCAGGTTCTTGAGGACTTCCTTCACAATAATCAATCTTCAGACAAGCCCCTCATCCACATTCTTCAGAGAACTCATGTTCAGGGTTGAGATAAGATGCCAACTCACTGTATCTGATTTTATTTTTTCTCACACCATCTACCTTCTCATCTGTCAGAGATGTGATTTGGGCCTTAATTGCTTCATTTCTCCTCCTCGTCATTGTTTAATGCCGTGTCTTCTTGTCACTGCTGTTTGATGCTGTGTGTTGATTGTCACAGTTTTTACGTATTACTGTACTTTATGTATCACAGTGAACTGTAATAGAATCTCAGAATATTGTGTTTGTATTATGTGACGCATTATGTATTTCTTGTAAGTTTATATGCAATATTTACAAATTATTCTTTTGTGCTAATAACATAGAGGATGCTGATCATGGCCTTGAGCAGTAAGATTTAAATGGAAAATATTATTTGATATACAGAATGTACGGTAGCTTGATTATTTACTCTTAATGAGAGAAAATATCTGTCATTGCAAGAGGATTTTTAACTGACTAAACAATGTTGGAATGTAAGACACTTCTCTATTAGGCTTTTAATCTTTTAACCTTTTCACTACCACACTACGTGCCACTCCCACCAAGTGAGCATTAGCCTGCAACGACTTAATACTAAATAAGGATGCACTCTTAAATTTCACTGTCCTAACCAGTGAACCAATTTTGTTAATTTTTGTGCTGTTACAAAGATGAACAAGGGGGCTCCCAAGTGCAACGTGCTCTGCTATTATAAGATCTACTATAAGAAACTTAGATCCAAAAATATCATTTGTCTTCCTCTCGCACTTGATTTAGTGGCATCACCTGCTTGCCCACCATTGTTGATGATCTGTCTATAACCAAAACATATTTTGGATGATTCAAGTTCTTGTTTACAATCTATGGAGTTAAAAAACCCAGCAGGTCTTGACTTTTGACCCCTAACTTATATAACTATTGCTAAATTAGGCGTATGTTTATCCAAGCCATAAAAGTCGTTCCTAAATTAGCCAACCCTTCCTAACCACAGCCCCAAAAAGGCATATTGTGATGCATTGGTTACCTGAAGGTTTAAGGGTAAGGAGTTTTGCCATTGTGCCACCAGAAATGGTTTGTGAACTTAAATTTTCAATTATGAGCTACTGGACAGTTTCTCACCCGTCTCAGTTTCTGGTGAACTATACAGTAAGTGCTGCCCTGTTACATATTTGTTCTTGCTCATATTTATGCTCAGGCCACAGTGTATTGAGGTACTGGCATAGTTATTGTTTTGACTTTTTACTGGCATTGTAAGTACAGTATTTATAATAGCTAATGGCTCGGTTTGGGGATTTTATGGCTTGGTAGCACAAACCAGCACTAATCTCGGCAATATGCCTTTATATACAGGTCTCACATTGGGTTATAGCCATACGTATAATTGGCTTTTGGCCTTTCGACAAAAAAGACTGTGTATATGATTGGGTGACCATGCCCCATCACCTTTCTTTCCCCATCTTCCTGAATTCTTAGTAGGCTTGGAGAGAATGTTGTTGGTACTAGGAAATGATGATGTGATGGTGCCTTTAATGTCTGAAGGTAAACAGCTAGAAATTCCTCCAGTTTTGTAAATTTTCAGCAAAATTTGAAATAGCACAGAGGTGTAGTGCTATTGCTTCTCAGACTAAGTTTAATTGTTTTTCCATTAAATTTTTACATTTAAAAACTGTTGACCTCATAAGAAGGCCTGCGTCCATGCTAGACTTGTCCCTCACTTCCATATAAAATTTAACTTTGCTTGGGATGCTAACCAAGTACAGAACTTAATGCCATAATTGAGTCACTAAGGAAATATGTGGTAATAAAAGGGTTAAATTTTTATAACTATTTCTGCTTTAAAGATGAAAGTGTTTGATTTTTTTTACATTGGTTTAAGAGAGCATTTTTTAGTTCTCTTTTCAAATATAGTTATAATGAAATTTATTTCTTCACTTAGATTTGATTTTGATGACCTTTGGGTTTTCAGTATGATACATTGCTAAAGATCCACTTGTGACAGTCTTAACACAATTATGACGTGCTACAGAGGAGAACTTCACTCCATATTATTTAGTATTAATCAAAGCAGCTCCGTGTACAGCAAAACCAATTACTCACTCGTGGTTTTGGTTTGTCATTGCTTCAAAAAACTTCTGGATTAAAAAAAAAACATGTTTGTGGTATAATATAATCGCTGTGTGACTTCACTCAGGATTTTTATAACTATTAAGTGCCATGTAATGCTGATCTTAATTACTACATTATGAACTCCATGAGGATGATAGCCATAAGAGATTACTTTCTGGTATATTAAGAAGGTATAATTTCAATATTTACTCACAATATATAGTGCATTAAAATTATGGTGAGTATCTGAAGCTTAGAAAAGCTTTTTAAAGGATTCGACACTTCGATTACACGGGTTGATTCACTGTAGAGATATTGCAAAATTATCCTCTACGTATGGACACGTAAATGCTCTCACAAACACACTTTTATAAGCACGCACACAAACACACTTATAAGCACACAAGCAAGTACACACACAAACACATGGCTTAAAACTTTCTGGATAAGTTGTGCACATGTTTAAAAAAGAGAGAAGAATGTTGTACAGTGTAAGACAAGACTGGTGTTTATGTTTGAGAGGAGTAATATGGAGTAGGAGTGGTATAGTGGTGCTTGGCGGTGTGTGACATAGGGATATTGTGTGATGTGTGGTAACTCTGTACCTGTTGATTTTTGTCTTGCAGCTTGTTTGTGGAAGGTAGCTCAGCTTTACAGAACATATAAAGATTACCTTGCATTCCTTTGAGCTAACAGACATACTGTACTGTCATAGAAATAGCCTAAAACAAGATAAGTGTTTGTTATTAGATAAATTCGTGAATTATTAAAATAGTAAATATTCTCCTGGTCAGGGCATTAATGGGAGGTTAGACTGATTTGGACCTGTTGACTAACTAGCAATTCAAGAGGAAGTATGTTACCTTACAACTGCAACCTATGTAATCTTTGATTAGGTTCATTGTAACCCTTTAAGAGCAGGGGTTTCTCTTGGCTGAATAAAATTGTCTGATATTACCCAGAATAACATACTGTACCTAAGGGCTATATTGTCCTCTTAAGGGCTAAATCTCAAGCTCTTAAAAGTTGAAATTATTTTTTTTTTAAGTTGACCTAATACTGTACCTTTATTAAGACATTTTAAAAGAATACTGTATAATATTTTTATAATTTCCTTTTATGTATTAAGTTTGCTATGAATTCTTATTCATGGCTGTCATAGCTTTAAGGGGAAATTATTCTTGCTACCTCCATGTTAAAAATAACTTTACACAGTCCAAGCAGAGTGGCAGCACAGAGACTTTTGGTAGCTCAGATTTTGAATTTCTTTGATTACTGTATTGTGCAGTACAGTATTACATATTACTGTATTGGGCTTACATTATGTAACTGGAACCAATAGGTCGACTGGTAAACTAGCCAGACAACCTGATCTATTTCTTTAAGCAGTAGTAAGTAACTATCATTTTTTTTTACATTATGCTTTTTCTCATAAATACAGATCAAAGTAAAAAAAAAAATGTGCTTTAAAGAATTCTTATCGTTACAAGTGTTGGGTATCAGTTAACTTGTGATATGCTTATGCCAGGTTAATAGTTACCTGATGCTGGCATAAATTTTGCATGCTGGTTTTCGAATTTTTAAAGTAATTTTAAGGATACATCTATTTACCAAAGGATTTGTGCATAATACTAGCTGCTGCTTGGAGAATGGGGTTAAGAGTTCTGAGATTAATAAAGGTAGCTCTAACGTATAAGTAATTTGGATAAAGGAGGAAGGATGTGAATGAGGTTAGCTTCTGCAGTGGAGTATTACAATAAGATGTTTAGGGGAGTGAAAGAATGTGGCTCATGCTGGTGAGTAAATGTGGAATTGTGGATAGTTAAGGAGTGCATCTAGGTGGCTTGAGGAGATGAGTAACTTAGAAGAAGCTGAGAGTGAATGAAGGAATCTTTTAATAAAATAGAGACGATTTAGAATGAAAGTGTCGTGAGATTGAGTTTAGCTGTGAGGAGGAGACCAGGGAGTGTAAACGGAGGGCAAAGATACAATAATAAGGATACCTGGGAATATACTGATACATGGAATTAATGCTTGTTACAGATGAGTCAGAATCTAGGAGCTGCTTTACACTTGTTTGTTTGTGAGGTTGCATGGAGAGCAAGTGTAAGGATCCTTGATGTTTCCCAGTGTCCATGATACAAAAGGAATCATCTGTGACATTTCCTTTTTATAATAGAACATGTAAAGTACTTTAAAATTTATATTCAGTACTGTACTACATACACCTAGTAAGCAGGTGTAAGCAAACTTCATGGGCGATTCTCCTTAGCTATGGACCGAAAACTACATTACTGTATTGTGTTGGTGTGTCCACTGTACTTCCTGTTATGCTACAAGTAGTGCCTTCATACCTTAGGATAGATTTGTACTTTTCTGTTGGTATTTAATGTTTTAGAAATAGTGTTAAAAGAGAAAAAGATCTTGTTACATATGGAAGATGTGAATAATTTTAATTTTCCACAACATCTCCTTCATGAAGTAAGTACTGTACTCTCCATTCTGATCAAGCAAAAACAAATTGCAGCTTTAAGTTTTCTTAGGCTCGTTGTCCAAATGGAAAGTTACTGTATCACAACTATTAAACTAATTTGTGCTGTTTTTATTACAAAGTCACAGTTATTTTGTTTGTGAATTATAACTGAATTATTAGGTAGCTTCCTGTGACATTATTATTGGGCACAAGACTTGTGTTTTTTTTTTGCACAGAAATTCAACTGTATTATTGAGTTCAGAAAAAAAATTGGACTCGTACAAGTACCAAAGAATAACCATAAAGTTTTATAGTGTGAACTAAAATATTTCTCACCAGAAATGAGGGAAATATGTTGTACTTTCATACAGACACAGTGCACACAATGAGTTGCACTGAAGTGATCTCCACTCTGTCTATTGAGCTTAAATCTGATGTATTTCATTATTTTGTGTTTCACAGATTTCAGATATTTCCCACACTTCAGGTAGGATGCCTTATGCACAATAGTCATCACTCGGTCTTCTCTACTTGCCTGTTGTTGATGCATATGTACCGTGCCCCCACTTTACATTTAGGCTCAATATTCAACCTAGAATACAATGATTCAACCCTGTAGAATGTAAAGGTTTCTGAATATCAATGTTTCCTGTTTTTATGAATGAGCAGATTTAGATTCAACTCATTCATTCTATCGAGTTTTATCCTTTTGATATCTGTATGTTGTGTGTCATGAAGGTTGAACAGCCCCATGCACTAGGACGGTATCCCTTACAACAGTTCTCACAGTATCATATAACTCTCCACAATATGATGATCCATTAATGTGTTCCAACCTCATATACCGGTATGTGACTGAACTCCCTACAGTATGATAGGTTTACAGAATTTGACAGACCTCCCACAATATCACTCAACTCCCCAATAGGATACAACTTCATACAGTACAACAGAACTCTTCACAATAAGAAAGGCCTTAGAACAGGAATGGATTTTTTTTTTTTTTTTTTTTTTTAACATATGTGAGAAACTGCTGCCACCTGCTTGTCCTCAGAACAATATGTTAGTAAAGAATGTAGGTTTCCTGTATAGATATCCTTGAGAGGAAAATTAGGTGTTAAATCGAGAAATGAGGATGTACAGAAGGCGTGGTGTGTGAGAACGTGAGAGACTAATGGTGTTGAAGTAGGGGTATCGGTGAGAAAAGATAAATGCTAAAAGAAAAGCTTAAAACAGCAATTCATTGTGGCTAACTTTTCACTTATCTTGGCATAAATAAATATGGGAATTATAGCTATACTGTACGCAATATTACTCATTTTAATTGATGCTGTACATTAAAACAAATATTATCTCCTCAGCCCCACTGCTTCTGTGGTAGT
Source organism: Homarus americanus (assembly GCF_018991925.1). Lineage (NCBI taxonomy): Eukaryota > Metazoa > Arthropoda > Malacostraca > Decapoda > Nephropidae > Homarus > Homarus americanus. The sequence goes on from NW_024754528.1 coordinate 1,893,029, forward strand.
TGTGCTTCCATGGGAAATGAATGCCACCTAACCCAACCCATATACAGTATCATATGCTTCAGCCCAACGACTGCACTGAATATTCCACGTAAAGCAATTGTTATGGGTTACACTGCTTTTGTTAACAAGCTTTTATCACATCTTTAACCTCATTTCTTATTGCAAAGTGAAATCAGGCTACAGGTACAGTCATGGAAAAAAACTCCTGTCAGTTCTCCCTCTCATCCATGAACCTGTGAATCCGAGACATCACACATTGTTGGGCCCTTAGATGGTGCACTGCGTGATGTCTTGGATTTACAGGTTCAAGAGTTCCAGGGTTCATGGACGGCACTTTTGACCGTGACTGTACATTCATGCGACACCAACATTGTGTTAATAGAGTACTGTACCGTGATTTTGATTTGCTGTAAAGAAGACATTAAGCGCGCTGTGATTCCTGTTCGTAATTTTCACTTGATGGAGATGTTATAGCGGTAAGAGTGAAAAACGGGAGAGCGTGTGTTTGCTTTTGGTTTCGGCCATCCTTCGATATAACCAGAAAGAGTGTGTGTGTGACAAGAAACCATCACAGGCTTCCAGCAATTTGCCTAATGTTTTTTTTTTATTTTTTATTTTTGTACAGCCTTTAAATGGTCAGATGAATATATGTACAATGCAAGTTCTGTAATGCTGCTTGTATTATGTGTGTTCGATCTCTCCCGTCTAAAACTCGTATACGTATACTTGTATGTGACTGTACTTTTGAATTCATAGACTCATTTTATCTTTTGTATTCCATTTATAACAGCAGTTGATATCCATTGTAATCCAGCTGTTTCTATTTTATTTTCTTCCTAACTTGCTCTGTGCACAGGAAAACAATAATTAACCACGGTAAAGCATTATTGTCCAGTCATAGTCATAAATTGAAGTCAAGATTATTATCCTACCCTACTTGATTATCTGGTAATTTTTTATAAAAGTTTTGATATGCATATTAGTTTTCTGTGAGATATTTTTTTTTTATTTATTGTCATTGGTATCTTGACCTAACAGTTACATATACCCTTAAGGACTTACAACATTTTATATCCGTTTCTGATAGCTTGAACTGTTGATGACTGGACTTTTTTTTCTTTGTCTCTCTAACAGCTAGATCTCTTAAGTGTCAGAACATTTTTCATTGGCATGATTAGTGGATTACTGTAATATCTTGGTACTGAAATAATGTTGTGACCCCATTACCATAAGTCAAAAGTCAGGGGCCTTTTGTCTAATTTTCCGTGTGCTTCCTATATTGTCAAGGATGGGCCTTTTACAGTAATCCTTTGTTTTATTTTATCATCATATACACTACAGTACCATCACTATAACCAACAAACCTTATGCTACTGCTGCTGTAATTGGATTTGAAACACATAGCCACTGCAGGTCATTAATATTTATGTAGATCTGTAATGTATATCTTGTTTATTATGGCTCACCTTATATAACCATTGTGAATCTTATACATGTATTTACAGCTGCAGGGTTTTCACAAACTTGGTTTGAAACTGCAGGATATTAAGTCTTTGAAGAGGTCATGGTGGTCACTCCAAAGAAGTGCTTTGAGTGTTTAGCACTTAAACATCATGTGATGTTTTATGTTGCATCATATGATGACAAGATTTTCAAGCCAGTGTTTTAATACTGTATTATGCATCAAAATTAGCATTTATACAGCATGTCACGTGTCCCAGTAGACCTCATGCTACCCACACCTCAGTAGAGCTCAGTTGTCTTTCAGTCAATGTGGAAAATACACGTTTGTTGCTGTTAGTGGCAGTCTGTCCACCACCCCCACCTCCAAGATCCCCTGTTGCTCGGCCCTCAACACGCTCACATAAACACTCAACTGTGACAAAAAAAAGTACTAGGCAGATAAAGAATTAATTTTTTTCATTTTCAATACTACTGCTTGCATTTTTTAATTTAGTAAGAATATAACCCCCAGCACACAGTGGTAGCCAGGTTATTCTATAGTTGCAATTTAAGGTTAGGAAATAAAAAGCCATGGAAAGGTATTAGTCCATTGAGTAAAGGTATTTAGTCCATTGAGTTGGTCCAAGATAAGTCGTTATGTTGTGGCTAAGGTAATTCTGCAACGCCCAAATGTGATGTCTCAAAACTCCTCCGAATCACTTTATTTTCTAAACGTTTTTCTGATTTCCAATACAGTATTTATTTTATTTATTTTTTATCCCCTCATCCCCCTCTTATACCCTGTACCTCATTCCCAACTCTTTCGTTACTTTCATATTATTATTGGTAGTTGTTATCTCCAGATCTCCTCCTTTACTGATTACTTTTTCTTTTTTTCTTTGTTAGTCATAATGCCTTTCCTAACTGACACACTGACAGAATTTCTTAACATTATTACTGTAGTACTTCATTAACTTTCAACCATTTCATATCGAGATTATTTATTATTCATTTGAGATCTTCAGTCCACTGTGCTGTAATTCTCAAGGCATGTGTTTTGGGCTAGAATTAGGGATACTGCGCAGGAAAAATTTGTAAGCTGCCGTCGAAAATTTTAATGCTATTTAATTTAATGAATATACAGTATACCTTAGGGATTAATACACTACGTATCATTATCACCATTTATGCTCACAGATACATGATATTGGATTCGATTATATATTGGATGTAAATTACGTTTGACCTCATTTGACGCTGATATCAAAAAATGAATGACAGTTGGGAACAGCATGAGCTAATTTAGATGATGACTTGTGTATGACTTTCCTTTTTTTAAATCATATCAGTGTTTATTTCCCCTGTTCTTCAGATTCAAATTGAGGTTATACATTCATAATTATCTCCCTAACACACATTGGTTCTTGCAGTAATCATAACTTGTACATTCCATGCTATTGCTTTCGAACTTATCGTACCATTAAGTTAAAGAATGATTATATATGCAATTGTTTATGTGTAGTAGTTTTTATAGGATGTATATACCCTGTATGTATGTATGTACTGTGTCTTATGATAAAATGCTCATAATGATTGTATGGATTCAAAATAGCCCCCATTTTCTCAACAACAAAAGAAAGTTTACATTTGCCTGGTAGCCATTTAAGAGGAGAAGCCACCCACAATGGCAGATGAAATGTTTCGTCTCATACATTGTTGTTTACTTTTTGGTGACTCTCCAGCCATTTAAGAGGAGGTTTATAAGGATCTTACCTGGTACAAGTCGGGTGGTATCCCCAAGATAAGAAAATAAAATATAATGCAAATGTATGTCAACCGAATATGATGTACGGTGCCTAACTTTTGAGAGTACTGGAGAAACCACCACCAAGAGAATGTTGATTGTCATTTAGTGTATCTTTAATAATGACTCTAATATACTATTAAACTCATGGTTAATCACAACATTCAGGGTAAAATAGTACCGTATGTAATTGTGTATCCGTGGAAAAGTAATTACAGTGTATAATTGAGTATGGGCATTGATATTATGAGGCTAATACTAACATAAGAAATTATATTATTGATATTTATATTGACTAGTACAACTGTATGTGTATGTACAGTATATTGAGTGTGTGTGTGTCAAAAAAGGGCATGTTACTAAATTTTAAAAGCTTGGTCACAATGAACAAAGGTTAAAAATACAGTACAATACAGATACTGTATTTGGTCACTACTAGATGTGATATAGTTTAGGATAAGTTACATAGACTTTTTGTTTTGTTTTGCTTTAAGTTGATACTGTAAAATATGTGCTGTAGTTTTAGAAATATAGGTTGTACTGCATTTTATCAGTAAGTCACTGGAAATTTGAGAACAATTAGAAAAACGAAACCTTATTTAGATTTGACTTTACTGTATACATACATAATTTTTATGGTACATTGTCAAATATTAATCTAAATGCTGTATCTACTTCAAAACACTGTTTATATACAAAGAATTCTTGCTTATACAGTACAGTGGTCCCTCGGTTAACGAACACAATTCGTTCCACAAAGTCGTTTGTTAACCGTATCCATTGTCTCAATGGGATATTGGGTAATTGGTTCCAGCTCACAGAAAAGTACATACAAAGTAAAAAAAAAATGCAGTAAAGTACACTTACTTTGAGGTGTGTATGTAGAAGGTTCATGGTTGATGATGATGATGATGATGATGGGAATTAGAAGTGGGGTGGAGGAGAAGGGAGAAGAGAAGGAAGTGGGGATGGAGGAGAAATCACCTTTCAGGGGACCCATGCTTGATGCAGTAATTTCACCAATATAACTTTAAGTTCACTCGGTGTAATTCAAGATTATTTTATTTAAATCAACACTGTACTGCGCTATATATTATCAATGTTAACTAAATTTCAGAATGACCAATAATTCCGATGTATAAATTCAAAAATATTCAAGACACCAACAAAATAGATGTTCACTCCACTGTCAACAAAATCACACTGACGCTTGGTGGCTGAGTCAAGCGGCTGATGGGCGCACAAAAAACTAGTTCCCTGTACTGCATATATTATCAATATGTTAACTAAATTTTAAAATGACTAATAATTTTAATATAAAAAATGCAAAAATATTAAAGAGAACAACTTTCTTGATATTTATTCCACTGGAAATGAATGTAAACATAGAACAAATTACTGAATTGGCAGACTAGCCCATCATCTGATGCTCACAACAAAACGTGTTGTTCGTAAGGATTTCGTTAATCGAAGTTTTGTCTGTTAACCGAATTGAAGATCCGTATCGGAGGTAATTCGTTAACTGAAATTTCGTTAATCGAACCGTTCGTTAACCGAGGGATCACTGTACTAATAATGATAAAGTCACCTCGGAGTTACATGAGACTGTGCTAATGTCTTTGAGAAATAAATATTACACCACAACAATTTAGAATAAAGATAATGGGATATTCTTGACATTGATGAACTTGAATTATTTTTTTGTTTTGCATAATGACATAACAGTTGATGCACGTAAAGCAAAACAATAACAATGTACCACCACCTAAAACAAAACAATAACAATGTACCACCACCTAAAACAAAACAATAACAATGTACCACCACCTAAAACAAAACAATAACAATGTACTGTACCATGTAAGTATACAGTACAGTGAAGTACGATAAATCATCCTGTCAGAAGCTTAAAACTTTACCCATCCAGTCAATAATCATAGATGTTTTTGTTGTAATGAATTATCTTGTGTTAAATATATTACATAGATATTTCTTAGGTTAAATAGTTATATAGAAACCTAACCACTTATATTATGATTTAGTGAAGTGTAGAGTGTGTACATACATACATATATAAATACCGTACTATATATAACTTATCCTGATTTGTTATGTTAATTACAATCTTTATTTCTGTATATTACTGAATTTGTGGTCAGTAACTGCAGCTATTACAGTAGTTATTTTATCCAACTGCCTTGATACAATGTTACTGTATTTTAGGTATTAACACATGATATTGAGTCTGTACAGTACTTGTTTTGTAACTTCCTAAATTACTTCGGGGGGGGGGGGGACCTCTTATTTTTTCCCCTGTGATTATTTACAGGTGGCACTGGTAGTAACTCATTCATTTACAAAAGTTACCTGTAGCTCATTCATTTCTAAGAGGTACTGGTAACTGATTCATTTACAGAAGATACCAATAACTCGTTTACAGGAGGTACCGGTAACTCATTTACAGGAGATGCCGGTAACTCGTTTACAGGAGGTACCGGTAACTCATTCATTTACAGAAGAGACCAGTATACAGTATGTCTGGCAGGTAGATATCTGATTTGTACCGAACACCTTGTACAGGATTTTGTGAGTTTAGTTTTGCATTTGGAACGTCATGTGTTGGTGGGGCATTATCCATACACGTTCACAATGCTTATATACCTTATCAAAAATAATACTGGAAGAATAGAGATAAGATTACCATTTGAGTTTATGAAACATATTCCTGTATTTCTTGTTATTGATACGAGAGAAATATTGACAGGGTCTTTTTTGTGTGAGTTTATTTTACTTTTTTCTATTATTGTATTATACTTCGATTTTTACAATTTAATACTGTAGTCTGATCTTTTGAACTTGTACTGTATTCAGGATCTATTACTAGTGAATTAAACGCTTCTGTTATTCCACATTTTTATTTGCCATGTAGAGTCACTAAATCAGTGTGAAGTAGCAATATAAGAGCATCCAAAACAAATTACTGTAACTGAAATGGTCATTAGTATTCCCTCAAGTATACTGTATAATATGAAAAGCTAGGAACAGTATGTTATGAATGTTTCTTGTATGATTTTCCTACATCATTCCTAAGGTTCTGTAACATTATGAGTTGGTATATTTCTTAATAAGCATTCATGATTTTCAGCTTATATTTTTCCATTGTATTACTTGTACTACATTGACATGGAATCCTAATGTGATACTAACCATGTGATAGGCAGTTGGGACTTAAATGATTGACTTGATTAGTTGTTTATTTCAACCACACCTTTGTATGATGAATAATATACTCCACAGAAAAGAAAATAAGTGATAATCCAAATGAATATGAGAAGTGGCTGTAAAACTGTGGTGGTGGTGATGGTGGTGGTGATGATGGTGGTGGTGGTGGTGATGATGATGATGGTGGTGGTGATGATGATGATGGTGGTGGTGATGATGGTAATGATGATGATGGTGGTGGTGGTGATGATGATGATGATGATGATGATGGTGGTGGTGGTGGTGATGATGATGGTGGTGGTGTCATTCAGCTGTAGGTTCTTGTGCATATAATCTTAAAGAAAAAAATTAAGGATATTGATTACTAAGAGATGATTATTACATAACATAATTTATTTTACTGTATCATGGAATACAGTACTGTACCTGTAAGTCAAACTCACTCACTGACATGCTTTAGGGAGAGATGGAAGTGACTTACCCCATCTACTATTGGTCCTCTTGAGAATTGCATTACGGTGTTTTCTCATTTCTCTTACATCTGTGTGACTGTGAAGGTCATGTTTGTGTGTGTTCTTGGTGGTTTAATTGGGGTAAAGTGACACAACCCTCTTCCTGTTGACCTTGTAGAGGGAAGTTGTAAACATTGTATTTGTACTAAATTATATCAGTTTACCCAATGTGAATAGAATGACACTTTACACTGAAGCTTACTGTATATTCTAAAACTACTCTCTCCTGATCTCCTCTAAATGATAGTTGCCAGTGTAGGTACTTGGTCATTTAATTTTTCGTTCTAATCCAAAAATTTTTAAATCTTTTTGTAATTCATTGCCCTAAATCCCAATCTCTTTTTAACCAGTACAGTAGGTAGATATAATCAGTAAAATCATTATACAGTATAGTGCAAGTTTACAATTGTCTCTGCATGTAAATAGGCAATGCAGGTAAAGTATACACATAATTGATGTCTGTACACAATATCAGTACCTACAGTGGCAGTCCCAACCATCCCTTGGAATAATTGCCTCAAAAGTGCTGTACTGTATTTGTTATGCTATATTCCTTGGACATTGATAGATATGTATTCAATAAAAGAGAGATTTATTCAGTAAAATCATCATACAAGTTTACAATTGTCACTAGAAGGGTGAAGTAAATTACTCCACTGTCCAAGTAACTTTAATACAGTACTGTATAGCATGACCATGTGCTTATCAGGTGATGTGTAAAAAGCTAAACTCAAGCTATAATTGGTGTCAAAAGCAGGTAAGCTATTGTGTAATACTGTATTATACAGTTTATGTGAGGTGACGTGGATATAAGTAATGGCCTCGACATATACAATAACTGTGAACAATACTGTACTGTTGTTGAGTCTATAGAAGAAATCAACAAAAGTAATACTGTACAAGTATAATGGCCAAAATCTGCATCAATGATAGTGCATATGAAGCAGTCTTTAAAACAACGTGTGGTCTTTAATAGTTGTGGGAGAGACAGAAGGAAGGTGTGGCTGTGATGCATGAGCTATACATGTGTGGTGCCAATGTATGATACATTGCCCCAAATGATTTAAATGTTTTAATATATAAATGGTAATATGAAATCATTTCTGGGGGCATAAATTAACAATTCATATGTACGTACAATATTTCAACTGTCTGAAAATATAACAATCATGTCATTATAATCATTCATCATCTTATGTTCATTATAATCATTCATCATCCTCATCTTGTTATTATAATCATTCATCATTCTAATCTATGCTGCCATTATAATCTTTCATCATCCTCATGTTGTTATAATCATTCATCATCCAAAGGTTGTCATTATGTTTATTCATCATCCTAATCTTATGGTTATTATAATCATTCATCATCCTAATCTTGTTATTATAATCAATCATCATCCTAATCTGTTGCCGTTATAATCATTCATCATCCTAATCTGTTGCCATTATAATCATTCATCATCCTAATTTGTTGCCATTATAATCATTCATCATCCTAATCTGTTGCCATTATAATCATTCATCATCCTAATCTTATGGTTATAATCATTCATCATCCTAATCTGTTGCCATTATAATCATTCATCATCCTAATCTTATGGTTATAATCATTCATCATCCTAATCTGTTGCCATTATAATCATTCATCATCCTAATCTGTTGCCATTATAATCATTCATCATCCTAATCTGTTGCCATTATAATCATTCATCATCCTAATCTTATGGTTATAATCATTCATCATCCTAATCTGTTGCCGTTATAATCATTCATCATCCTAATCTGTTGCCATTATAATCATTCATCATCCTAATCTTATGGTTATAATCATTCATCATCCTAATCTGTTGCCGTTATAATCATTCATCATCCTAATCTGTTGCCGTTATAATCATTCATCATCCTAATCTGTTGCCGTTATAATCATTCATCATCCTAATCTGTTGCCATTATAATCATTCATCATCCTAATCTGTTGCCATTATAATCATTCATCATCCTAATCTTTTGCCATTATAATCATTCACCATCCTAAGCTTTCGTGTCGCCACTTTAAACATGAAGCATTCTCTTATGAATCATATTATTCCTCACATTCAGGTTTAGTTTTCTGGCAACCATTCATACAACTTGGAGGATTCTGATGTCGTTGTGAACCCCGGCCACTAAAATACACTGCACTGTGTCATGATTATCTAATAATGATGTAACCTATTATGTCATGTAATGTGAAACTTGATTGAGTAAATTGTTTCGTGAATTTATTTACAAAATAATGACATCCTTCCATAACCCTTATTGAGAAATGGAAGTATCAGAGCCTCTATTGTTGAACTGCAAGGGTACTTGTTTGTGCATTGTGAGAGGCAGGCAGTCGCCAGGCGATGGCTGGACCCGATATCGGACCCGTCGTTCAGTAAGGGTGGGTGGATTTTACACCGTCCACCTTGACTAGGGAGAAATTTCGTCCGTGTACAGGAAGTTAATTATACAACTTAATTAACTTATTGTCTTCGTTCAGTTCATTCTCAGCTCAGTTCAGTTCACTATCTCAGTTCAGTTCATTGCTTTACTTCATAATTTTAGTTCAAGCCAGTTCGTTGTTTTAGCCAAGTTCGTTGTTTTACTTCACTTCATAATTTTAGTTCAGCCAGTTCATTGATTTAGTTCAGTTTTAATTCAGTTCAGTTTAATTATAGTTTCAGTTTAATTTTAGTTCAGTCAGTTCATTTTCTCAGTTCGGTTCATTGTTATTGTGTCAGTTCAGTTCATTGTTTTGGTTCAGCTCAGTTCATATTAGCGCCGTATGTGCTACCAGTCAGACCCTTGCACATATACGGTGCCTCCCTGTCTCATCACGCGCCATTGTCTCAAGAGGGGTAGGATTTGTGGTGGCTTGGTGGGGCATTGGCTGGCCCTAGGGCAGTGATATGCGTTAGTTTGGCAAGGGAATGGTTGTAACAATTGGGGTACAACACCTGGCAACGTCACCTCAGCCGGCTCCTTACTTAATCTAATGTCCCTAGAGCGCATTAGAGTTTGTGAATAGCTCGTTTTAAATTATTAAAAAATTCCGAATCAAATCCCTTTTGGCACTGGGGAGCAAGCGTCGAGGTGCTTGGGCCTTCTCGAGTTCTTACTTCTTGGGTCACGGCGTGTAACTGTAACAGTGTATGTAGCGGATCTACGTTGTGGTATAATTATAAGCGATCACACGTGAGTACAGACATTGTTTCACTGACGCTAGACACCGGGTCGTCTCGTCTAGCTTGTTATTTAAGTGTGTGAAATATTATTGTGATTATATTGCCACTGAGGCGCTGTCTTAATACACATGGTGCACGCCTTGTGTTGTTAGTAATCTTGTCGACTACATGTTGCTTTTATCCTCTTCGCCACTAATCGGCTCGTTAGCCGCCCGGGCGATCGGTCATTTCTCTGATTACTTTTCCTTTTCATTTATCCTCTTCACCACTGATCGGCTCGCTAGCCGCCCGGGCGATCGGTCACGTCTCTGTTACACACTGTTGGCAAGTACTGGGCATGTACTGGCTCCTGAATGTACCTGAACCTGCTCCAGTGTTGGTCAAGTCTTGTCTTGAAAGAGCTCACACTCGGTGCCGTCACAACACTCTCTGGTAGATTGTTCCAAGAGTTCACAACCCTCACTCCGAAAAAGTTTGCCCTCACAATTTTCTGGACTTGCGGCTTTTCTGAAGTATCTACGGTAGTGGGCGTAGCCTAGTAACTATCAGTTGATGATTTTGAGGTAGCAACAAACGAGTTGCAATAACACACGCTCGTTTCTTCTACATTACGACTAAATAATTCATTGTTATTTAAACTAATCCCGGGCATTAGGAACCTTGAGTACAGAGACAGGTTAAAGCATCTAAATTTGCACTCCCTCGAGAGACGTAGAGTGAGGGGCGACATGATAGAGGTGTATAAATGGAAGTCGGCTAAACAAAGGGGACATTACAAAGGTACTCAAACTATCCAACCAGGAGCGTAACAATGGTTTTAAATTAGACAAATTTAGATTTAGGCGCGAAATAGGTAAACACTGGTTTGGAAATAGAGTAGTGGATGAGTGGAACAAATATCATCATTAACTCGAATACGCTGGATAGCTTCAAACATAGGTTGGATGCTTATATGAGCAATAGGGGTTGGGTGTAAATGGGACTGCCCAGTATGGGCCAATAGGCCCGCTGCAGTTTCCTCCATTTTTATGTTCTTGTTCTACATACATTCACGATTAATTTATAATGTTATTATGTATAAAACTTGTCAATAAGGGACTGTGCAAAGAAAACTAGGGAGCACTCAACGTGGAGCAAGCCCAGGATGACCTCATGGTTTGTAGTGGAGCTGCAGCTATCAACGTCCACCAGCAAGTCGCACGGATACCATGTTCGCGTTTAAAACTTCCGGCCGCATTACCCGAATTTTGAACGTCATTCAGCCGGCCACATACGGCAGGAAAAGGGAAGGTTGCGGTCCCCTACTGACGATGTTCAGACGACCCGCGCCTTGCACACTCCGCGGCCAACTATATGCTTTGTGTTTTTTTTGGTTTTTGCCTTGCTTTCCTGTCTTTTTTATTATAGTCTTTGGTTTCAATGATACGTGCGGGAAGAGAAACAAGCAGTGGAAGTGGGAACCTAAAGCTAAGCTGGTCCAGAGCATGTGAAGGTTTCATGCACGTGAAGTTTATACAAGGGGACTGCTGACATCTCCTTCCTTGACGGTACCATGTCATGCATTTATTGTCTTATCTGCTTGTATTAATTGATTACTTTTAACTATTTGTCATTAAATACTTATCAATGGTACCAGAATAGAGGACACGTCAGCTAGGCGATGGACGTTTATTGATACAACATTTAACACTATACAGTATAATTACTGTATATAAACCAGCTGTAACTTGACAACACGTACTACCTGCCAATCATACCCTAGGGAGCTCAGTTGATTGTTGTTGCAAACTTACCTGTTGTCATTTGATAGTATTTACTGTAATCACTTATCTATTTTAGACATGATGTCCTGCACAAGTCAACAACATGGCTGATACACGCTGGTAGTATTTACATTTAATCCATTACTAGTACGACCAGTAAATTTCCAAGCTTGTAAAACTATTTTAAGTAGAAAAACAGAGGGTTTAACACCTCGTACATAGAAAACTATGCTTAGCTCTAAATATAGTTTCATCATCCATGCATTAGAATCAGATGTTCAGCTAAATTTATTGACTGACGGACAAAACATTTATTTTATCCTCTTCATTACTGTGGCTCGTGGGCCTCCTGGTCGGTCACGTCTGTTACACCATGTTGGCAAATACTGGGCATGTACTGGCTCCTGAATGTCTCTACCCAAGGACCTCTTTTCCTTGTCTGTACCTGCGCCTCCGCTCACAGGATGGGTGTGGGGTGCACAATGAAGTAGCTGCTGTAAGCGGCAAAATAAAATTAAAAAATCAATTGTCTTGAAAGGGCACATACTCTGCGCCGTCACACATCTTTCTGGTAGTGTTCGAAGAGTTTACAATTTTCACCCCGAAAAAGTTTTCCCTAACAGTTTTCTTGATATTTGGCTTCTTCAATCTTGAGAAATGACCTCTAGTAGGGCGAGCGTTCGCCAGCTCCAGGTATGGATACTCGACTGGGTAGTGCCGTCAGAGGTGTACAATTATAAACTTCATTTAGGTCACCTCTTGCCCGTCTATAGTATAAGCTAGCAGTTGCAGGTGTTTTATCTCTCTGGGTAACTGAGGTGCCGAAGTATGGTGGCCCTCCTTTGGATATTTTCGATCAGCTGAGTCTAGAGACCCTCGGCTTTTAGCATGTCTCGGGTTTCTGCTACGCTAGCTTGGGTAGGTGTGACTAGTATATATGAATACCTGTACTTTGTTTAAGAGACGTGTGATCTAAATACGTTGATACCTTTCTATGCGATGAAATTGCCGACGTGTCAGAATAATTTTCGGTGTTCAACGACTAAATTGTTAAGTGTGGAAACTTAGGTTTTTCATGCATTAAATAATATCAAATAAACATTATTGACTTAGCCCGGTCGATAAGGATATCAGTCAAGTTTACATGAACGGTACAAGTTCATCCACCAGTTTCTTGTTCCAGTTACCGACTAGTGGTTTATTTTTTATTCAAATAAACTAAAGAATTGGGAAATATTTCCCAATTAAATGTAAATGAAATTAGTTTTTTTAAGAAGTTCTGAATACTTTTTCCCTTTGCGACATGTAACAAACTACTGTAGCATAAACGACAGTGACTTATGGCAAGCGTGGAGCCTTGACTGAGTCGACTCTCAACTAGTCAGTGACCCAGACCAGGCGGAGCAACCAATGCCGGCTAGTGCGTCTTCTAGCAGCTTCAGCCTTCAGGTAAACCGTAATTTTACTGTACGCTTTGGCCGTTTGTTTCGCGCACAAACAATCTTGCTGCTGGTATAAATTACGTCAGAACCCACATCTTCCCCGCTCTGCCCTTCGCTACCAACAACTTTTGGAGCTTCTAAACTTGGACCAAGTGAATTCATTCCTTGTCGTGGCAGGAAGACTTGAGGACTTGACTCGTGATCAGCGTGAGGGCTCATACAAGAGAGGTAAGAAGTGCAGTGAATTCATGGTATTGATGACCATGTATTCATTAGGCTGGGCAAGAATCGTTAAAATTGGAATCGACGGTTCCGATTCTTAGTGCCAATGGAATCGCTGGAATAGATTCCAGAATCGATTCCTCAAAGTAAGCAAATACTGTCATATAGTTATAGGGGGCAGCACAAGGCCTCCCTCATGCCTCAGGGGACTGCTAATCTGTCATGTCATCACTTCTGTCTTGGAAGGACAGCAGGTAAATGTATTCAATATTTACATTTTATTTTATTTGGGGGAATACAATAATCTTAAGAAAGTAATGAAAGATGTTTATTCCTTACTTCTTTGGTAATTAAAATATTTTTGTTGTAATTACCAAAATTTAATTTCCTTTAAAAAATATCAATAATTTGGAAATAAACATGTAATTCTTATCTGTTTACTTTACAGAAATATAATATCCCAAGTATAAAAATAATGCCAATCATTTTGGAAATAAATACATACTTCTGATCATTATGATTATAAACATTACTCCTTCACAACTTCACACATACACTAATGCCAATTGTTGATCAATCATAATAATTAATTGAAGCCTATATTGGGAACGTAATACAGTTTTTATTCAAACACATTCATGCAGCAGTGTAATCACAAAGAAACCAAAAAAATGTATTTTACAAAGATATTTGTTATCAGTCTAACCTCTTAATTTGATAATTAACAAAACAGTGTCTCTTTCCGTAAAAAAATGACTGCAAAACACAAGGAGTGTCTACTCTACTTCATGTTCTTGCTGAGGAAGAGGATGATCATATTCATGTTTTTGTCCTGTAGACAGCTACGTTTTGGGGACACTAGTTCGCCAGCCTTAGAAAAAAGCCTTTCTGAGGGCACTGGTGATGTTGGGGAGCAGAGGAACATTTTCGCTTGTTCTTGGAGTTTGGGGAAAAGTACTGCATGTTTTTTTCCACCATTCTAGCGGATCTTCTTCTCTAGGAATTGACAATTCTTCCATCTATTTTCTCATTTCAATATAAGGCCCTGTAGACGGGTGTGTTGAAGAGACGAGTGCAATTTTTTCAACCTTGGCATCGAATTTAGCCCAGAGTGAGCCTTTCCTTGCTTGTGTTGTAACAGTTTGTGAGGAACCTGGGGATTCCGCTTGTACTGACATGCTTGTAGATGGTTCTTGAACTTCTGCTGTTTCTGCATGCCCAGTACTTGCCAACAGTGCGTAACAGAGAAGTGACCGATCGCCCAAGCGGCTAACTAGCCGATCAGTGGTGAAGAAGATAAAAGTAAGTAAAAGTAACGGCTACGCACCAGTGCGGAGCCACAGGAGGACAGGGTAGGGCGGTCGACATTCACTGTACTGTTAGTGGAATCGCTTCATGGGAATCGGTTCTGGAATCAATTCCTGCCCAGCCCTAGTATTCATGATGTTCTTTCTCTAGGCTGTAATACATAGAAAATCTAAAATGGGTGTCTCTTTTTCTTCTCAGCACCACAAAACTCTCACTTTTAAGCTTGCCAGCCATTTTAAAGTGAATTACAAACAAAAATTTTGTCAGTACACAGCGCAATCACTAACGTCGGGACTCGAAAATACGTAATTTGACAAAATTTTGGTACGACTGAGGCGGTCGCTGTTGTACGTCCGGGTGATTGTAAATCTAGTAGGTCGTAAGTTGAGGAATTGCTGTAGTCCCCAAGGAGGTTGATTGGATGGAGGTGGTGTTCCCTGTGTATGTAACAGAGACGCGTGAAGCCAGGCCGCCATCTTGGTGAGGGCAACAAGGCCACAGTTGCCGTAGTTATAGATAACTCTGCAGGATTTATTCTATTGTTTTATTTATTATGCACTTTATAGAGGGATCAACCAAGGAGGATGAAGCCACTGAGAGAAAAGTGCCGCCATATTGGTCAAGGCATCAGTCAGTCAGTGACTTCACTTGAGGCAGCTGTTGCCGCCTCCATCCATTCAAGCTCCTTGATAGTCCCCATGTACTATGTTCATTTAATATTCAATTTGTGTCTTCTACTTTCCATATTATCCAGGCGCAGTACAGTGCTGTACTCTTATGTTAATTGCCATTTACCCATTTCAGATCATGCCTACTACACATGAACTAACAATGCAGGTCATAGGAGAGCTGAAGGAGATGAACTTAAAGGTTCACAAAAAGAAACAGGTGCAGTAATGATTTTAGGCTTTTTAAGTAAATTTCAATTACTGGATGGAAGCTGCTGGTTTTTGTACTGTATGTTGGTGCTTGAGTGATTCATGGTACAAGGCTCTGAACAATTATTGCTAGTGCTGTACTGTAGTGTGTGAATTGAGAATTATAGAGTGCAGAGAAAAAAACCATCTAACTATTTACTGTACTGTATTAATGTATTATTATTTTATAACAACAAGCCTCACAAAAATATATATATTTATAATATTATTTACTGTAGCACTTTAAATGTCAACCCCAAAGAAATTTATCAGTTTATCACAAATTAAATCACAACTGTTCAGTCATGTTTGATGCTTGTTTGCATCAGCATGTGTGCAGAGAGCCTGCTGGTATGAAACATACACCTAGTACTACTGTACAGGTACACGTACACTTGTACTGTATTGTACAGTATTCCATTTATACTGTTCAGTAGTTGGTAAATAATTTGAAAATATTGTATCTTTTTTCCGTAAGAGTTCTCTTCCATGAATTTAGAGTAATTTGATATTTAAAAAAAAATAATGGAGGAAATATGTGGAGATTACAGAGGTTGTGAGAACGTGTGGAGTCAGGAGTGAGCGTGGCCTGTGCAGAGTTAGTTGGGTGTAAAATTGCTATGATGCAAGGTGCTATTTTGGCACTCATTTTGGAATTACTGTCCCACTAATTCTGTTGGTTTCTGGTACTTCTGTAATCTCAAGATAAATTTTGTTAGGTGGCCACTGTTTAGATTCATGCGAATTTCACATCATGTTGGGTTACTTGGGCAGTCCTGTAAGTATATGCAGCTGTTTATCATGTAGTGGTGCAAATTCTTTCACTTTAATAGTCCATCTAAGCTGCCACTATTTGTACTTGGCCGAGTTCTTTACTGCATATTTTACCATCCAGATATTCTTTTCTGTTGTTCTTCTTCAACTCTTTATTTATATATATACCTTATATTCTTATATAAGTAATTCTGATATTAGTTATGTATATTTTTTATATTAAACTTTCAGGGTGTATTTATTTAATAATTTCTATGCTGTGTCTTTAGTTCCACAATGTACATACATGTCTTATCTTTCTTTTCTTGTACTTTCCAAGTCTTTCATTTCTTTTCATATACTGTATATTATATTTTCTGAATTTATATTTCCTTACCTTTCTGAAGTATTTACACTGTTTTACTTATATTCTCATACATGGGATAGTCTGGGAACCATGTTATTCTTAGTACAACACTTATTATACTTACACGTAGGCTGCCACCACAAGACTTTGGGGTTAGAATATAACATATCTCATGGGTAGTGTGGTAGATGTATAGGCACGTGAGTAAGTATTATTTTCTGGGAACCAATGTTTAGGAGGAGTAGAGAGGTGATACTTGTAGATTACTAATTCAATATTTATTAACACAGTGAGTGAATAAGATGTTACTTAAATTCACCCAGACAAAACTGGACCCTTCTTTTTCTACTACAATTCAGTGATATTTTAGAAGGAAACAATATTTGACCCTATGTACCACCATAGGTAACGCATCTCTGGCTGCACTTGTCGGCTGCAGTAATACAGTACATCCTCAATGACTCGGCATGGGTATGGTCTCAGAATGTATTAGCATAACTCGGAAAATGCCTAGATATATAAGATTACAGTATCTGGCAAAATACTGGCATATCTGGCCACCTGCCTCACCTACCATACCTCTGTGTCACCTACCATGCCTCTGTGTCACCTACCATGCCTCTGTGTTGCCTACCATACCTCTGTGACACCTACCATACCTCTGTGTCACCTACCATGCCTCTGTGTTGCCTACCATACCTCTGTGACACCTACCATACCTCTGTGTCACCTACCATGCCTCTGTGTCGCCTACCATGCCTCTGTGTCACTTACCATGCCTCTGTGTCATTTACCATGCCTCTGTGTCACCTACCATGCCTCTCTGTCACCTACCATACCTCTGTGTCGCCTACCATGCCTCTGTGTCACCTACCATGCCTCTGTGTCACCTACCATGTCTCTGTGTCACCTACCGTGTCTCTGTGTCACCTACCATACCTCTGTCATATGCCATGCCTCTGTCTCACCTACTATGATGCTTCATTCTTTGCCTGCAGTGCTGGTAAATGTTAATTTTTTTACATTTAGTAATTTTAGGCACATAATACTGTACACATACTGTATATGGGTTGATAATTTGTTATTGTATTTTTGTAGGAGGAGGAAGGGGGGGGAAGCGCCAGAGCCCCATATGTGCCGAGTTATCGAGGGTTTACTGTATCTACCTGCAGGCCGCTACACAGCCAACCTGCTCACTACAGTCCTGCATTTCGTATTTTGTCAATTGCATCTCCCCACCATCACTTAGCTCCATGATTATCGTTCAGCATCGTTGGCAATGTGTACAGTCAACCAAGGATACACTGAGCCCACCCTGGGTCTTGTACTCACAATTTTACCTGGCAATACTGTACTTGGTAAAGTAAGGCTGTATGCGATGGTGATTGTGATTGGTGGATCTTTTTTCGGCTGTATCACTGTCAGGATAAATATTAAACACTCCAAAGGTAGTATTTTTATAATAATAAACTATTCATCCTTATTTAAGATCATGAGAAGCTTCCAAATGTTCATATATTTGCTTAAATAATGAAGAAAATTTGATATGAGAGTCTTGTGGCAGCTGTGGTTAAAGTTGAGTTGCCATTTCATTCAGTGCACCATGACTCCAGTAGTGCTCTGCAACAGGTAATATAAATTAGATGAACTGTAGTTATGAAACATAAAGACTTCATTCATAAATACAGTGTACTTTTGTTTTTGCTCTGGTAGTTAATGAACACATTCCTGAAGATTTTAAAGCAGTACATGGAAGACAGCAACAGTGGAAATTTTCTGAAAATTAGGGTAGGTTTGGTTATGTTTGGTTAGGGTGGGGGGGGAGGAGGGGGGAAGGTTAGGTTAGGTTAGGTTAGGTTGGGTTAGGTTAGGTTAGGTTAGGTTAGAGGGTTACGTTAGATTAGGTGAGGTTGGGTTAGGTTAGGTTGGGTTAGGTTGGTAGGTTTTCCTATTTTTCAATTTTTTCTGTTTCGATTTTTTTTCGAATTTTTTCCGATTTTTAAAGATTTTCCGATGGATTGGCAGTAGGGGCAGGGGTTCCGGGGTGGGGGGGGGGGAGGCAAGGTTAGGTTAGGTTAGGTTAGGTTGGGTTGGTTAGGGTTAGGTTAGGTTAGGTTAGGGTGTTGGGTTGAGGTTAGGTTAGGTTGGTTAGTTAGGTTAGGTTGGGTTAGGTTGGGTTGGGTTGGGTTTGGTTGGGTTTTGCTATTTTTTCAATTTTTTCGTTTATTTCGTTTTCGAATTTTTCCCGATTTTAAAGATTTTTCGATGGATTGGTGCAGTGGGGGAGGGGGTTCGGGTGGGGGAGGGGAAGCAAGGTTAGGTTGGTTAGGTTAGGTTGGGTTAAGTTAGGTTAGGTTAGTTGGGTTGGGTTGGGTTGGGTTGGGTTAGGTTAGGTTTGGGTTAGGTTAGGTTAGGTTGGGTTGGGTTGGGTTGGGTTGGGTTTGGTTGGGGTTTTGCTATTTTTCAAATTTTTCCGTTTTTTTTTTTCGAATTTTTTCCGATTTTTAAAGATTTTTCCGATGGATTGGTACGCAGTAGGGGGCAGGGTTCGGGGTGGGGGGTAAGGTTAGGTTAGGTTGGGTTAAGTTAGGTGGGTTAGGTTGGTTGGGTTGGTTGTGGTTGTTGGTTGGTTGGTGGTTGGTTGGTTGGGTTGGGTTAGGTTTGGTTAGGTTTTGCTATTTTTCAATTTTTCCGTTTTTTTCGATTTTTTTCAATTTTTTCCGGTTTTAAAGATTTTTCCGATGGATTGGTACGCAGTAGGGGCAGGGGTTCCGGGGTGGGGGGAGAGCAGGTTAGGTTGGGATTAGTTGGGTTAGGTTAGGTTAGGTTGGAGTTAGGTTAGGTTGGGTTGGGTAGGTTAGGTTGGGTTGGGTTAGGTTAGGTTGGGTGAGGTTGGGTTAGGTTAGGTTGGGTTGGGTTAGGTTTTGCTATTTTTTCAATTTTTCCGTTTTTTCGATTTTCCGATTTTAAAAGATTTTCCGATGGATTGGTACGCAGTGGGGGCAGGGGTTCGGGGTAGGGGAGGCCAGTTGGGTTGGGTTAGGTTAGGTTAGGTTGGGTTAGGTTTTCCTATTTTTCAATTTTTTCCGTTTTTCGATTTTTTTCGAATTTTTTCCGATTTTTTAAAGATTTTCAATGGATTGGTACGCAGTAGGGGAGGGGGGTTCGGGGTGGGGGGAGGGAGGCAAGGTTGGGTTAGGTTGGGTTGAGTTGGGTTAGGTTGGGTTGGAGTTGGGTTGGGTTGGTTGGGTTAGGTTAGGTTGGTTGGTGGTTTGTATTTTTCATTTTTCCGTTTTTTCGAATTTTTCCGATTTTTAAAGATTTTTCAATGGATTGTGCAGTGGCAGGGGTTCGGGGTGGGGGAGGAGGCAAGTTAGGTTAGGTTAGGTTAGGTTAGGTTAGGTTAGGTTAGGTTAGGTTGGGTTAGGTTGGGTTGGGTTGGAGTTAGGTTGGGTTAGGTTAGGTTAGGTTTGCTATTTTTCAAATTTTTCCGTTTTTCGATTTTTTCGAATTTTCCGATTTTTAATTTTTCCGATGGATTGGTACGCAGTAGGGGGCAGGGGTTCCGGTGGGGGGAGGGAGAGCAGGGTTGGAGTTGGGTTAGGTTAGGTTGGGTTAGATTAGGTTGGGTTAGGTTAGGTTGGGTTAGGTTAGGTTAGGTTAGGTTAGGTTGGATTTGTGGGTTGGAGTTAGGTTGGGTTAGGATTGGGTTGGGTTAGGTTAGGTTAGGTTTTGCTATTTTTTCAAATTTTTCCGTTTTTTTCGATTTTTTTCGAATTTTTTCATTTTTCAAAAGATTTTTCCGATTGATTAGTGCGCAGTAGGGGCAGGGTTCGGGGTGGGGGAGAGGCAAGGTTAGGTTAGGTTGGGTTAGGTTGGGTTAGGTTAGGTTGGGTTGGAGTTGGGTTAGGTTGGGTTGGGTTGGGTTGGGTTAGGTTAGGTTGGGTTAGGTTAGGTTGGGTTTGGGTTAGGTTGGGTTAGGTTAGGTTTTGCTATTTTTCAAATTTTTCGTTTTTTCGATTTTTTCGAATTTTCCGATTTTTAAAATTTTTCCGATTGATTGGTGCAGTGAGGGGCAGGGGTTCCGGGGTGGGGAGGAGGCAAGGTTAGGTTAGGTTAGGTTAGGTTAGGTTAGGTTGGGTTAGGTTGGGTTGGGTTAGGTTAGGTTGGGTTAGGTTGGGTTGGGTTAGGTTAGGTTAGGTTGGGTTAGGTTAGGTTGGGTTGGGTTAGGTTAGGTTAGGTTTTGCTATTTTTCAAATTTTCCGTTTTTCGATTTTCGAATTTTTCCGATTTTAAGATTTTTCCGATGGATTGGTACGCAGTGAGGCAGGGGGTTCTGGGGTGGGGAGGAGGCAAGGGATGGGTTAGGTTGGGTTGGGTTGGGTTAGGTTAGGTTAGGTTGGGTTGGGTTAGGTTGGTTAGAGTTGGGTTGGAGTTAGGTTGGGTTGGTTGGGTTTAGGTTAGGGTTGGGTTGGGTGAGGTTGGTTGGGTTGAGTTAGGTTGGGTTGGGTTGGGTTAGGTTAGGGTTGGGTTTGCTATTTCAAATTTTCCTTTTTTCGATTTTTTCGAATTTTTTCAGATTTTTAAGATTTTCCGATTATTGGTGCATTCAAGGGGCAGGGGTGCGGGCGTAGGGGGAGGGGGATAGGTTAGGTTAGGTTAGGTTTTCTATTTTTTATATTTTCAAAAAATTTTCTAATTTTCGAAATTTCCCAAAATTTTCGAAATTTCTAAAATTTAAGAATTCTAATTTTCCAAAAATTCAATTTTCAAAATTTCAAAAATTTTTGAAATTTGATTCCAAAATTTTCTAAAATTCAAAATTTTTCATAAATTTTCAGAATTTTCCAAATTTCAAAATTTTCCAAAATTTTCAAAATTTTCGAAATTTCAAAATTTTCCCAAAAGTACTCCCCAAATTTTCGAAAATTTTCAAAGTTACTCAAGAAAATTTTCCAAAATTTTCAGAAAATTTTTCAAAATTTTCAGAAAATTTTTCCAAAATTTTCCCAAATTTTCCAAAATTTTCTACTAATTTTCAGAAAATTTTCAAAATTTCGAAAATTTTCCAAAATTTTGGAAAATCTGGGGAAATTTTGGAAAATCTGGAAATTTTTGGAAAATCTTGAAATTTCTAAGAAAAATCTAGGAATTTTTTTGGAAATCTAGAAATTTGGAAAATCTGTTCCAAAAAAATTTCAAAATTTCAAAAATTTCCAGATTTTCCAAAATTTCCCTAGATTTTCCAAAAATTCCCTAGATTTTCAGAAATTTCCCCAGATTTTCCAAAATTCCCTAGATTTTCAGAAATTTCCTAGATTTTCATAAATTTTCAAATTTTACAAAATTTTCCAAAAATTTGGAAAATTTTGGAAAATTTGAAAATTGGGAAAATTTTGAAAAATTTTGGAGAAAATCTGTACGGAAATTTTGAAGAACTCGGAAAATTTCTGGAAAAATTTTGAGGAAAATTTTAGGAAAATTTCTAGGAAATTTTGGAGAAAATTTTGGTGAAATTTTAGAAAAATTTTTGAAAATTTCAGGAAAATTTCTGAAATTTTTGGAAAAATTTTCTAATTTCTGAAATTTTTGGAAAGAATTTTTGAGAATTACGAGAAATTTTCGGAAAAATTGGAAAAAATTTTGGAAAATTTTGGAAAATTTTTGGAAAATTTTTGCATTTGGAAAAATTGTAAAATTTTTGAAATTTTGGAAAATTTTGTAAAATTTCGGAAAATTTGGGAAAATTTTGGAAAAATTTGGAAAATCTGAAAATTTCTGAAAATCTAGGGAATTTTGAAAATCTGGGAAATTTCTCAAGAAAATCTAGGATTTGGAAAATCTACAGAAATTTTGGAAAATCTGAAATTTTAAATTTTTAATTTTTGGAAATTTCCCAGATTTTCAAAAATTCCCTGAATTTTCGAAAAATTCTAGATAATTCTCAAATAAAATTTCGCCAAATTTTCAAAAATTTTCCCCAGATTTTCCAAAATTTTGGAAAATTTTGGAAATTTCGGAATTTTTGGAAAAATTATGGAAAATTTTCGGAAAATTTATGGAAATTTTGGAAAATTTGGAAAATTTTGAAATTTCTGGTGGAATGGAAAAATTTTGAAAAATTTCGAAATTTTGGGATAATTTTGGAATTTTGGAAAATTTCGAAAAATTTAGAATTTTTGAAAATTTTCCCCAAATTTTCGGAAAATTGGAAAATTTGGAAAAATTTCGGAAGTAAGTACTGGAAAATTCTGAAAATTTTTGAAATTTTCTGATTTTTAGAAAATTTTGGAAAATTTGGAAAATTTCTGAAAATTTGGAAAAATTTTGAAAATTTCTGAAAATTTTACAGGAAAATTTTGGGAAATTTTCCGGAAAATTCAGGAAAAATTTTGAAGTTACAGAAAATTTTCGGAAAATTTTTGGAATTTTCTGAAAATTTTGGAAAATTTTGGAAAATTCAGGAAAAATTTGGAAAAATTCCGGAAAATTTTGGAAAATTTTCTGAAAAATTTCTGAAGAAATTTTGGAAATTTTCTGAAAATTTTTTGGAAAATTTGGAAAATTTTTGGAAAATTTCTGAATTTGGAAAAATTTCTGAAAATTTTGAAATTTTGGGGAAAATTTTGGAAAATTTGGAAAAATTTCTGAAAATTTGGAGAAAATTTTGGGAAAATTTGGAAAATTCAATTTCAGAAAATTTGGGAAATTTCGGAAAATTTCTGAAAATTTTCAAAATTTGGAAAATTTTCTGAAAATTTGGAAGGTACGGAAAATTTTGGAAAATTTTCAATTTTGAAAATTCCGGAGTACAGGAAAATTTTGGAAAATTTTGGAAAAATTTCGGAAAATTTTGGGAATTTTCTGAAAATTTTCGGAAAATTTTGGAAAATTTTCGGAAAATTTGGGAAAATTTTTGGAAAATTGTGGAAAATTTTCGGAAAATTTGGGAAAATTTTTGGAAAATTTTGGAAAATTTTCGGAAAATTTTTGGGAATTTTCTGAAAATTTTGGAAAATTTTCGGAAAATTTGGGAAAATTTGGGAAAAATTTAGGAAAATTTTGGAAAATTTTCGGAAAATTTCTGAAAATTTTTGGAAATTTTCTGAAAATTTCTGAAAATTTTTGGAAAATTTGGGAAAAATTTCGGAAAATTTGGGAAAAATATCGGAAAATTTTGGAAAATTTTTGGAAAATTTTGGAAATTTTCTGAAAATTTGGGAAAATTTTCGGAAAATTTGGGAAAAATATCGGAAAATTTTGGAAAATTTTTGGAAAATTTTGGAAAATTTCTGAAAATTTGGGAAAATTTTCGGAAAATTTTGGAAAATTTTTGGAAAATTTTGGAAAATTTTCGGAAAATTTTGGAAAAATTTCTGAAATTTTCTGAAAATTTTTGGAAAATTTTCGGAAAATTTCTGAAAATTTTTGGAAAATTTTTGAAAATTTCCGGAAATTTTGGGATAATTTTTGGAAAATTTGGGAAAATTTTGGGAAAATTTCGGAAAAATTTCGGAAAATTTTGGAAAATTTTCTGATAATTTCTGAAAATTTTCGGAAAATTTGGGAAAATTTTCCAAAAATTTGGGAAAAATTTCAGAAAATTTGGGAAAAATATCGGAAAATTTTGGAAAATTTTCTGAAAATTTTGGAAATTTTCTGAAAATTTGGGAAAATTTTCGGAAAATTTTGGAAAATTTTCTGAAAATTTTGGAAAATTTTCGGAAAATTTTGGAAAATTTTCTGAAAATTTTGGAAAATTTTCTGAAAATTTTGGAAAATTTTCGGAAAATTTCTGAAAATTTCTGAAAATTTTTGGAAAATTTTCGAAAAATTTCTGAAAATTTTTGGAAAATTTTTGAAAATTTCCGGAAATTTTGGGATAATTTTTGGAAAATTTGGGAAAATTTTGGGAAAATTTGGGAAAAATTTCGGAAAATTTTGGAAAATTTTCTGAAAATTTCTGAAATTTTTGGAAAAATTGGGAAAATTTTTGGAAAATTTTGGAAAATTTTGGGAAAATTTTGGAAATTTTTCGGAAAATTTAGGAAAATTTTTGGAAAATTTTGGAAATTTTTTGGAAAATTTTGGAAAATTTTTGGAAAATTTTGGAAATTTTTTGGAAAATCTGGGAAAATTTTCGGAAAATGTCGAAAAATTTTGGAAAATTTTTGGAAAATTTTGGAAAAATTTCGGAAAAATGGAAAAATTTCGGAAAATTTTGGAAAAATTTCGGAAATTTTTGGAAAATTTTCTGAAAATTTCCCAAAATTTTTGGAAAATTTTGGAAAATTTTTGGAAAATTTTGGAAAATTTTTGGAAAATTTGGGAAATTTTTTGGAAAATCTGGGAAAATTTTCCGAAAATTTCGGAAAATTTTGGAAAAATTTCGGAAATTTTTGGAAAATTTTCTGAAAATTTCTGAACATTTTTGGAAAATTTTGGGAAATTTTCGGCAAATTTGGGAAAATTTTTGGAAAATTTTGGGAAATTTTCGGAAAATTTGGGAAAATTTTCGGAAAATTTTGGAAAATTTTCGGAAAATTTTGGAAAATTTTTGGAAAATTTTGGAAAATTTTTGTAAAATTTTGGAAAAGTTTCGGAAAATTTTGGAAAATTTTTGGAAAATTTTGGAAAATTTTTGGAAAATTTTGGAAAAGTTTCGGAAAATTTTGGAAAATTTGTGGAAAATTTTGGAAAATTTTTGGAAAATTTTGGAAAATTTTTGGAAAATTTTGGAAAATTTTTGGAAAATTTGGGAAAATTTTTGGAAAATTGTGGAAAATTTTCTGAAAATTTCTGAAAATTTTTGGAAAATTTTGGGAAATTTTCGGAAAATTTGGGAAAATTTTTGGAAAATTTGGGAAAAATTTCGGAAAATTTTGGAAAATTTTCGGAAAATTTTGGAAAAATTTCTGAAAATTTCTGAAAATTTTTGGAAAATTTGGGAAAATTTTCCAAAAATTTGGGAAAAATTT
Source organism: Homarus americanus (assembly GCF_018991925.1). Lineage (NCBI taxonomy): Eukaryota > Metazoa > Arthropoda > Malacostraca > Decapoda > Nephropidae > Homarus > Homarus americanus. Next base: position 1,918,971 of record NW_024754528.1, read on the forward strand.
CAGAAAATTTGGGAAAAATATCGGAAAATTATGGAAAATTTTTGAAAAATTTTGGAAATTTTCTGAAAATTTGGGAAAATTTTCGGAAAAGTTTGGAAAATTTTCGGAAAATTTTGGAAAATTTTTGGAAAATTTTGGAAAATTTTTGGAAAATTTTGGAAAATTTTTGGAAAATTTTGGAAAATTTTTGAAAAATTCTGGAAAATTTTCAAAAAATTTTGGAAAAATTTCTGAAAATTTCTGAAAATTTTTGGAAAATTTTCGGAAATTTTCTGAAAATTTTTGGAAAATTTCTGAAAATTTTGGAAAAATTTCTGAAAATTTTGGAAAATTTTGGGAAAATTTTGGGAAATTTTCGGAAAATTTTGGAAAATTTTCTGAAAATTTTGGAAAATTTTCGGAAAATTTGGGAAAATTTGGGAAAAATTTCGGAAAATTTTGGAAAATTTTCTGAAAATTTCTGAAATTTTTTGGAAATTTTCTGAAAATTTTTGGAAAATTTCTGAAATTTTTTGGAAATTTTCTGAAAATTTTTGGAAAATTTTGGAAAATTTTTGGAAAATTTCTGAAAATTTTGGAAAAATTTCTGAAAATTTTGGAAATTTTGGGAAAATTTTGGGAAAATTTTGGAAAAATTTCTGAAAATTTGGGAAAATTTTGGAAAATTTGGGAAAATTTTCGGAAGAATTTTCAGGAAAGAACTGGGAAAATTTTCGGAAGGGTAGGGAAGAATTTTCGGAAGAATTTTCTGAAAATTTTGGAAAATTTTCTGAAAGTTGGGAAAATTTTGGAAGAATTTGGAAATATTCAGGAAGAATTTCGGAAAATTTCGGAAAATTTTCGAAATTTTTCTGAAATTTCTGAAAATTTTGGGAATTTTGGGAAATTTTCGGAAAGTGGAAAATTTTGGAAAATCAGGGAAAATTTTCGAAAATTTCGGAAGAATTTTGGAAAAATTTCGGAAATTTTGGAAGATTTTCTGAAAAATTCTGAAGATTTTTGGAGAGAGGATTTTTGGAAATTTTCGGAAAATTCAGGAAAATTTTTGGAAAGGATTTGGGAAGGATTACCGGAAGGATTCAGGAAGGTCCTCGGAGAAATTTGGGAAGAATTACTCGGAAGGTTGGGAAGAGATTGGGAGAAAATTTTCGGAAAATTTTTGAAAATTTTTTGAAAATTTTTGAAAATTTTTTGAAAATTTTTGAAAATTTTCCGAAAATTTTTGGAAAAATTTGGAAAATTTTTGGAAAAATTTGGAAAATTTTTGGAAAAATTTCTGAAAATTTTTTGAAATTTTTGAAAAATTTGGGAAAATTTTTGGAAAATTTTTGAAAATTTTTGGAAAATTTTTGAAAATTTTTGGAAGATTTTCGAAAATTTTTGGAAGGTGCAATTTTGGAGGTGTGGAAGGAGACACAGAGGATTTCTGAAGGATTTTGGAGGATTTTGGAGGTGCCTCGGAAGGTTGGAAGGAATTTTGGAGGATTTGGGAGGTCTCGGAGGTTGGGAGGGTCTCGGAAGGTTGGAGATTTTTCGGAGGATTTGGAAGGTGCAGATTTTGGGAGGATTTTGGAGGATTTTGGGAAGGCTTTGGAGGAATTACTGGAGATTTTTGGAAGGATTTGGAGAGTTACTGGAGGATTTTGGAAGGATTTTGGAGAGGATTTGGAAGGATTTTTGGAAGGTGTGGAGAAAGGAGATTTTCTGAAGGATTTCTGAAAGGTGCAGAAGATTTTGGAAATTTTCTGAAAATTTTTGGAAAATTTTGGAAAATTTGGGAAAAATTTCGGAAAATTTTGGAAAAATTTCGGAAAATTTTGGAAAAATTTCGGAAATTTTTGGAAAAATTTCTGAAAATTTCTGAAAATTTTGGAAATTTTTTGGAAATTTTCTGAAAATTATTGGAAAAGTACAGAAAATTTTGGAAAATTTTGGAAAATTTTGGAAAATTTTTGAAAAATTCTGGAAAATTTTCTGAAATTTTCTGAAAATTTTTGGAAAATTTTTGAAAATTTCCGGAAATTTTGGGATAATTTTTGGAAAATTTGGGAAAATTTTGGGAAAATTTAGGAAAATTTTTGGAAAATTTTGGAAAATTTTTGAAAAATTCTGGAAAATTTTCTGAAATTTTCTGAAAATTTTTGGAAAATTTTTGAAAATTTCCGGAAATTTTGGGATAATTTTTGGAAAATTTGGGAAAATTTTGGGAAAATTTGGGAAAAATTTCGGAAAATTTTGGAAAATTTTCTGAAAATTTCTGAAATTTTTTGAAAATTTGGGAAAATTATTGGAAAATTTTGGAAAATTTTGGGAAAATTGTGGAAATTTTTCGGAAAATTTTGGAAAATTTTTGGAAAATTTTGGAAATTTTTTGGAAAATCTGGGAAAATTTTCCGAAAATGTCGAAAATTTTGGAAAAATTTCGGAAAATTTTGGAAAAATTTCGGAAAATTTTTGGAAAATTTTGGAAAATTTTTGAAAAATTCTGGAAAATTTTCAAAAAATTTTGGAAAAATTTCTGAAAATTTCTGAAAATTTTTGGAAAATTTTCGGAAATTTTCTGAAAATTTTTGGAAAATTTTTGAAAATTTCCGGAAATTTTGGGATAATTTTTGGAAAATTTGGGAAAATTTTGGGAAAATTTGGGAAAAATTTCGGAAAATTTTGGAAAATTTTCTGAAAATTTCTGAAATTTTTGGAAAATTTGGGAAAATTTTTGGAAAATTTTGGAAAATTTTTGGAAAATTTTGGAAATTTTTTGGAAAATCTGGGAAAATTTTCCGAAAATGTCGATAATTTTGGAAAAATTTCGGAAAATTTTGGAAAAATTTCGGAAATTTTTGGAAAATTTTGGAAAATTTTTGGAAAATTGTGGAAAATTTTCTGAAAATTTCTGAAAATTTTTGGAAAATTTTGGGAAATTTTCAGAAAATTTGGGAAAATTTTTGGAAAATTTGGGAAAAATTTCGGAAAATTTTGGAAAATTTTCGGAAAATTTCTGAAATTTTTGGAAAATTATGGAAAATTTTTGGAAAATTTTGGAAAATTTTTGGAAAATTTTGGAAAATTTTTGGAAAATTTTGGAAATTTTTTGGAAAATCTGGGAAAATTTTCCGAAAATTTCTGAAAATTTTGGAAAAATTTCGGAAATTTTTGGAAAATTTTCTGAAAATTTCTGAAAATTTTTGGAAAATTTTGGGAAATTTTCGGAAAATTTGGGAAAATTTTTGGAAAATCTGGGAAAATTTTCCGAAAATTTCGGAAAATTTTGGAAAAATTTCGGAAATTTTTGGAAAATTTTCTGAAAATTTCTGAAAATTTTTAGAAAATTTGGGGAAATTTTCGGAAAATTTGGGAAAATTTTTGGAAAATTTGGGAAAATTTTCGGAAAATTTGGGAAAATTTTCGGAAAATTTTGCAAAATTTTCGGAAAATTTTGGAAAATTTTTGGAAAATTTTGGAAAATTTTCGGAAAATTTTGGAAAATTTTCGGAAAATTTTGGAAAATTTTCGGAAAATTTTGGAAAATTTTTGGAAAATTTTGGAAAATTTTTGGAAAATTTTGGAAAATTTTTGGAAAATTTTGGAAATTTTTTGGAAAATTTGGGAAAATTTTTGGAAAATTTGGGAAAATTTTTGGAAAATTTTGGAAAATTTTTGGAAAATTGTGGAAAATTTTCTGAAAATTTCTGAAAATTTTTGGAAAATTTTGGGAAGTTTTCGGAAAATTTGGGAAAATTTTTGGAAAATTTGGGAAAAATTTCGGAAAATTTTGGAAAATTTTCGGAAAATTTTGGAAAAATTTCTGAAAATTTCTGAAAATTTTTGGAAAATTTGGGAAAATTTTCGGGAAATTTGGGAAATTTTTGGAAAATTTGGGAAAAATTTCGGAAAATTTTGGAAAATTTTCTGAAAATTTCTGAAATTTTTGGAAAATTTGGGAAAATTTTTGGAAAATTTTGGAAAATTTTGGGAAAATTGTGGAAATTTTTCGGAAAATTTTGGAAAATTTTTGGAAAATTTTGGAAAATTTTTGGAAAATTTTGGAAAATTTTTGGAAAATTTTGGAAAATTTTTGGAAAATTTTGGAAATTTTTTGGAAAATCTGGGAAAATTTTCCGAAAATGTCGAAAATTTTGGAAAAATTTCGGAAAATTTTGGAAAAATTTCGGAAATTTTTGGAAAATTTTGGAAAATTTTTGGAAAATTGTGGAAAATTTTCGGAAAATTTCTGAAAATTTTTGGAAAATTTTGGGAAATTTTCAGAAAATTTTGGGAAATTTTCAGAAAATTTGGGAAAATTTTTGGAAAATTTGGGAAAAATTTCGGAAAATTTTGGAAAATTTTCGGAAAATTTCTGAAATTTTTGGAAAATTTGGGAAAATTTTTGGAAAATTTTGGAAAATTTTTGGAAGGATTACAGGAAATTTTGGAAAGGTGGGAAGGAATTTCGGAAAATTTCCGGAAAGATGGAAGGAATTTCGGAGGGTACGGAAGGATTTCGGAGTTACTGGAAGGAATTTTCTGAAGGATTTCCCAAGGTTACTGGAAGGATTTTGGGAGGTCCCTCGGAGAAAATTTTGGAAGGATTTTTGGAAGGAATTTTGAAGGAATTTTGGAAAATTTTGGAGGTGCAGGAAGAATCTGGGAGGGTACCGAGAATTTCAGAATTCTGGAAAAATTTCGGAAATTTTTGGAAAATTTTCTGAAAATTTCTGAAAATTTTTGGAAAATTTTGGGAAATTTTCGGAAAATTTGGGAAAATTTTTGGAAAATTTGGGAAAATTTTCGGAAAATTTTGGAAAATTTTCGGAAAATTTGGGAAAATTTTTGGAAAATTTTCGGAAAATTTCTGAAATTTTTGGAAAATTTGGGAAAATTTTTGGAAAATTTTGGAAAATTTTTGGAAAATTTTGGAAAAATTTCGGAAAAATTTCGGAAAAATGGAAAAATTTCGGAAAATTTTGGAAAAATTTCGGAAATTTTTGGAAAATTTTCTGAAAATTTCCCAAAATTTTTGGAAAATTTTGGGAAATTTTCGGAAAATTTGGGAAAATTTTCTGAAAATTTTGGAAAATTTTCGGAAAATTTGGGAAAATTTTCGGAAAATTTTGGAAAATTTTCGGAAAATTTTGGAAAATTTTTGGAAAATTTTGGAAAATTGTTGGAAAATCTGGGAAAATTTTCCGAAAATTTTTGAAAATTTTTGGAAAATTTTGGAAAATTTTCTGAAAATTTCTGAAATTTTTTGGAAAATTTTCGGAAAATTTCTGAAAATTTTTGGAAAATTTTGAAAATTTTGGGAAATTTTCGGAAAAATTGGGAAAATTTTTGGAAAATTTTGGAAAATTTTTGGAAAATTTTGGAAAAATTTTTGGAAAATTTTGTAAAATTTTTGTAAAATTTTTGGAAAATTTGGGAAAATTTTTGGAAAAATTTGCGAAAATCTAGGGAAATTTCTGAAAAATCTAGGGAAATTTTTGGAAAATCTGGGGAAATTTCTGAAAAATCTAGGGAAATTTTTGGAAAATCTAGGGAAATTTTTGGAAAATCTGCGGAAATTTGTTAAATTTTTGAAAATTTTTTGGAAATTTCCCCAGATTTTCCAAAAAATTCCCTAGATTTTCCAAAAAATTCCCTAGATTTTTCAGAAATTTCCCCAGATTTTCCAAAAATTTCCCCAGATTTTACAAAAATTTCCCCAGATTTTCCAAAATTTTTGGAAAATTTTTGGAAATTTTTGGAAATTTTTTGGAAAATTTGGGAAAATTTTCGGAAAATTTCTGAAAATTTTTGGAAAATTTTTGAAAATTTTGGAAAATTTTTGGAAAATTTTGGAAAATTTTTGGAAAATTTTGGAAAATTTTTGGAAAATTTTGGAAAATTTTCCAAAAATTTTGGAAAATTTTCGGAAAATTTTCCAAAATTTTGGGATAATTTTGGGAAAATTTTGGAAAATTTTCTGAAAATTTTTGGAAATTTTTGGAAATTTTGGGAAAATTTTTGGAAATTTTTGGAAAATTTTTGGAAAATTTTTGGAAAATTTTGGAAAATTTTGGAAAATTTTTGGAAAATTTTGGAAAATTTTTGGAAAATTTCTGAAAATTTTGGAAAAATTTCTGAAAATTTTGGAAAAATTTCTGAAAATTTTGGAAAAAAATTGGAAATTTTCTGAAAATTTTGGGAAAATTTTGGGAAAATTTTTGAAAATTCTCGGAAAATTTTGGAAAATTTTGGGAAAATTTTCGAAAATTTTGGGGAATTTTCTGAAATTTCTAGTAATTGGAAAAATTTTGAAATTTTTGAAAATTTGGAAAAATTTCGAAAATTTTGAAAATTTTTCTGAAAATTTCGAAATTACTGGAAATTTTCCGAAAATTTTGAAAATTTGGGGAAAATTTTTGGAAAATTTTTGGAAAATTTTCAAAACTTTTTGAAAATTGAAAATTTTGGGAAATTGGAAAAATTGAAAAAATTTTTGGAAAATTAAATTTTGAAAATTTTGAAAAAATTTTGGAAAATTTGAAAATTTTAAAAATTAAAATTTTGAGAAATTCTGAAAATTTGAAAATTTTTGAAAATTTCCGGAAAATTTTGGATAATTTTTGAAATTTTGGAAAAATTTGTAATTTAGGGTTCTTTCCTGAAATTTTTCCCAAATTTTCTGGGTAATTTTTCCCAAATTCTTCGACAACTTTCCAGAGTTCTGAAAAATTTTCCCAAATTTTCCGAAAATTAAAATTTTGGGAAAATTTGTAAATTTTGGTTTTGGAAAATTTTCCAAAATTTGGGAAAAATTTCGAAAATTTGTGAAATTTTCTGAAAATTCTGAAATCTTGAAAATTTTGGAAAATTTTCGGAAATTTGGGAAAATTTTTGAAAAATTTGGAAATTTTGAGTTGGGAAAATTTGGAAAATTTTGGAAAAATTCTCGGAAAAATTTGGGATAATTTTGGGAAATTTTGAAAATTTTCTGAAAATTTCTGAAATTTTAGAAATTGAAAATTTTGGGAAAATTCTTGGAAAAATTTTGGATAATAAAATTTTCAAATTTTTGAAATTTGAAAATTTTGGAAAATTTTGGAAAATTTTGGGGAATTTTCTGAAAATTTTGGAAAATGAAATTTGGGAATTTTGGAAATTTTGGAAAATTTTTGGAAAATTTTGGAAAATTTTGGAAAAATTTCTGAAAATTTTGGAAAAAATTTGGAAATTTTCTGAAAATTTTGGGAAAATTTTGGGAAAATTTTTGAAAATTCTCGGAAAATTTTGGAAAATTTTTGGAAAATTTTCGAAAAATTTGGGGAATTTTCTGAAAATTTTGGAAAATTTTCGGGAAATTTGGGAAATTTTTGGAAAATTTTGGAAAAATTTCGGAAATTTTTGGAAAATTTTCTGAAAATTTCTGAAATTTTTTGGAAAATTTGGGGAAATTTTCCGAAAATTTTGGAAAATTTGGGAAAATTTTCGGAAAATTTGGGAAAATTTTTGGAAAATTTTGGTAAAAATTTGGGAAAATTTTTGAAAAATTTGGGAAAATTTTGGAAAACTTTCTGAAAATTTCTGAAAATTTTCGGAAAATTTTCGAAAATTTCTGGGAATTTTCTGAAAATCTTCTGAAAATTTTCTGAAAATTTCTGTAAATTTTTGGAAACTTTGGGAAAATTTTCGGAAAATTTTGGAAAATTTTTGGAAAATTTTGGAAAATTTTCTGAAAATTTTGGAAAATTTTTGGAAAATTTGGGAAAATTTTTGGAAAATTTTGGAACATTTTGGAAATTTACTCTTCTCGATAACTGGGGTTAAGCTTGCTGATATCCAGTCCCTAGGAACTTTTCCTTGATCCAGGAATTGTTTTTTATTACCTAGATCTATGGCCCGACCACTCTTAGAGCTTTGAATTCCTTCTGGCTGGCTGTCTTTCTCTTCACGATAGCATCTGTGACAGCCATCTCGTTTAATCTGTATCCCTAGACATTGTCATGTTATCTAATATACTATAGGACTAGGCGTGTGTCTGTTTGTGTGTGTGTTCTGGGCAGCCGAAACGGCACAATCGTTTTTCATCAAACTTGGTGGAAAAATCGCAAAAAATACGTAGAGTGGAACAAACCTGGTCCCATGTAGATGGTTTCTTTAGGAAGCCATTGCATAACCATTTTATTTACGCTGGAAAACGATGCAAGTCTACGGACTTGGCGCACCCTCGTTCGCTGTACGCTTTCAGCCCACGATTACAGTTATCGTACGGCTCCCTCCTCCTCCTCCCCCCACTTTTTTTCTTACCCTACTTTTTTTAATGTTGTTTGGCTTAGTAAAGGAAGGAAGATGAATAAATAGAAGAATAAAAAAGGGGAAACAGAAAATAGTTAGAGATAACAGGTGGGGGGAGGGGAGCTGAGTTTCATCATGCGTCTGGATGTGCAGTTTCAACGTTACCAGACGACCTTACAGCTACAGTGTATACTTATTCCCGTGGCTGACTGTACAATGTACAGTGTACATGGACAAGGAGAAGAGATAAAAAGATAATAACAGGAATGCATGGAGAAGATGACTACAATAGACACAGGGTGAATATAGACAGTGAAACAGACAGGAGGTTGACAAAAATAGACAGATTCATACATGCACAAATAGACAATATGGCAACTAACATGACAGACAGACAGCTGACTGACTGGTTCACATTAGACAAACAGGCAGACACACGCCAACAACGGATAAGACAGACAGATTTGACGACACAAAGAGTACAGACGGGCTTACGTTGAAACACCACGCAGACGAACAGACAGTTGGATGGCAATAGAAAGGACGGATAGATTTAAGACAGATTAGAAGGCATTTATAAACAAGAATAACACCAAATTGACCATAGCTGCGTCAGTGAGGGTAGGAGGTCTTACATCCACCAACATAAATAAGAAGACGCATTGAAAACTAACACCCTCGCGCGGAATGAACATCGATGGTCGGTCAGTCATGTGAGATGGGCCTAAAACTGACTAACGTAGATGATGACTATGATGACTTAACACAGGTGATGACTTAAGCAGATGGTTACTAATCTAAACAGAATCAAGGTCACTTCTCTTCATAATATAATTTATCTCGGAATGATCATCGGTGATTCATAATAATTATTTTTTTATGATTTTAACCTCAATTTTTTCCCCCGGCTTTTAGTTTCCTCTGATATTCTGTACTTTGGAGAGGGAGAGTTCGAAAGCCATAAAAATAATTATATTCTCTCGTTGAATTTGTGAGTGCTTTTCTCAATATCTGCGAAATCTTATGTGTGCTATGTTGTCGCTGTGAAAGACTAGTGAAGTTAGTTTCGCTAATACAATACCGAAAAGTAAAAGCGAGAGAGAGAGAGTTTTAATTAAATGGGTGAACTACGGATCATAGGGCGTAAAATTAGATCATCCAGGGCTATAATGTTTGTGATGAATTATTCATATGGTTCCAGCGGCACACGGTAATAACCCATCTCACCCCCAGGCAGTGATGATGCACCACAGTACTCACCACCACCCGGAGATCTCTTACTCCCCTCTCTCTCTTGCTACCACCACCATTATCATCATCTCTCTTTGCTTGCCATTTCCTCCCTATCCACCCCCATCCTCCCTACTGCTGATTCAGTTCACGTAAGGGCAGTTTTGTGCAGGACAATCTCCCCCTTCCTTTTTTTGCTTTTCCCTCTCCCTAGTTTTTTCTTTGCTCTGAATAGCGGACTATCACTGTAGTAGTGGTTATGACCCAGAGCTGGCAACCAACCCAATAGTGAGTAGTAAAACGAATGCCTCGTTTTAGTTAGTGTGACCAGTATAACTATACATATCCACCATTCTGACGTGTTGACGTACGTACATAAGTAGTTCAGAATACATAGAGAAATAGGAGGGAAGCGTCCGTTTTAAACTACCTGGTCCATGGTGCAACCCCTCCCGCCCCCGCGACATTATAACAAAATTCTCATCCCCCTCTGACTGTGACAAAGTGTTTTATCAGCGCAGCAAGCTTGTTACAGTTTCCGGTTACCTGTGGAAGCACTAATTAAAGGTGAACTGGAAGCAACATTCACAAATGTTTATGGGTTAATTTTTCAAACCCAAATGGTCCTTTCTCCATTTATTAAGAAAATAAACTATTGTACAATAACTGGGATATCACCGTAATTAACACTATGATCTGTGAGCATTAATAATGGATGAAGCTTGGGTATATGTAGCTTCTTAGAGCACACGTCTCAGGGGCTCAGAGACGGGAGTTGAACTGGTGATAGCCGGCTACTTAATTGATGACTCTGCAGTCAAGGTGTGAGGGCACAGTGGGAGTACACTGTCACAGTGTCACATGTCCACTTGATGACTACTCACGGCTCATAGGAAAGTTACCGTGGGTGATGTAATTATATAAACCTAATGTATGTAACCCACATTTATATAAGTATTGCTGTCTGTGAGACAGGGGCTAATACAAGCTGAAAGGCACTACTGTCTTCGTCAACGAGGACCTATGCCCAGGTACGACTAAAGCCCGCCAACAGCAAATAGACCAGTTTAAAGAAGCCAGGAAACAAGGGAAACACGTGATGTTCAGTCATAAAACCTTTGTTGTGAGGGACTCTCGGGCAAGTGGACACCCACCCACCCGCTGTACCAGCCTCCCCTAGCCCCTCGAGAACCCCCTCCCCACAGAGGGGGAACCAGCCATTGCCCGTATCTTGGCCATCACCTGTGGAGTTTTCCCCCCAACAGGCCAACTCGGGTACTATATGTCCACCCTTTGCGGTGGGAAACAGTAAACTTCAGAACCAAGAGAAAGGCACACCTCCCACTCAAACTGGGAATCACCCTCAACAGTACCAGTCATCTTAATTCTGTTGATTGTAGCACTTGTGAATACATTATCCCACCACTATAATAACTTTCTTTGACCTTCCATTTTCACACCTCAGTGACCCTGAGTTTTTGCTGTTCCTTAATCAGTACCAATATTCCTACGAGCTAGTGTTGTTCCCTTAGATGTGCTGGACCATATGTGTTATACCCCCTTCACCCATGCCCCAATTGTACTTTCCTGACTCTCCGAGTTAAATTCTAGTTTTTTACTACCTCATTCCTTCTCAATTAGTCCTAACATCAGTAGTATTTCCCTTCAGTTAGATACCTTTTTAGATCAGTGTATATCTTCTATTGCCACAAATTTTATGTACTTGGGTTCTGCGAGACCAAACTCACTAACGATATTGAACATTTATATAACATTCCTAATTACAATAGACACTGCGTCAACACGCCACGACACAGTGGTGGTGTCGCCCTGTATGTTGATATCAAGTATAACACTTCTGTAAAAGATGATCTAAAGGTTCAGGAGTTCATGGAGAGTGTTTTCACTGATTTACATAACGACACACGAAATATCCTAGTATCTACAGAAGAACTTTCTTGATAAATTTTCGGAGCTTATCTCTATCATATGTTCAGAAAGGAAACGTTGCCACATTACAGGAGATTTCAACCTTGATCTATTAAAATCAGAAACCGACACCTCAGTATTAGACCTTCTTGCTACCTGTCATTCAAAGCTCTTCTTCAACACTTTAACCAAACCCACTAGAGTAACTGCCACCTCTGCCACTGTGATAGATCATATCTGGACTAACAACACTCCTAACAATCTTATAAGTGGAATTATTTATAAAAATATCTCAAATCACTTCCCAGTTTTTGCCATGTATAAATCAGTCACAAGATCTGAAAGGTCTAGCAGAGTCCCAATAAAATACAGAGACTACTGTGCCGACAACATGCTCCTTTTTGAAAACAACATACTGAATGCTAACTGGGATCTTGTCTAATGTCTATGCCTCCGACAACCCTAACGTGAACTGCTGCCACTTCTCTTGCATCTTCAGTGCCTGCTTTCATAAAGGCTTCCCCCTCAAGACTAAGTCAGCGAAAACTGCATCTATCTCCAAACCCTATATTACAAGTGAAATCAAGGCAATGATAAAAGAAAAACACGAACTCCAAAGGAAATTTGCAAAAAGAGTATATAACAGGTGCGTTCAAGAGAGCTCAGACTCTCAACTGGCTCAGCCATGTTAATATGATTTTTATCGACTCTGTATCTGTGTTCTTCTGGTTAAATAAACTGTTTCAATATCAATATCTAGACCCCGGCTGACAGTGGGTAACTCTTTGAGGCTAATGAATGGCCAGTAAACCGAGGCTCGAGGGTAGAGAATACCCGCGGTAACCTACCTTCTCCGAGTACAATAGAAAACTTTACTTGGTCTACACCGCACGGTATCTATGGTCGAACTGAATGAACAAAATGGGGTTGAGTTTTTAGCTGTTATACTTATACTGCTTAGTGTGTGGGCCGAGGTGGACGATGTTTAATGTAGAGGAAAATGTAAAACTGGTAAGGTGAGAGGACATATCATAACTGGGAGGATGTAAATTCCAGATGAGCTAAGGCAGTTAGAAATAATGAGACAAGCTTGTGGAGGTAAAGGACCAATTCTAGGGGGGGGTTTAAATGTCTTTTCTATGAGTAATTTGGGGATAAATTAGGAGGCTCGTTGTGTAAGGCAGCTGGGTCGAGTACGGAAAGGTGGGGTGATGAACTAACCTCGGAATAATATACTCGTAAAATTTATTTATGCGGAGAAAATGGGAACTTTAGGATGACTGTTGAGGATGGCTTCTAGAGAGACATTTAAGAGACGAATAACTGTGAGTTCGGGATGCAGCAGAGTTACCTTGTGCAGGATCTGTGAGTAGTTGTGCCGAGGCATCAGGGCTGTAGAACCAGATTTACTCGATTCTAAAATGTGATGTGGACGGGTTCAAGAAACGAGCTCAGGTGTTGGGATGACTAGGATACAAGGCGATGATGGAAGAGCCCATTAATATTGAAGTTAATGATATTTGTCATTTATGTGCATGTGGCCTTTTGTGGGTTTTTGTATGAACGGGCGAGTGTACCTACAATGAATGACAAACGTCATGTCGTGAAAATTGGTGAAAACATATGACTTGTGATAGGTCTCTCATAATGTTTCACGAGTTATATTTAATCTTCGGACAAAATCGTGACACGACTTTTGTCTTTGATTGTACACGGAAGCATATGCGTATGTGTGTGCACCGTATGTGCGTGTTTGGATGTTCACGCATGCCAATGTGTGTACATGCGCGTGTGTGTATGTATACCTTAACAAGACACGAAAAAAATAAAAATACAAAATTCGCTCCTCCACGCCGCCTCCACACCAATAACTCGTCCAGCATTCATTAATGACAATAAATTACCTGTTTGGGCAGTAACTAATGATAAGCTGCCCATCACAGCAGTCAGTTACGATACACGCACACTTCACTCGCGATAACATGCTCTCACAAACACATTTTTTTTTATTGGGGAGGGCGAGGGGTCAGACACAAAGTCCACCTACGCTCATATGTAGGGGAAGCGGAAGAGATAGAAAGGGTGGGGGATGAGGGGGGAAAGGGGTGTAAAGGGAGGAAGGTGAGGTGAGGGTCGGGGGATGAGGGAGGAAGGGGTGTTTGGAAGGAAGGGGAGGTGAGGTTGGGGAGGTTGTGAGGAAGGAATGTGAGGTGAGGCTGGGGAAGTGGTAAGGGAGGAAGGGAAAGTGAGTCTGGGGAGGTGGTGATGAAGGAAGGGGAGGTGGTGAGGGAGGACGGGGAGGTGAGGCTTGGGAGGTGGTGAGGGAGGAAGGGTAAGTGTGGCTGGGGAGGTGGTGATGAAGGGGAGGTGAGGCTGGGGAAGCAGATGGGGAAGTACCACCAGTCAAGAATGTAGAGAAGTGAAATGTTAGACGGATTTCCTTCATGGTTACTGTTCCCGCCTCTACCCTCCCCACACCATTACTCCGGCCGCCGTTGCCTTTCATGTGTCGCGCTGTGTTTAAGGTGTAATTTCTCTCATTACCAGCAAGCACCTGCGTCCCCCTTTGTGGTCGACCCAGTGTGCTCAGCCACGTTCAAGCACTCTTACATCCTCGTTCTCCATCCCATAACAACTTCTGAATCGGTTAGATAAATGTCGATAAAACCATACAGTAAAAGGGAAACACTGGCGTACCTTAGCTTTCGTCTTTATTTAAGACATCTTCAGAGGCAACCGAATTTACAGGGACTGAGAAAGGCTTATATACAAAGGGTGACCTTACATAACATCAGGTCAGGTCAAAACATTTTTGGACAAGCTTAATGATCTCGTCCCTATTACCTTCATATTTGAAAGATAAATAAATGGATCCCTTCCATTTCTTGATATGCTTATCATGAGAAATGGCCACAACTATAAATTTAAGGTGTACACTAAGCCTACATAGGTAGACAGTTTCATACATTTTTTTATGGAGTCACCATGAGTTTACTAAATGTCAGTTTTCTGAGATGTTTGCGAATTTGTGACCCTGAATTTATTGAAAAAGAATTGCAACACATTCAGTTTACTGCACACAAACTTGGCTACCCTTCATTGTTTGTTGATCGTTGTCTTAAAAGGGCAAAAAAAAATCCCGTTATTGGAATCATCCTCGAGAAGTTCCTACATGTAAGATTATTTTGACATAAGACATAAGAGAGCAAAAAAAAAAATAATAATAAAAAATAAATATATAAATTTTACTTGTGTTTCAAACTATAAAATCAGAACTCTTTCTCTTTTTTCATTTCCGCCAACACACTGGCGGGTCTGTTCTCCCCTCCCTTCATCATCGTCTCCCTCCCCTGTGTGTTTACTCTCCCTCCTCCCTCCCTTTGCTACAAAACTTGACATCCCAACATTAATCTCCCTTCTGCAGCAATGCCATCCTTTTTATCTGCATAGAGAATCATTCCTTTTAGTTCCCTTTATAGAATCAGAGCCGATTCAGAGGTAACCTGTGTAGGTACAAGAACTCGTACAAGTACAAGGATTTCACAATGGTTCATTTGTGGCGGTCAAGTGGATACAGTGCTCCCCTCCTATCCAAGCGGTTGTTGGTTCGATCCTGGACATTCCCATTCCAGCCAGCTGTAAATGGGTCGAGTGATGTGCCGATCATGCTGCCTCCTTGTGTACCGAAGGCTCAGTATACAGTGTGGTGCATCCACGCTGTCTCTAACGGGCAGCCATGTCTATGGGACCCAGTTTCACTTTTTTTTTTACTGTACAAAACATTAACTAGGATGAAGTTTTATTATTAATTAACATAATCTTGTACTTTAAGAAAAAATACTTTAATTTTATTCACTTTTACGAATGTTGACAGTTTCTCAGTAATAAATTTGTGGGGTTAACCTTCTCAGACTCCACCATGGCAAAGAGTAAGTCAAAGATCACGCTGACGTAATGTGTTGTGCGATGCTGTGTCCGTACGAGCGCTCGTTATTCCATATTAGATAAAATTTCTGACTGCAACTTGATGGCGAGCCAACTTGGGGAGATTGGTGGTGCTGGCATGAATGCGTTCAGCGAGGCTGAACGTGAAACTTGATATAGAGAAGAGCGAAGTTGGTGCTTTCTCCTGCCTTAGTTGTGTGTTCAACACTATTCGTGTGTGTGTGTGTGTGTGTGTGTGTGTGTGTGTGTGTGTGTGTGTGATAATAATAATAATTAACGGTTTATTCAAAGAGCATGGCAGCCGGAAGGGTGAAAATATACAGTTACATAATTGGGGAATGGGTCACTTGATTGACATAATATACAAGTAACATAAGTGATACAAATATGATATATAAGAACAAGGTGGGGAGAAGGTCATACTACAGGGCATTTCAACATAGTGACAGTGTAAAAGGGTAAGATTGGCTGGGAGTGAATACACTGGTTGATTACGGGTAATTGATAATATTTACAATGGGTGGGACTGGGCTGTTCTTATAACGATCAGTACGTGCTCGTATGGGCTGGATGCGGTTGTGGTATCGAACAGCAATTCGAGGACGAGGGATCTCGGAAGTAGGAAGTAGGAGCCAGTGTCGAGGATGTTGCAAGCTTGCATGCCCTCTTTTCCACTTTTTCTTGGTGTTTCCATTGTGTGACATTTAGGGAGGAAGCCCAGGCAGGGGAGGCATAAGTGAGCTTGGGAACTGTGAATGTTGAGTAAACACTAAGGAGCTCGGGCGCAAGAACTCCGAGGGACTTGAGTCGGCGGAGGAGGTGGAGACGAAATATGGAGGATTTGATAACTGTACAGATGTGTGTTTTCCAATTTAGTTTATCTATAGTGACGCCGAGGAGTTTAGTGGAGTCCACAACCTGGAGCGTGTTGGGGCCCAAAGTGATGGGGGGAGGTGGGACACTAATCCCAATAGTGAAGTCGTCGACATATTTTCAGCGAACAGAGGTTTCTCTCAGGGCATCATTGATAGCATAAGGAAGAAAAGCGGTCCCATTTTGGTGCCTTGGGGGACTCCACAGGTGAGTGCCTAAAAAGTGGGGACAGCCCCTCGGAAGCATAAGGCTTGGCGTCAGTCACTAAGGAAGTCTGTAAGCCATGGAATAAGGCTTCTTCGAAACCCGAAGTCGATAGCTTCGTTGATGATTAAGTTGTGGTCGACTAGGTCAAATGCTTTGGTGAAGTCAATGAAGGCAACAGCCACAGACGTCTTTCGTTTTTCCAGATGGCGGTATATGTAGTCGAGAAAGCTGAAAAGACAATGAGTGGTGGAGGAAGTTGTCATATTGACAAATTGCTGAGAATTGTGGCACCAGCAATATCAGCATAAGCCCAGTCAAACACGAAACTTTCGCAGATTAAGCTGGGTATTGGGGTACTGTCATTGGGTTGTAGCTCATTTAAGGATTGTGGGCTAGCTGATTTTGGCACTGGTGACACATATGAGGTCTTCCAGTCAGCTGGGCATCTTGCTTGACTGAGGGAAACATTGATAATGGAGCAGAGGGGTTTAGCTAGTTCCGGGGAGAACTGATTGTAGTTTCATTGGTAAGTCAATGGGGGTGGTGGAGCGCTTTAACTTCAATTTATCCAGACGTTTTGCTACTTCAAATTCTTCTCCTAAGTCAGTGGGAAAGGGGACTGGTAGGTAAGCAGGACTGGTTGTATCAAGCCGGGGGTGCGTCTGGCATATAATTGCGAAATGAATGTTGCTCAGCTGCGTCACCATTAGTGAGATGGCTAAGGAAGGGGAAAAGGGGTGTGTCTTATTGTTTGGTCCACAGAGTTCTTTAAGCTTACTATACCACTCACTGATGTTGATCTGCTTCAGGAGTTGCAACTTGGTTGGGTTGTCGGATTTCTTTGCAGTGTGTATTTCGCGGATGACTTGGTTGCGAAGGGACTTGAAGCGGTTGTGGTCATTGAGATAAAGGGCGCTGTCTCTCGGTTGCAAAAGTCTTTTGATGCGAGGTGTGATCCAGGGCAAGACAGCTGGGTGTGATCTGACGGACTTATCCTGGAAGAAGTGGTGGTGAGCTTACGTGGTGGTGTTGGTATAATTTATTCATTTGGTATCCACGTCATCCACAATAAGTACTTCAGTCTAGGGATAGTGAACTATCCACTGCCCGAAGAGACGCATTGTAGAATCAGTAATAGGCCTGTATGTCTTGATGGAGGGTCTCTGCACTTGCATGGTAGTGGGAGCCGGAGACCAGAATACTGATAGGTGTGTGTGTGCTACACCCGATAGGAGGCATTGTTTGAGGAGGTTGGTACTGGTCCGCTAAGTCAGTTAAGATAAGGTCAAGGGTATTTTGACCGTGTGTGGGGAAGTCCATAACTTGTGATAGTAGCAGCTGGTCCTGGATATTAGTAGTGTCAATTTGGTTATAATCCTCGCATATTATTAGCTTGACACATGGGTACCTAAGTCTGAGGTTGTCTGAGGTGGTAATGAGATGATTGATAAGAGTGTCTGGTGGGTGAGCGAGGCGGGTGGTATGCCACACAGTATATGATAGAAGCAGTGTGGCACGGGTGGGTGCATGACACAACACGTACCCATAATGCCTCCACATCAGCTGGGATTAAAACATTCAAGCGTGACGGGCGTAGTTCGTCTTCAACGAAGGTGATGGAAGATTTGATATCACTCAATGTGGCACGTTTCAGGAACAATTTGCCAAGCTTTGCATATGGCAACGAAGTTGCCAGTGACTGATCGGACTGTGGTTGCGAGTTCGTCAAATTTATTAGCTGGGCAAATGACGTTGGAGAGCAGTACCATATTCGGGGAACTTCAGTGTAATGGTACGGTCTTTCAGGAGTAGGTTTTTCTGGTTTTCTAGTGGAAGTGATGTTCCTAATGGGCTTCTGTTTATGACGTCCTTGTCTACAGCTGCGATCATGGAATATGTTCAGTGATTTTAGTTGTGCAATAACAATGCCATCAGGAAACCCGTTGCCATGCTTTAAATCGTACAAGGCACGCTTGGAGTACGTCACTGGTGGACATCTGATGATATCTGTTGGTGTGGACGGATGGAAAGGTTTGTCCGCAGTGGCCATAAACTCAATGGCGGCGTGTTGAGGGCCACTGACACTGGTAGAGATCTGTTTATATTTGTCTAGTTGTAAGCACCGTGAGTCCTTGTCTCAGGCACTTAGGGGTCGCCGACACAGTACCCATGGCATATGTAAACACCGCACCGCGGTGGTTACCTTGTCACTGGCACTTTGAAGAAGACCTACAAAGTGCCCACGGTCTGGTATTACACTGCTGTGAATTACGCTTGTTTTTTTTTGTGTTTTTCCTTGGAATACACTATTGGATCACTGCTTGGTAACCAATCATTACACTGATCACTTGAATGTCTTGCTGATAAATTCCGGTGTAGTGAGGTTGGTAGAGTCGGGATATAGCAGGGGGGCCAAAATATCTAGGCTCAGACTTGGCCTGGCTGCCAATCAGGAGCGCCTACAGAACTCGTCTTATCTCACTGAGGGCTGACTAATGTGTGTGTGTGTGTGTGTGTGTTTAGGTGATCCTTTCCCTTGTTTTCCTGTTTCAATGGCCACAGTTTCCCGTGATCCATCTTTCCAAAATGTTATAAATTTTCATAATAGTCCTCACCCTTAGATCTTTTCCACACTCCGTTTATTCCCCATCAGCCTCTCTCTCTCTCTCTCTCTCTTCTCTCTCTCTCCCTCTCTCTCTCTCTCTCTCTCTCTCTCTCTCTCTCTCTCTCATCGATATCTTCCTAACAATCACTATTACAACCATTTTTTTTCTTCAGATTTATTATGTTCCTGTTAACGCAATTTACACGAGTTCCTCTTCTGTTATATTAAAATGTTCTTGAGCTAAAAGAATGAACAAGGAAGAAGTTCTGTACACACTTACGAGCTCAACGTCTTAAGGATATTTCTTAAGTTCGGCAGATTTTTTCCCTTGACAATTGTTTCATTTTGTGTTTTTGTACAAGAACAGTTTTACATCAATGACTGAAAACGAGCTAAAAAAAAGAGGAAGAGAATATTAATAAAGTACAATCAAAGAAGAATAAGAAGAGAATAATAAATAACAACTAAAGAAGATATAATAATAAAGAACAACTATTGCCCACGTTAGACATAAAGCCATGGTATAAATAACGGTAATAGGGTCTTGCTTCCAGGACTTGGGCCAAACAATAGTGTCTGGACGTGTAAGAAGCCCCTTGTCGTGGTGAAGGGAGGGGAAGTTGCCCAGTATTAGCCAGTCTACAAGTCTTTAGTTAAAAACCAGCTGAGAAAAAGAATGATCTGCGTGTTGTGGAGGAGGAAAAAAATATCATGTGTGTAGAATTTATCCAAACTCATTTGTTTTGTTTTATTTAGATGGATTTTATTGTATTCTTTATTATATTTTGCCTTTATTGTTTAGTTCTTCTTCTTTTATGTGTATGGGTAATTTATTGTTTTCTACCCGGACACTACTGACCTAATACAAGTGTTGGGTATTAAAGTGAAGATGGATGGATGGACACACACACACACACACACACACACACACACACACACACACACACACACACACACACACACACACATCAAATACACTGTACTAAAAAAAAAAAAATATTGCTTGATAAGTCCACTTTATTATGGGAATACTTGCGGGGCCAGATTCCTTTTCATTTTATTTATGTGAGTTGGAGAGGAAGTATGGGAGGATCAGGTGATTTGTTTGTTTGCAATTCATCCTTTTTGGAATAGAAATGAAACATTATTTTAAACTCTAAGCGTTTTAAATTTTAGGAAAGAGTTAGCAGCTACAATTTTCAGATCACATTTTATGAATACTTTTGGTGTTGACCTAAATCTAGTTTGTGGTGTTATAACATTCGCAGGTCAAATTCAAGATAATTACTAATTTCTCTGTGGACTTGGCCGACAAATACCAATGATACAGTCTTTTAACATCTCCCCGCTCCAGTCCAACCCCCGGAACCATATTTTTTTGTCTGCTTCTTTTCTATGAGTAAAGTTATAGCGGGCAAACATGAGCAGAAGAAAAATTTAAGCGGAAGTTGCAACCCAGGAAGTAATTGTGTGTGTTGGGGGGGGGGAAGAGAATATATGAAGTGCTCACTGTTTGTGTCGACGCTGTTTTTGCTGTTGAAAATTTCTTGTTTTATTTTTTTCTCAATATTTTGTTTTAGGTTCATTAGTGACGACCGAATCACCGACAGACACAGAACTTGCTGGTTTGCTTTAAATTCTATTCTTGGTTAATATCCGTAAGTTTACAGCAACATAACCCATGGAAGTCACGACCCATAACAGTGAAGTTTGGTTACGAACACGGTGGTGGGGAGGTGGCGTGCTGGGTCAGTAATGGGGGTTGTGTGGTGTTGGGTATTGGTTACAGATGGAGCGTTCTGGTGCCTAGGACCTACTTTGTATGCCACTATGTCACCCTCCCCCCCCCTTTATGTTGTGTTGAGCTGATCTGTGTGTCACCCATTATCGTCCGTGTAGTATGGTGGTTACAGTGTCACCCATTATCGTCCGTATAGTATGGTGGTTACAGTGTCACCCATTGTAGCTATTGTCGTTTAATCTACTCATATAATCGGTACAATATTCTATGGTCATGAACTACTAATGGTTCCGGGTGAACATGATGTCATATATTAACAGACAAATATTGCATACATATTCCACCAACAACTTCAGGTAGTTAAATAAAATCTGTTAAGCTTGACAACTGTTCTTTTAATATTATGGAATGTTTTAACGTTCTGGATCATATTATAACTAACAAAGATGTTTGTATAAATAAGCAGATGAGGAAACGTTAACAGTAGCACTAACATCAGAGTTGAACCTTCCTCAATGTTATTGCTACCCTGTGCTGTAATGCACCGTAGTTTACCGAGAACCGACTCTAAATGAGCTCAGACTGGTATTACGGTATTATTCATGTTATCCTGTAACTAAGTCCACATCTTCCTGATGCTCCTTTATTTTGTTACACTGTATATGGATGTATTTCTGAAATAAAGCTATTACTGTATGTCCACTATTACTCTTATTATTACTATTATTATTATTATTTTTTATCATTATTTTTTCAAGCTCTGATTCACGTTCATGTAATGCTTTGGTGGTGTAGTTCAAGTATTTGCCTGGTATGCCAACGTCCCATGTCGGAACCTCGGAAAATTTTTCGTACCATTGGACATGATGGGTCGAAGACTGATCCACGCATGCCCCACTCTTTCCAGAGCTGAGTGGATATTGGATTGCGTGGGAAGGTAACTCACACTGGGTCCTATTCACTACAGGTTAAGATCAGTGCCGAGCTTCGGTTGTTGAGATGAGTATGATCAGTGCTGAGCTTAGGTTGATGAGATGAATGAGATTAGTGCTGAGTTTAGGTTGTTCAGATGAGTAAGATCAGTGATGAGCTTAGGTTGTTGAGATGAACGAGATCAGTGTTGAGTTTAGGTTGTTGAGATGAGTAAGATCAGTGTTGAGCTTAGTCAATATATTAAGATGACTGCTATTTATGGGAGGGAAAAGTTCCTGAATTGACGTTATATCATTGCTAATAATAGTAATCCTTTTAGACAAAGTACAGTAAACACTGTATCCTCTGGCCTCTGACTATAGCCCTGGTGAGGTGACAACCCGACTCACGTTGATAACAAAGAGAAAGACCTACAGTAAAAGGCCATCTGATCCCGGTGAAGGCGCCATTATGATAAAGGATGACCACTATCATTTAACCCCGACAGTCTGAACATTTCCATAAGTTTCTTTTATGGCGTCTATTGAATTCTTTAATTAGAGGAACTTGACGCCACACAACGAGTAATACCAAGAAAAAGACAAATATTGCTATTATATGTTTGCAGAAAAGAGTGATATGAAAAGTCGGCAAATAACGTTGTGGTGAAGGTGATAGATCACAACACTGGTGTATGGTGATGGTAGGGGTCCACAACTGGTGTATGGTGATGGTAGGGGTCCACAACTGGTGTATGGTGATGGTAGGGGTCCACAACTGGTGTATGGTGGTGGTAGGGGTCCACAACTGGTGTATGGTGATGGTAGGGTCCACAACTGGTGTGGTGATGGTAGGGTCCACAACTGGTGTATGGTGATGGTAGGTCCCAACTGGTGTATGGTGATGGTAGGGTCCACAACTGGTGTATGGTGGTGGTAGGGCCACAACTGGTGTATGGTGATGGTAGGGGTCCACAACTGGTGTATGGTGATGGTAGGGTCCAACTGGTGTATGGTGATGGTAGTCCACAACTGGTGTATGGTGATGGTACGGGTCCACAACTGGTGTATGGTGGTGCTACACAACACTGGTGTATGGTAGTGCTCCACAACAATGGTGTGCATGGTGTGCCCCACAACACTGGTGTGGGTGGTGCCCACAACACTGGTGTATGGTGGTGCCCACAACACTGGTGTATGGTGATGGTGGTGTCCACAACACCGGTGTATGGTGGTGCTCCACAACACCGGTGCATGGTGGTGCTCCACAACACTGGTGTATGGTGGTGCTCCGCAACACTGGTGTAGGGGTGGTGCCCAACACTGGTGTATGGTGGTGCCCACAACACTGGTGTAGCGGTGATGCTCCACAACACTGGTGTAGGGTGGTGCCCACAACACTGGTGGCGGTGGTGCTCCACAACACTGGTGTATGGTGTGGTGCTCCACAACACTGGTGTATGGTGGTGGTGCCCACAACACTGGTGTACGGTGATGCTCCACAACACTGGTGTAGGGTGGTGGCCCACAACACTGGTGTATGGTGGTGCTCCACAACACTGGTGTAGGGTGGTGCTCCACAACATTGGTGTATGGTGGTGCTCCACAACACTGGTGTACGGTGGTGCTCCACAACGTTGGTGTATGGTGGTGCTCCACAACACTGGTGTATGGTGGTGCCCATAACACTGGTGTCGGTGGTGGTGGTGCCCAGAACACTGGTGTATGGTGGTGTGCCCACAACACTGGTATGGTGGTGTGCCCACAACACTGGTGTATGGTGGTGGTGCACCACAACACTGGTGTGGTGGTGGTGGTGGTGCTCCACAACACTGGTGTATGGTGGTGGTGGTGCTCCACAACACTGGTGTATGGTGGTGGTGGTGCTCATAACACTGGTGTATGGTGGTGGTGGTGCCCACAACACTGGTGTATGGTGGTGGTGGTGCTCAACGACACTGGTGTATGGTGGTGGTGGTGCCCATAACACTGGTGTATGGGTGGTGGTGCTCCACACACTGGTGTATGGTGGTGGTGCCCATAACACTGGTGTATGGTGGTGGTGGTGCCCACAACACTGGTGTATGGTGGTGGTGGTGCTCAACGACACTGGTGTATGGTGGTGGTGGTGTCCATAACACACTGGTGTATGGCGGTGGTGGTGCTCCACAACACTGGTGTATGGTGGTGGTGCTCCACAACACTGGTGTATGGTGGTGTTGGTGCTCACAACACTGGTGTATGGTAGTGGTGCTCCACAACACTGGTGTATGGTGGTGGTGGTGCTCACAACACTGGTGTATGGTGTGGTGCCCACAACACTGGTATGGTGGTGGAGCCCACAACACTGGTGTATGGTGGTGGTGGTGCCCACAAAACTGGTGTATGGTGGTGGTGGTGCTCCACAACACTGGTGTATGGTGGTGGTGCCCACAACACTGGTGTATGGTGGTGGTGGTGCTCCACAACACTGTATGGTGGTGGTGCTCACAACACTGGTGTATGGTGGTGGTGGTGCTCCACAACACTGGTGCACGGTGGTGGTGGTGCTCCATAACACTGGTGTATGGTGGTGCTCCATAACACTGGTGTATGGTGGTGGTGCTCCACAACACTGGTGTATGGTGCCCACATCACTGGTGTATGGTGGTGGTGGTGCCTCAACACTGGTGTATGAGGGTGGTGGTGCTCCACAATACTGGTGTTATGGTGGTGGTTGTGCCCATAACACTGGTGTATGGTGGTGGTGCTCCACAACACTGGTGTATGGTGGTGCTCCATAACATTGGTGTATGGTGGTGCTCCACAACACTGTGTGTGGTGGTGCTCCACAACACTGGTGTGGGTGGTGCTCCACAACATTGGTATGGTGGTGCTCCACACTGGTGTATGGTGGTGCTCCATAACACTGGTGTATGGTGGTGGTGGTGCTCCAGAATACTGTGTATGGTGGTGGTGCTCCACAACACTGGTGTATGGTGGTGGTGGTGCTCCACAACACTGGTGTACAGTGTGGTGGTGCTCCACAACACTGGTGATGGTGATGGTGGTGCCCACAACACTGGAGTATGGTGGTGGTGCTCCACACTGGTGTATGGTGGTGGTGGTGGTGCTCCACACAACATTGGTGTATGGTGGTGCTCCACAACACTGGTGTATGGTGGTGGTGGTGCTCCATAATACTGGTGTATGGTGGTGGTGGTGCTCCCACAACACTGGTGTAGTGGTGGTGGTGGTGCTCCACAACACTGGTGTATGGTGGTGGTGGTGCTCCATAATACTGGTGTATGGTGGTGGCGGTGCTCCACAACACTGGTGTATGGTGGTGTGGTGCCCACACTGGTGGGTGTGGTGCTCCACAACACTGGTGTATGGTGGTGGTGGTGCTCCACACTGTGTATGGTGGGCCCACAACACTGGTGTATGGTGGTGGCGGTGCCCACAACACTGGTGTATGGTGGTGGTGGTCCCACAACACTGGTGTATGGTGGTGGCGGTGTCCACAACACTGGTGTATGGTGGTGGCGGTGCTCCACACTGGTGTATGGTGGTGGTGGTGCTCCACAACACTGGTGTACGGTTGGTGGTGGCGGTGCTCCAACACTGTGTATGGTGTGGTGGTGCCCACAACACTGGTGTATGGTGGTGTGGTGCCCATAACTGGTGGGGTGGTCCAACACTGGTATGGTGGTGGTGCTCCACAACACTGGTGTATGGTGGTGGTGGTGCTCCACAACACTGGTGTATGGTGGTGGCGGTGCTCCACAACACTGGTGTATGGTGGTGGCGGTGCTCCACAACACTGGTGTATGGTGGTGGTGGTGCTCCACAACACTGGTGTATGGTGGTGGTGGTGCTCCACAACATGGTAGGGTTCCACACTTCCTCGCTACATTACCCGGCCCTCTCTAAATGGACCTACCAATTTTTTTAGCATCTATTTCTTTTGTCCCCTTTTTATGTTCCTGCTGGTGATGTTCCACCACCGTATAGTGTAATAATGTCTGCAGAAAATTATTACATTACATTCTATAAGCATGGAATGTGACTTCATCCTTAGTATGTAAAAATTACAGAAGGAATTTTCTTTTCCTCGTTTATCTTGAGGAAAAAATCTTATCCTTATTTAGAAAATATATTACATGGCGTGATATATGACAGATGAGTGGAGAGACGGATAGAGATTATTATTTGGTTTGAATTCGTGACTACACCTTTTTGGTAATCCCATGTCTATTCTTATGACGCTTGAAGTAGGAACAAATAGGAAAGGATTTACCTAACCTGAACCTGTTTTTTGCCTAATCGTGGCAACATTTGATCAAGTAGTGAGTGTTCTATTCCTGACCAAGATGTAAACAAACCCACAAGTAATTAGTCCTTTCTCAAACTGCAAAGGAAATACCCTACTTAAACGCAGAAAACGAGACAGATCTGTGGACAAACAGTATAATGAACTTTGACTGACTCCATGAACCTGGTATACGTTAAAAATTTATGAAACGAAAAAAGTATACTAGGAATTAGCTCCGTGTCTGATTTCCCGATTTATATATCTTTTTTTTTTTCAGGGGTGTGAAAATGACCCAAAATTGGTCGATTTTGTATAGCTGGGGTCGTTTTTGAGCAGACAGTCTAAAACGGGCGTCATTCATCATCAAAGGGAACGAGCTTCAGCGTGTTGTAAATATTCTCGTTGATCCGTTATTACAAGGATGTTAAATGAATTAAGAAGAAGGCTGCAATAATTTTTGTGATGACGTCAGGTCTCTCATCACTCGTCTCCCTTCTACCTGCAAGCGAGGGAGTGACGTGGGTGATGAAGCATATCCCGACTATAAATGACTGAAGGATTTCTTTATGAGAGACGAAAGAGGTCATTAACCCGATCTCATTAAGCAGATTCTTATCTTATAATTCTCCTTGCCATGAATTTCACGACCGTATTCGCTTATTTTCCTTCATTACCTCACTGGGTAGTTTCGTTTCATCTTAAGGTTTTACGAATAGTTCATTATAATTATGCCTTTCATATTAAAATTTCTTTTGACTAATCGAATGAAGTCATATGACAGCCTTTAACTCGTATGTTCTTTACTATAATCCGTAGAAGTAATTTACTTGTATAACACACACCTGAAATGTAGTTTTTAATATACATTTTGATCATTTCTGAATTGCAAATTTAGTTTAATATTGTATCACTATTGGTGAAATTAAAAGTGACAGTGCTGAATGCTGAAGACAGAAGATGGATTTTCTTTACCACTCAAAACAAAAACTTTATTGTTTTGTGTACATATTGGGACGAATCATGAGATGACGGGAGTTTTACCAAACAATAACAATATTATACTTCACTCTATAGTGTTACGTAACTTGTTAAATGGCAAACGTTATTATCAAAAGTTTGCTGTAATCGTGCAATGTCTCCTTGTGGTCCTGGTGGCATGTGTGGGCACAATAGAGGAGAAGCTGCTGGTACGTTGATGTTCTTGGCTGTAACTTCTGGTGTGTCGCGCCTCCATAGAGTGATGGCCTCCGCTTGTGTTGAGTGTCTCACCCATATCTTAAGGGCCATAAAGCTGCCGGGTTCCCTTTGTTTATGGTCCACGACCATTGTGATGCTGGCAGGGTTTTGTTTATCTCTGGCTGATGTACAGAACTGGAGGTTTTTATTATATTAAGGGTATTTGACTGACTGGTAAGCGTTATGACGTAAGGATGTCTTTGGAGAAATGTGTTCTTTCAACTGGTTTGACCTCCAGTGACAATCTTCCTTATCCATAACTGAAGCTTCTGTATCTGTACTCTTGTTTCTGAACAAATGACATGATAAAAAAAATTCTGTCACTATGCATTTAGAGATGATTTACTTATTGTAGGTGAAGATTAAAACACAGAAAAACGAAAGCACTGTAGTCTACGGGGGAGTTTACGATCACCACCTAAATGTACAGAGTAGTCTACGGGGGAGTTTGAAGGAGGTTTGCGGGGGTATTTATGAACTCTATTTCAAAGGAGGGAATTTCTGAAGATTAGAATGAAATAATCTAGACGGAAGAATATTTAAATTCCACTGAAGGGAGGACAGGAGGAAGGAATGGAATGGAGAACAGGGTGGAAGGAGAGGATGGAAGAATGACGGGAGGACAAAAAGAGAGGGGAGGGTGGATCACAGGAGAGAAAAAAAAGGTAGAGAACAGAAGGGAGGAGTAGATGGGAGGAGATAGGAGGGAGGAGAGATAGGAGGGAGGAGAGAAGGACCAGCTGTACAAACGCACCACTACGGAGAGCATGTGAAGGGAAATCCAGAAAGACAATAATAAGTCGTGAACTGAAATGAAATAAAAACATTAACGTTGGCGGAGTGTGGTACGATATCCAACTCTAAAATTTCAAAGGGGATAAATCTCCTCAGATATAAGCTCTTTCGTCAAATCAGTCAAAAACTAAAAGGTCTAGACCCAATTTTTCCTACGCTAAAATCTCTCGTACCAAATCATCTTCATCTAAAAAGTTTGGAGCCAAGTAAGGTACCCGGTATAAGGTTTCAGGGTCGAAACGTTACGATCTATGCCGCCTAAAACGTTCTTAAGGGAATAACCTTACAATTCATACGTAAATTCTGTGTACATCATACTGATGAGTCGCCAGATTCACCTGAGGGTCACCATACCTGTTTCACCGCTGCGCACAATAGTGAATTATTATGACTGAGAAACCTTAGTATAAAATATTGTATATGACAACTCATTTTTTTTAACTTATTCATTGTAAGCATTCTAGAACTTTATGTAATGAATTGTAGTTATGTAATTCACTCCCCTGATTTGGAATGGTCATTAACAGTAGCCGTAGTATGCAGGCTGCAGGTAACAGAGGATTTATAAGGTTACAGGCTAAGGACCGGTGGGAGGCATCTTTGTTGTGTTGAATATCTAATGGTTATGATTTCCACCTGTCGTCAATAACCTATCCAAAACCTAACCTAACCTAACCTAACCTAACCTAACCTAACCTAACCTAACCTAACTTAACATAACTCAAACCTCATTCGACCTTAAGGTAACCCAACCTAACTAATCTTATTAAACTAATCTTATTCAAAACTTCACTAACTTCATTCAACTTTAAGCTAACCTGATGTAACTCTAATCTTATTCAACCCTTACCCAGTCTGAGTTCTCACTTAACCTAACCTATCCTAACCATCAGATTAAAGCAATCTACGTCAACGAGGGCAATTGTTTCGTCTTCTCTCTAGTCGACCTCAACACTATCTCTTTGCTTCGATCTTCTCCCGTTCAAGAGGTAATACATACCATACCATACTATAAGAAACCATAATAATAATAATGATATATAATGGTTGCCCCTCGTGTATCGAGGATGGCCGACCCAAGGGCCACCTTGGAGTGAATTTGTTTAAGGTGTAGAAGCTGTCGCCAACACAACAACCACACCCTGAGTTAACGAGATGCATGACCTAGTGTCAAGGAATAGTCCGAGAAGACCGGACAACTCGCCAACTGCACTGGCTAACCATTACCCCGGAATACGATTTGCAAATCAATTAACATTCAGGTACCTAATTACTGCTGGGTAGACAGACGCAAACGGCGTAAAGAAATTTGCCCATAGTTTCACCCTGCCCCGAGGATCGAACCCTGGTCAGCTCGCTTGCGAGGCGAGCATTACACCACAGGTCGCCAACATGCCATACCATAGTCACCATACCATACAATACCATACCATACCATCCGAGGCTAAAACTACAGATTCCTTCATTTAAACAGTATAAAATGTTTATTGGTGGGTCGAGGGACACTGGGTACAAAACTTACCTCTTCAATAGTAATTAACCCGCTCTCGCGTCTCACTGCACGATACTTGTACCAGAGTTTACTCCCCTGTCAGACTACACTGATGATGAAAGTAAAAGCGTTTATTGTGATAATTAGCTCTTTAACTTGTAAGATAAAAGTCTTCTCAAGTTTTTAAATGGAACAAAGTACAGTCGACCACAGGAATAAGTATACACACTGTAGGTGTAAGGCCCAAAAATGGTCTGGTAACGTTGAAACTGCGCATCCAGACGCATGATGAAACTCAGCTCCTCCCACCTGTTATCTCTAACTATTTTCCGCTTCCCCTTCTTTATTCTTCTATTTACTCCTCTTCCTTCCTTTACTCATCCAAACATCAGTAAAAAAAGAAGGGTAAGAAAAAAAGTGGGGGAAGAGGTAGGTGTACGATAACTGCAATCCCATTCGGCAACAAGTTTACTACCATTGGATACAATATATTACGTGCAGTTTTGAGATACATCATATACAGTATGTACTACAGCCTTAGCAAACACTGGTAATGACGTTTCAGTGGTTCAAAATTTTGTTAGATTATGACCAGCTGATGGTATATAATTATACACTTTCAAAGTTTGACATTTGTGAACGTGACGTGTGTTAATTGTCCAAAATTTGAGTGCGAATTTAGGATTCATGGAGGTGACGAGAAATTGTGTTATACGAGATGAAGTGAGTGTGGTAATGGACGTGGCATATATTTTCCTTGGTTTGTTTCATTACTCTTCTTACTATCCTCCATTTCCCTCTTTCTTTCCATGTCACCATCGCTGTTCTTTCTCCCGAATACCTGAGATATGAACTTCTTCTTTACTTGACTTCATTATCACCATCATCACCATGTCCTCCTCCTCCTCATCTTCACCATTTCCCAGCTCTTCCATTAAACACTTGAGCCGTGGAACCTTCCTCCACCTCCTCTCCCCCTCCCTCTCCTTGACTCATCCTTACTCTAGGACTTCCTCCCTGGACACCTGATCCGTGAACTAATTATCTCTCACCTTGCCAGCAGGTGTAAGGTGAGCTGAACAGTCCAGGGCAACGTCAGTCTCCCTCACTGCCCACCTGCCTCACTCGGCTAATGATCATCACAGTTTTTGTACGCGTTAGTCTCAACATGTTTTATTATTGGTGTGATTATGGTAACAACACTTTATCTGACTGCCTGTTTGTTTCTGCATGTCTGTGAGTGTCTCCCTTGTCTGTCTGTCTGTCTGTCAGTTTCCCTCTGTCTGTCTGTCTGTCTGTCTGTGTCTGTGTCTGTCTCTCGATATGTCTGTATATATGTATGTCTTTCTGTCTCGACATATCTGTATGTTTGTTTGCCTACCTTTCCTTATGTCTTGTGGTAATATGTTGTGTGATAGCTCCATCACATTTTATAGGTGTATATATAGTAGAATATTGGATATATACTAAATAATGACGTTATTTCCAGTTCATTTTATTTACTGCTCTGATAACATTAATAACGCTACTGCAAGAAGAAAAAATAAATAAATCCACCCAAAAAGAAGTGAGGTTCTCGAGAGAAGAACTTCCAAAATAACGTTTTGAATTGGTTTTCGTCAATCAGGTTTTATCAATAATATAACAAGACTCGTTAAGGAGGGTGCAAGGGCAAGTTACGAGGCCAGGTTCCACCATGCGTGTGATTTTTCAGGCTGGTTCTAGCTCTGATGTGTGCAAGGTGTTTTACTCTATCCGGTCATCTCGGCACCAGACGGGTATATCTCTTATTAAATGATGTCTAGGTTATGATGTAACTTAGAAGACGCGCTTAAATACTTAATTTATTGAAGTACAGTGATAAATCATGACATATACCTAAACTTTGGTATCACTTTTTTACCCTCAAGGGGACTCAGCATACTTGGAAAACATTTTTCGCCTAGTTGGTAAGAAAGTAGGAATAAAACAAATGATTTTTCTCCTGTTCACTGCCGCAGCATCCTTCCCCTGGCCACTGCTACAGCACTCTTCTCTTGTCCACTACTGCAACACTTTTCTCTTCTCTACTGTTACAACAGCTCGTCGTTCGTAAGAAATTTCAAGGAATTCCACGAGATTTGAGTTTCCATTCGTGCTCAGGCGTATCATCCCTGTTTACTCTCACTCGCCTGCAGCAGCTGCGTGAACAAACTAATATACTTTCAAAGTCCAGCACAGATACTTTTGTTATTGGAGTAGATCGACATTTTCACTTTCTTCTTTTGACGATACTCGCCTGTTTTAGTATCGAACTTGTATATCACACAAGTGTTGCGCATTCAGAAACGTCCTTGAGAGGTTTGTAAAGGGACACTAATTTTAATCCGTTTTCTATATCAAAATTTTAGGAACCAAAGAAAAGTATTGCACGATGTAACTCGTGTTTCCTTTAAAACTTTTCAGGAGAAAGAACATCGAGAGACCAGGAGGTAGAGGACCATGACCAAGTACTGAACATCACGAGCATAAATATGCGGTGCGCGAAGTGAGCGACCTCAGATACACTGCCAACACTCTGCTCGTGTTCTCTCCAGGGGAAGGTGTGGAAACAGAGACATACAATATGAACTACAATTATTTTTTCGCTGGGTTAAGTACTCAATCTTTCATCATTGTTATATTAAAATGACTGAAATAATGACACTCTTAATTTTCATTGTAATAACAGGGTTCATGATATTAGCAACAACGAAGAAATAGCTGACAAAATAATGATGATAATGTTGATGGTGACAGCAATTATGATAAAAATGCCAATTGTGATGATGATAATACTAACAATAATGATAGTGAAATAATAATAATAATAATAATAAACCTTGCCAGTGTTCGCCGAAAACTGGTTTGAGACAAAGAACAAGGAGGTAGACCCAAAACAAATCACATAAGCTTTGTAAAGGTCTCCCAAGATACCATACATTTAACCTCCGTCCTGGTAAGTAGGTAAATGAACAGGTAACTAAATATGCTAAAAGGTGATGATTTATACTGTATTATTATATTAAAAAATCTAATGAATAAATCGTAGAATATATGAATGAACAAGTTGGCAATATTATTATGCAGGGGCAGGTACAGTAGGGCGGCAGAAGACATATTACGCGAGATGGCCTCTTGGCTCAGGCTAATAATCAATATCTGTGAAGTATAGTCTTTAAAACGCAATATCTGCCCGTCGCCAGGGAGCTTCAGGCGTTTTTGATGCTCCAAGATTATTGGTTTTCGTGACAAAGAATCCATCATCCGTTAACAAAAAAAAAAAAAAATAAGACGAAGGAGAAATAAAAACATCATAAGGTATAATTGTGAATTTTCGTCTCACGACAGCTCCGCCCTCTATCATGACAACTACTCACGAGGAAGCTGATGCCATGAAAAAAAAGAGACTTTTTCATGATGGACAAAAAGTGATGTTCATCGCAATCCCGGCAGTTTAAAAACAATATTTGATTTACCTGTACTATATTGATAGTGGTATGTATATACTGTATGACATCAACCTCCCCCCCCCCACCAACACACGTGTCAAAGGTATGTAAAAAGTAAATATTGAGGATGGGGTAGAACACATCACTCCCCCCCGTGTGTTAAAGTGGGTAACAGGGAATATGAAACTCTCCTTTACGCCAAAGGCGAAAAACAAGGAGAAATTGCGTGCGAAATGAAACACCGATAAAGGGGGAAGTCGGGAGTTGACGCCAAAAGAAAAAACAATGCTTCTCCGTCGACAGTGAGAAGCGGCGACATTCCACGTGTCAGGACTTGTACACAGGCGGTGGCTGTTGTGGAATTTGTTCCTCAAGGGGAGAAGTTTCGACGTTTCTCTTTTTTCTGTTTCAAGAGAATGGCTTTGATCTCAAAGTTTGCAACGCTGGGAGTTTCTACATTTTATCATATTAATTCAACAACAATATTACAGTTACAGCACATAAATATAGATAAAGAGGTTTCATAATTATAACTGTTGGCCTGTCTGGAAAAAACTATCAGGTTCTCATGATTAAACTATTAGAAGGATGATGATAACTTAAACCAGACACAAGGAGTAAAACTAAGAATTATGATGAGACTCGAAGTTCATCATTACTATTATCACCATTATTCTTAAGATCAACTTTAAAGTGTTGATATTCGTGGAAGTTTTGATCAACACCACCTTCTGTGTCTTTATCACCGCTGTAAGTATCATTGACACACTCACGTTAAAGAGGCGTCTTAGAGGGATTAGAGGAAGCAAGGCGATTTAGATGTTCTCCTGTCCTCCCGTCTCTCTCCCCGTCTATCACTCATTAACGTTTCTTTTGATTCATCTACTAAGTTTCATTCTGGGTACTTGTTTTTTTTTTTCATATCATTCTCATATTATTTTAACTTGAACCTTATTATTTTGTGACCTTTTTTTTGTTCCTTAGAATATTTGGCAAATTATTTTCCTTTTCCTGGAAATGTACTTTTTTTCGCCACCTTCCTCCAACACCATATTCGACCTTATCCAATTCTCACTTCCTCCTCACTGGTCCTCCTCACTGGTGTTCATTCATCCCTCTTTCCATATTTCAGTAATTTCAAGTCATCCACTATTTTAAATTTCATCATTAACTTCCTTCTCCTGTCTGTTGACACCCTATTATGTCTCATTATCGTACCAGGTGTCTTTCAGTTCACCAATCACCAATCTCACCATCACAGTTATTAGTCAAGTCCAGCCGCAACCATCTGCTTTCTAGCCCACACCAGCCCAAGTCACTGACGCAACTTTATGTTCCAAGATACAATTACTTTTTTGATATAAAACCCGGTGAGGTAATAAATGGCACATAAAGAGCAGAAGGTAATAAAGGGGATATAAAGTGCAGAAGGTAATAAAGTGTAATTGCTATTCAGGAACGATCATATTTATCTAACCACCACATTCTGCTGGTCGCCCAGAACGTAAACAACCTACTGTGGGCAACTTCAATATCTTGCTTTATCGACGTCTGGGGATTTTAGTTGTTAATATTTATTACTCTTGTATTTGGGAATTTTGTAATTTTCCCCCCGAAAAAAAGAATCAGGTAGTGTACGTAGCATTTGCATATAACCAACAGGACTTGTGTACAGGATCTTGGGAGGAGTTGTATGGTATTGTTGTCAACACTGTAGATTCGCGTGGGAGAAATACAGCCCCTGCGACTTTGTTCCCGTAACTGACATAGTGTTTTCTAGAGGATTCAACCAGAAAACTTTATTCGAACTGTCGCTTAGGTTTATGCTAACTTTTACCAGGAGAGAACAAGACCTATAATGTGTTAATACAATATTTGATATAATTAACCTTCAAAAATGGGAACGAGATTATAAATAAAAAAGACAAAAACTGTGTCAGGTTTTAATGTACCAAGAAGTGAAGCTAGACGAAATAAATAAAGAAAATGAAAACACCAAAGCGAAAACAGTGAGTCACTGTTCATGAGGAACACAAATACCCACCACAGTTCTTTTTTCCCTTTTACAGTTTGAAATTCAGGAATAATACCTATTAATTTTTTTTTACATAAAATATTTTAATCTGGCCATTCATGGTTGTCTTAATGGGCGATCTGGACCCAGAAAAGTGTAATAGACTCACATATAATTGGTCGGCTCCAACTTGTGTGCAACAAGAGTTTTGGATACAATTTTTTTTTTCTTTACGGGGAGTAGCCCACCCGGGCACAGTTCGTCGACCCACAACGGGGCCGGGAAAGGGGGGGGGGGTGAGGGGGGATAAAAGTAAAAATAAATTACAAATAGAAGGGAAAAAGACTATATTAATCTACACCACAAAGATTCCGGAAAACCAGCTTTTTAAAGTGAGACAGATTGTAAGAGTATGGAAACAGAAGAAGGCAGAGCATTCCACAGCTTGGATGTGTGAGGAAAGAAGGATGCACTATGGCGGGTTATTCTAGTGTGACCAACATCCACAGAGAAACGGTGGGCACCGCGGGCAAGACGAGTGTTACGAGCTCACTGCCTTGCCGGCGGTACACAGGATGCCAAATCCACCGAACATTGCCCGTTAAAGTACCTGTAAAAGAGAGAGAGTGAAGCAACATTGCGACGAAGAGAAAGGGAAGAAAGATTATCAACTGAAGGAGGAGAATTAATAAGACGAAATGCCTTTGATTCCATCCTATCTAACAGTTGGAGAGAAGAGCCACCTCAGATATGAGAGCAGTACTCCAAGTTACGACGAATGAATCCCTTATAAACTTGAAGCAACTGCTCAGGAGTGAAGTAGCTACGGCATCTGTACAGCATTCCCAACTTTCGGGAAACAGTCTTAGCAGTGTTGTGGATGTGTGGCTTCCATGACCATATTAGAGGAAATGGTGAAGCCTAGCATATCTATTTCAGAATTTGGCAGAGAGCTTGCGTCCCGAAATGTGATTGGTGGGAGATCTTCTATTTTGGAAAGTGTAATTGGTAAATACTGTGTTTTATTACTATTGAATTTAACCAAATTTCTACCTCCCCATTCGAAGATGCTACACAGGTCCGCATTGATAGATGAAACGATATCGGCTCTAAAAACAAACCTAGTACGAGGAATTCAGTATGTTCGATAAACCAGATGAAGAATACAAAGGAGAATAATACCATAACACTTTACTACAAGGACAGTAAGGAACCAAGAATTCTTTCGATCACGTGTGATGTTGCTGATGTTGACTACATACTGATTGTTTTTAGTAACCCCAGATTTAAATTCCTTCTTCCTGTGATTATAATATTTCTTGTTTATTGATACGACGCTTCAATAAACAAGAGAATTAGAAGAAAAGGTGGAAGAAAAGTGAAAGCGCTTTCAACGATCGTGTTACAGCGTTAGGTAGAGGTGGGGATAAGTTGGCCGACATGCGAAGGTGGAGAAGGTAAACTCTGGCCACTACGACACATGGTTTTGGTGCTGATGCTGACCTGCAGAATCTTACGAGTGGTCGAAGCGTTGGGAAGGGAGGTGTGGCAGTGGGATAGAGAGACAAGGACGTAGGATACGATTACTTTATGGAAGGAACAATGGAATGTCTCGGGACAGAAAAGGTGAATAGCTCAGGCCAAGAATGGTGGGACGTCTCTTGGTAGTATTGGTGGGACAGTTAAAGGTAGTAGCGTTAGGATAGCTCAGACTTTAATGGGAGTTTGGGGATGGGTCAATGCATGAATAATGGGAAAATTCATCTGTTTGTTTACATTATTTCAAAGAGCGCCACATCATCACATGGGGGTGGGCTCTGGTGGAGTGGTACCGCTCTTGCCTCGCAAGCAAGATGTCACGGGTTCGATTCCCGGGCCGGCGGAAGTTGTTTGGACACTCTTCCTAGTCCCCTTGGTCCCTGTTCACCTAGCAGCAAAGTAAAGAACCTGCTGTAAATCGAAAGTTGCGAATTCGTATTCAGGGACAAGTTGTTGGAGCTTCCAATAACTTCCAACAATCTGTTAATTCAACAGATATTTTATGTAAAATATATACAGAATCTCTGTAAATTATAGAGAAAATGTTTGGCAACAATATAACCAGTGAATTTTCTGTAAATTTTACAAGATTTTTTAAACAGTGCACCAGCTTGCCGGGGTGCATCCTGCTTATCAAGGATAAGGCTTGTCCTTGGGTGCCAAGAAGGGCAACAAGGCTCCTGAGGTCCTGGCACTTCTCCACCGTCAGGAGTCGATCTTCAGGGTACTTGTGGGTGAGGGACACACTCGGCAGGTCGAATCTTTTCTGTGACCAGGAGCCTTTACCCTTCGTGTAGTTCCTGATCCTTTATGTACAATATATAATAAAACCAAAAATATGTTCAGGGCGAAAACGGTTATGTAAAGTATAAAAACTGTACCATAGTCAAATGAGATACTACAGTTTCTTATATATGTGTGCAGCCGACTAAAGTTCTAAGATTGGCTCCAGCAGTTAGGAGTCTGATACCCGTATGCGGACTGGTGGTTCGAGGTTGAAACATTAAGAGAAAAACGGTATACACATTGGAATAATAAACGTATCTATTGCGCTGAGAGACCTTTGCGCGTATATGCTACGTTTTTTTTGCGAAATCAGTTAATTTGCAAAATTAACGGCATGCATGCCGGTAATTTTGCAAAATAACCGATAGAATAGTATTGCTACAAACTGCAAATGGCACACACACACACACACACACACACACACACACACGTAAGGTTCAATACAGGGAATTGTGGGGAAGGCCAGACGTACTGTGTAATATGTGAATTGGTTCTCAGTGTGGCTAACAGAATGCAGAGATGCATGCCAGGAGTTGGTCGTAATTGTGGTCCGGGAGGGTTGTTGTTGTGTATGAGAGAGAGAGAGAGAGAGAGAGAGAGAGAGAGAGGCGACTCTTCTCGCATCATTGTCACTCCCACCATCGTCGTCCTTCCTCGCACCTATATACTGAGTCAATGCTTCCTTCTTCCTCGGTGACAACACGAACGGAGTATCGGAGAATCTGGAAGATGAGGCTGAGTGGACGGATGTAAATATTTTTAATGAAGTGTGTTAGTGCTCACAATCGTCATTTCCAGTGAACGACTGAGGTTTTTATCACTTTGTTTGTGTATTCCAGTGTTTGAGTGTCTCAGCATACAGATTATGTGTCTCAGTATCTTTGTATCCCAGCATACAGGTTATGTGTGTCTCAGTATGTGTGTCCCAGTCTGTGTGTGTCTCAGTATCTGTGTATCCCAGAATACAGGTTGTGTGTGCCCCGGCCTTGTGTATCCTAGCATATACAGGCTGTGTGTGTGTGTGTGTGTGTGTGTGTGTGTGTGTGTGTCATTATCTAAACTTTATGCAATTGACATTCGCCCAAATCATACAAAAATGCATTGTTAACGGCCAGTTGAAGTTAGCCATTGACTCCTATCCTGAGGAATATATTTTTTTTAAGAATATTTTAAGAGGACACGTCAGAGAGACAAAGTTATTATTGTATATTTATGGGTTGTGTGTGTGTGTGTGTGTGTGTGTGTGTGTGTGTGTAAAGAAGACGTTTATAATGCGCTTATGTGCCTAAACCCAGACTGATGTTAACTTAAAAATGCACAAATTTCAGGTGTGTTGGGCGAGGAGCATATCTCTCCCAACAACACCTGAATTTTTGTAAATATTTGATAATGAAAGCTTTAAATTGGCCTGACACTGATGTTTAATTCCATAGACACACAATAGACGTCTTCTTTAAACAAACACAAACACCGTCTCAACAAACGGTATCGGGTCAAACTCGTAATATCTGGTTAAGGAACTTATCCCTCTAGTCTAGATGAGAAGTTTTTCGCTCCCAAAATCAATAGATATTGCGTTATGTCTCCAGATTCTTCATCACAATTATCATACAGGAAATAATTTAACGTGTGTTTGTTAAAAAAAAAATTTACCCTGACTTTCCTCGGCTATAATAGTTTTATGAAATGTAAACCTTTACTTGTTCCAGCTAACTTGTGATGAATATTAAATTGTCAGAATGTATGAAAATATCTACTTTTCCAAATTCTTGTTGAATGAGAATAAAAATTTGATGTCTAGAGGTGATGTTAGGTTAGGTTAGGTTAGGTTAGGTTAGGTTAGGTTACATGCCTCCCCAGCGACATGTGCCTCACTCCCTCCTATGTTTTTTGTGGTGGCTGGAGTTATAGAGAGTTATAGAGAGAGCAAGAGCAACTGTTGGTGGGTTACACTATGGAGTTTTGAGAAGTCATAGAGCAACTGTTGGTGAGCTACACTATCGAGTTTTGAGAAGTCATAGAGCAACTGTTGGTGGGTTACACTATGGAGTTTTGAGAAGTCATAGAGCAAGTGTTGGTGAGTTACACTATGGAGTTTTGAGAAGTCATAGAGCAACTGTTGGTGGGTTACACTGTGGAGTTTTGAGAAGTCATAGAGCAACTGTTGGTGGGTTACACTATGGAGTTTTGAGAAGTCATAGAGCAACTGTTGGTGAGCTACACTATCGAGTTTTGAGAAGTCATAGAGCAACTGTTGGTGGGTTACACTATGGAGTTTTGAGAAGTCATAGAGCAAGTGTTGGTGAGTTACACTATGGAGTTTTGAGAAGTCATAGAGCAACTGTTGGTGGGTTACACTGTGGAGTTTTGAGAAGTCATAGAGCAACTGTTGGTGGGTTACACTATGGAGTTTTGAGAAGTCATAGAGCAACTGTTGGTGAGCTACACTATCGAGTTTTGAGAAGTCATAGAGCAACTGTTGGTGGGTTACACTATGGAGTTTTGAGAAGTCATAGAGCAAGTGTTGGTGAGTTACACTATGGAGTTTTGAGACGTCATAGAGCAAGTGTTGGTGAGCTACACTATGGAGTTTTGAGAAGTCATAGTGCAACTGTTGGTGAGCTATACTATGGAGTTTTGAGAAGTCATAGAGCAACTGTTGGTGAGCTATACTATGGAGTTTTGAGAAGTCATAGAGCAAGCTATACTATGGAGTTTTGAGAAGTCATAGAGCAACTGTTGGTGAGCTATACTATGGAGTTTTGAGAAGTCATAGAGCAACTGTTGGTGAGCTACACTATGGAGTTTTGAGAAGTCATAGTGCAACTGTTGGTGAGTACTATGGAGTTTTGAGAAGTCATAGAGCAACTGTTGGTGGGTTACACTATGGAGTTTTGAGAAGTCATAGAGCAACTGTTGGTGAGCTATACTATGGAGTTTTGAGAAGTCATAGAGCAACTGTTGGTGAGCTATACTATGGAGTTTTGAGAAGTCATAGAGCAACTGTTGGTGAGCTACACTATGGAGTTTTGAGAAGTCATAGTGCAACTGTTGGTGAGCTATACTATGGAGTTTTGAGAAGTCATAGAGCAACTGTTGGTGAGCTATACTATGGAGTTTTGAGAAGTCATAGAGCAACTGTTGGTGGGTTACACTATGGAGTTTTGAGAAGTCATAGAGCAACTGTTGGTGAGTTACACTGTGGAGTTTTGAGAAGTCATAGAGCAAGTGTTGGTGGGTTACACTATGGAGTTTTGAGAAGTCATAGAGCAACTGTTGGTGAGCTACACTATCGAGTTTTGAGAAGTCATATAGCAACTGTTGGTGGGTTACACTATGGAGGTTTGAGA
The DNA here is from genome assembly GCF_018991925.1 of Homarus americanus. Taxonomy (NCBI): domain Eukaryota; kingdom Metazoa; phylum Arthropoda; class Malacostraca; order Decapoda; family Nephropidae; genus Homarus; species Homarus americanus. Next base: position 1,959,662 of record NW_024754528.1, read on the forward strand.
AGTCATATAGCAACTGTTGGTGGGTTACACTATGGAGGTTTGAGAAGTCATAAAGTTTTATAATAAAAGATTTTTGGAACCGGTCTTCCGCTGGTTCAGGTAAGAAGTTGGTCGGTAATACGTGACCTTCATGAGAACTACAGTACTGTAGCGAGTTTACGACAATTGTCAGTCAGTGACTGTCAAAGGCAAGCTCTTCGCACTCAGCATCTAATAGTGTTTTTCAGCCCGCACACAATTACTGCATCCTCAGTTGCGTTGGCAATCTTACCCACTAAATTGCTTTTTCTGGTGAACCTTCTGCCCAACTTCCAAAGTCTGCTCAGAATTTAGATGTTATTTCCTGTTTGTGTACGTCCAACCTCAAAACTAATTTAATTTCTGAACCGCACCACCGAGGCCCGTGAGAACCTCGCCTGGGACACAATGTGTCCGGGAAATATAGAGATAAATATTAGAGTTTGTATCTTTATATTTTGCGGAAGTACTGGACCACTTGTATCAATTTTCAATCTACCGATTATTTAATTGTCATTAGAAAAGTATAAATTCACAATAATGACAATCATTACTCGAAACACACACAATGATCACCAAGTTGGCGAGACAATAAACTGCGTTATGTCTGAGGTACCACTGATACTGTGTCAGGGGTACCACTGTTGCTGTGTCAGGGGTACCACTGTTGCTGTGTCAGGGGTACCACTGTTGCTGTGTCAGGGGTACCACTGTTGCTGTGTCAGGGGTACCACTGTTGCTGTGTCAGGGGTACCACTGTTGCTGTGTCAGGGGTACCACTGTTGCTGTGTCAGGGGTACCACTGTTGCTGTGTCAGGGGTACCACTGTTGCTGTGTCAGGGGTACCACTGTTGCTGAGGTCAGGGGTACCACTGTTTGCTGTGTCTGAGGTACCACTGTTGTTGTGTCTGGGGTACCACTGTTGTTGTGTCTGGGGTACCCACTGTTGTTGTGTCTGGGGGTATCACTGTTGTTGTGTCTGGGGTACCACTGTTGTTGTGTCTGGGGTACCACTGTTTATTTGTGTCTGGGGTACCACTGTTTATTTGTGTCTGGGGGTATCACTGTTTGTTGTGTCTTAAGTACCACTGTTGTTGTGTCTGGGGGAATTTACCACTGTTGCTGTGTCTGGGGGTACCACACTGTTGTTGTGTCTGGGGGTATCACTGTTGTTGTGTCTGGGGGCCACCACTGTTGTTGTGTCTGGGGGTACCACTGTTGTTGTATCTGGGGTACCACTGTTGCTGTGTCTGGGGTACCACTGTTTATTCTGTGTCTGGGGTATCACTGTTGTTGTGTCTGGGGGTACCACTGTTGTTGTGTCTGAGGTACCACTGTTGCTGTGTCAGGGGTACCACTGTTGCTGTGTCAGGGGTACCACTGATACTGTGTCAGGGGTACCACTGTTGCTGTGTCAGGGGTACCACTGATACTGTGTCAGGGGTACCACTGTTGCTGTGTCAGGGGTACCACTGTTGCTGTGTCTGGGGTACCACTGTTGCTGTGTCTGGGGTACCACTGTTGCTGTGTCTGGGGTACCACTGTTGCTGTGTCTGGGGGCACTGTTGTTGTCTGGGTACCACTGTTGCTGTGTCTGGGGTACCACTGTTGTTTCAATGTCTGGGGGTATCACTGTTGCTGTGTCTGGGGTACCACTGTTGTTGTGTCTGGGGGAGTACCACTGTTGTTGTGTCTGGGGTACCACTGTTGTTCCAATATCAGGGGCACCACTGTTGCTGTCTGGAGTACCACTGTTGTTGTGTCTGGGGTACCACTGTTGTTGTGTCTGGGGTACCACTGTTGTTGTGTCAGGGTACCACTGTTGCTATGTCTAGAGGTACCACTGTTGTTGTGTCTGGGAGGTACCACTATTTATTTGTGTCTGGGGGTATCACTGTTGCTGTGTCTAAATTGCCACACTGTTGTTGTGTCTGAGGTACCACTGTTGTTGTGTCTGGGGAATTTACCACTGTTGTTGTGTCAGGGTACCACTGTTGCTATCTGGGGTACCACTGTTGTTGTGTCTGGGGTGCCACTGTTATTTCATCTGGGGGTATCACTGTTGCTGTGTCTGGGGGGTACCACTGTTGTCCCATGTCTCATTGCCACTATTTATTTGTGTCTGGGGTACCACTGTTGTTGTGTCAGGGGTACCACTGTTGCTATGTCTGGGGGTACCACTGTTGTTGTGTCTGGGGGTATCACTGTTGCTGCTTACGCATCACTGCATCAGTGTCCTCGACCATGCAGCCGAAACCATCAACTTTGTCCCGACAGTTACGTACCGTCCATTACATCCTAAGACCTCTGCCACCTTTATCTTCAGACGCGACATCGTATCCACATATTTTAACTCATAAAAGACAGGTGTCTAACGACCCTAAGCCCTACTTCACTTATGGCCTCTTTGCTTCTATCAGCTTAATCTTAAGCTTTCCCGACCGTGATCTGCTCTAGCTTAAGCTTTCTCTTCCCAGAACACTGACTTTTTTCCGTAATATATACAGTACTAGTCCCCTAGGCATGCTAAACAGGCTGATTTCTTATCCTTTAAAATTAAAACATTCTTTCATTAGTTACTTCACTGAAATTATCATCCGTTTTCCATAATATACCCTGGCTCACTCACTCGCTCTTCCTGCTCTCGGGCAGATGTAGACGGACATGCAGCACGAACCTCATCTGTAGTAAAACGACATTACCCAGATAGTCATAGAGTCAACCTCTTTATAATATCTTATCATCCAGGTGACAAAGCAAACACCTAAGACGTGTTCCTCATTATACATTCAAACCTTTCACTATTACTGTCCCGATTCATTTTTTTCCGGTTTACGTCTCTTGTTACACGCTCTCTCTCAGTACCTCCTCATCCTGGACACGCACTATCTAGCATTATAATAAAGCTGACTGGGATAGTTGGAGAAAATTTTATTCTAACTTCACCTTAAGCTTTAATACGAAACCATCTGCTTTTGTTGATAATATAATGATAAACCCATCACCTTGGCTTGGGAGTCTCTCTGATCTTAGAATGGCAACCCCCAACAAGCCGATTTTGTACGTCCATCTTAAATTCTTAAATTTCTAATGCTTAACATAAATGTTTTGCCACTCCACATGACACATTATGAATACCTTTCATACCAATTATTTATTCATAATTAGCTTGTCATTACAGTGAGCTGCCCCAGAATCACAGAGTAAATGTAACACTCATGGTATTGCGAAATTTTAATTACGAGATTCCAAACGATACAGATATTCCTATCAACATTATTTGGATTTTAATAGTGAAGTTGCCTGTTGAACTGCTGCTACCACCAGTAGTTATTAAACAAGATACAAACACACATAAGCGCTACTTATATATATATATATATATATATATATATATATATATATATATATATATATATATATATATATATATATATATATATATATATATATATATATATATATATATATATAGCGTTAAGAGACTCAGCTGGAATTCTTTTACATTATTTTTATACGGTGTAAAAACATGTTCCGTGACTGTCACTTCACAGGTGTATGCACGATATTTCCAACAATACAGTGAGTGAAACAATATATTTACTGTGTTTTTCGTCTACCATTTCACCATTCTAAAAATTCTTTCACCGACATATTCTCCCTGAGCTCAGTAAACGGTGGTTTAGAGAGGGTATTTTTATCCAAGAGAGGATGCACACGTGTTGTTTATATTTCAGGAAATGTGGATTCAAAAAAAAATATATATACGAATTTTGACTCACGCAGAAGAGTGTGGATTGTCACTTTAACTTACTCGTCCACCAGGTGATATGAAAAAGGTATTCAGGTACACGAAAAGTTTAGTAAAAATAGTAATTATTGTGATCACAGTTAGTTTTATAAGAACATTATCTGAATATCTCTCGAGTAAATTCGTTGAACTAATTACCTCAAGGTCGCTCTACAACAATGGTTTATTTTGTTGAAAAATTCGATCATTTATCGTGAAGCTGGAGTGGTGGAGGTACTGGACAGGATAACGGAGAGGGAATTAGAAGCGTTCGAAAATGTTTGAGGATGAAAAAAACTGGGAATGAGAACGAAAGGTAACTAGTGTAGGAGCACCTGTTCTCCCTTATTAAGTCATACTTCCAGAACCTGAGTAAAGTGAACACAAACTGACTTGGAACACATTGATCTAAGGTGTCAGGGTCAGCAGGTGACCTTTTCCCAACCGTAGCCCCTTATGAATAACTTCATAAATTACCTAACCTAATCCAAGCTAAACTAAATCGACATTACCTACCCTAATTTATGTATAATGTGATTATCTAATAAGGATAAAGGAAGTTTTAAATGAAACAAAGCAAATTAGGCCGTGTACGTATTAATTTTCACCGAGTTGTACCAATAAAAACAAAAAGTTATCCTTATATGGCACACACACACACAGCTATGATACAATAAGATAAGTTATTAATGCAGTCACCTTCGTTGGTGAGCTCTGAGGTGACAGAGAGGCCGATACAGGACTGGCAGGGTCGTTCACATATGATGCACATGTGGAGGGCTACATCTAGTGCGGGAGGGGCGGAGGCAGCGCCTCTCCGGCATTGGCACTTCTCTGCCTCGGTATGCAGTCGGGCTAACTCGAAAGCATTGACACCTTCTCGTGTGATGCTCCTCCAAGGGTTACGGTGTGGAGTAATCGTCTCCCAGGTGAGGGGGTCGATTTGGCACTTTTTCAGGTTTGTCTTAAGACTATCCTTATAACTTTTCAGTTGCCCGCCGGCGTTACGTTTACTATTCGTTAGGTGGCTGTAAAGTAGCTGCTTCGGCAGTCTACGGTCATCCATGCAGGTAACATGGCCAGTTGTTCATGGATAACGGTAGCCTCGATGCTCCTACAGTTGGTGTCAACGAGAATACTGGTATTTGTTCTCTTGTCTTCCCAGCGAACTCAGAGGATGGAACGTAGACTACGTTGGTGAAAGTTTTCAAGTGCCTTGAGGTGCCTCCTGTATGTGACCCATGTCTAGCTGCCATATTTTAGGTGTGGGGACCACTGTTCGATATACGTGCAACTTTGTAGATAATTTCAGTTCCCTACAACTGAAGACACGGGTACGGAGTCTGCCAAAAGCTCGAGATGCACATCTGATCCGATGTTGAATCTCTTCATCGATGTCCACAGTGGTGGACAGGTGGGAGACGAGATACTGAAAGTGGGTAACATTAGAAAGGGTAGTACCTCTAAGCTGGATGGATTGTGGAGGTTTGGTTAAACCAGGGGCAGGCTGACAGACTCGGAGTCACACACACACACACACACAGCTAAGATGCAATGATACAAGTTATTAATGCTGTCACCTTCGTTGGTGAGCTCTGAGGTGACTCGAGAGGTCAATACAGGACAGGCAAGGCCGTCCACATTAGTCGAACGCGTTGAGGGCTACATCTAGTGCGGGAGGGGCGACGACAACGATTTTCCGGCGCTGGCGCTTGTCTGCCTCAGTATGCAGTTGGGCTAAATCAAAAGTATTGGCACCTTCTAGTGTGGTGCTCCTCCAAGCGTTAAAGTGTGGATCAATCTTCTCCCAGTTGATGGGGTCGATTTAGCTCTTTTTCCAATTGCTCGCCAGGGTTACATTTACTATTCGCTAGGCGACTGTAAAGTATGGTGAAGTTATGGAGTCAAAACTACTTAAAACTTAGCTTGCTTTTTGCTAAGTAGATTTGGTTTAACATAAGAACATAAGAATGGAGGAAACTGCAGGGGGCCTATTGGCCCATACTGGGCAGTCCCATTTACACCCAACCCTATTGCTCATATAAGCATCCAACCTATGTTTGAAACTATCCAGGGCATTCGAGTTGATGATATTTGGTAACTTGTTCCATTCATCCACTACTCTGTTTCCAAACCAGTGTTTACCAATTTCGCGCCAAAATCTAAATTTGTCTAATTTAAAACCATTGTTACGAGTTCGCTCCTGGTTGGATAGTTTGAGTACCTTTGTAATGTCCCCTTTGTTTAGCCATGACTTCCATTTATACACCTCTATCATGTCGCCCCTCGCTCTACGTCTCTCGAGGGAGTGCAAATTAAGATGCTTTAACCTGTCTCTGTACTCAAGGTTCCTAATGCCCGGGATTAGTCTTGTCATTCTCCTTTGGATTCTTTCCAAGGAATCTATATCCATTCTGTAATACGGTGACCAGAATTGCACTGCGTAATCCAGGTGAGGTCTCACACGTGCTAGATATAATTTTAAGATGACCTCGCTAGTCTTGTAACTAACACTCCTTTGTATGAACCCAAGTACTTTATTAGCCTTGTTACGAGCAAAAACACATTGTTTACTTGGCTTAAGATTCCTACTTATCATTACTCCTAAATCTCTCTCGCAGTCGGATTCTACAATGGCATCGTTGTTGATCTGGTAACTGGTTTCCCAGTTTACATCTCCTATACTGAATACTTAACATTTGTCCACATTGAATTTCATCTGCCATTTTTCCGACCATTCGAAAAATTTGTTTAGATCTTCTTGTAGTTTTGCAGAGTCCTCGTCAGATTTAATTACACGTCCTATTTTAGTGTCATCAGCAAATTTACTTATGTTGCTGTCTATGCCGATATCTATGTCGTTTATGTATATAATAATTAATAATGGTCCAAGTACTGAGCCTTGGGGAACTCCACTAGTGACGTTGCTCCAATGGGATTTAGTGCAGTTAATCCTCACTCGTTGATTCCCGTCCTGTAACCACGCCCTAATCCATTTTAGAATATTACCTTTAATGCCATGTGCTTCTACCTTTCTTATTAGTCTTTCGTGGGGGACTCTGTCGAAGGCTTTGCTAAAGTCGAGATATACCACATCATAATTGTGCCCCTCGTCCACCTATTCGAAAACTGATGAAAAGAATGTTAATAGATTAGTTAGACATGAACGCCCGCTTGTGAAGCCATGCTGGGAATCATTGATCAATTTGTGCTTCTCCAAGTGGTTTCGAATAGAGTTTGAAATGATTGCTTCCAGTAATTTGCTTACTATTGATGTTAGACTGATTGGACTGTAGTTAGAGGATAGCCATCTATCCCCCTTCTTGAAAATCGGTATTACATTCGGTATCCTCCAGGATTCTGGTACTACACCTGTTTTTAAGGACATGTTAAACAACTTTGCTAAGGGCATACTAAGTTCTTCCTTACATTCCTTTAATACTCTGGCAAATATCTCATCAGGACCAGGCGACTTATTTGGCTTTAGTTTGTCTATTTGCTTACTAACATCATTACTAGTCACTACTAGCTCGCTTAATTTTTTTTCTTCACTATCTCTGAATAGAGTCGGTGACTCGGGTATCATGTTTAAATATTCGGTGGTGAAAACTGTTGAAAAATATTTATTCAGATAATTGCTCATTTCTCCGTCGTTATCAGTTAGCTCGCCGGTATCTGACTGTATTGGCCCAATCTTTTCTCATGTTTTAGTTTGATACGTTTGATAGAATCCCTTGGGGTTTGTCTTCGCCTGCCTTGCTATCCTCAGCTCATTATTCCTCTTTGCTTTTCATATCTCGGTCTTAACCCTACCGGCCAATACCTTAAAATAATCCCGGAGGTAAATTTCGCCACGATTTATCCTCCTACCTATAGCCTTCCTTTGACCAATAATGTTCTTCAAATAAATATTTATCCATTTAGGGTTATTGTTGTTTGATCTGAGTTTTTTGTATGGTATGTTCTGCGTTTGTGCATTAAGTAACTCGTTATTTAAATTGTCCTGGAACTCGGCAACCTCAGATCTCGTTATCAGGTCGGTTTCAATCGTCAGGTCCAAGTAGTTCACCCCCAAGCGTGATACCCCTTCTCTCAACTGCCTCTTCAAACTATCAAAGTTTGCCCTTCTGAAATCTGGGACTTTTGTGGAATTTTCTTTACGGCTGCCCTGAAAATCTACCTGGAATCTAATTTCTTTGTGATCGCTGTTTGCAAGTTCTTTCCCTACCTCGACATTACTAATGAGGTTTTCTCTGTTCGACAGAACTAAATCGAGTATATTATTACCCCGGATGGGTTCGGTTATATGTTGACTTAGGAAACAGTCCTGGATTGTTTCAAGAAAATCCTCTGATTCTGAGTTACCCGTAAGGTCACTGCAATCTATTTGGCCAAAGTTAAAGTCGCCTACTATACAGACTTTGTTGTGTATGGTAAGCCCTGCGCATTTCATCCCAGATAAGTCACTCATTAACTATCAAGATTGGGGGGTCTATATATTACTGCTGTGATTAATTTTTCCCTACAGTCGATTAATTCTATCCAAATTGTTTCTGTATTCCGCTCAGTTTTTATTTCCTTATTTATTTCACACTTCAGATTATCCCTGACATAGATTGCTACTCCGCCTCCTTTCCTAATCTGCCTATCAATATGGAATAATTTGTAATCTGCAATTTGGTATTCAACAGGTAACTCACGTGAGTCTAGGTTGATCCATGTTTCAGTGAATGCAATTATATCGAGTTTTTCGGTACATACCAAGGCCCTAATATCACTCATTTTGTTTTTCATACTTCAAATGTTCGTGTAGTAGACATTTAAGTTATTCGTGTTCTGAGTTCTCCCTTTGCAGCGTTTAGGTTTTAACTCGCTGTCTAATTTAGTTTTGTTGTCATTCCTAACACTAATCCCTGTAACCTTTCACTTTGTTTACCCGCTTCCACTGCAGTCTCCTCCACCCCCGTGCTTACATGTTCCCTTAGCAGTTTAAAGACTTCGACATCTTTTGGACTGTCCTTTCGAGAGTCCCAGTCAGGGTAGCCACTCCATCCCTAGACAGATGCACCCCATCCCTAGCATAAAGGTCCCTTCTGCCGTAGAAGTTGTCCCAGTTGTCAATGAATGGGACTGATATTGACTAGCAATATCTGTCAAGACGGCCGTTGACACCAACTACCCTTGACAACCATTCATTGCCGACTCTCCATCTAGGCAGGACACCACATATGATAGGGATCCATTCATTCATATCACATTTTTTGTTAGATTTTCTTATATACCTTTTCTTTTTCCCCTTAAAGACCCAACGTTAACACATGTGACTTTCATCAAAATGAGATGGAGGTAATCGTTCGGGTTAGGTTGCTCCCAGTGATACTGTGTGCTACTCACCTTCGATATTACAAAACTGGCATAAATTTTATATCCTCCGTTTCATTTGCATCCTCTATACCTACTGAGTGGACATGCTGGGCGATTATGAATTCAGCCTCACAGAGGAATTTCCACTATGTGATGAGCAGGAAAACAGTATTCAATTTACAGGATCAAGGGACTCAAACAAATGGAGATTTTTAAGCCATCTGTTTGAAGCAAGTGCAAAATAGTCGGTGATGAGTGACTTTTATGTTCAACTGGTCACAGATTTTTCTTGGCGCACATTGTGATAAAAACTGCAAAACGAGGCAAATATTTTTTTTCCTTTGTGATTTTATGGAAATAATATTATTTTATATATAACGTACGAATCTCTTTATATTCCTGTTATGGAAGATACAGTTTTCTTATACCTGTTCCTCTTATAGGTGTGGTGTAGCCGCGGCCTCTACCACACCACATAAAGCAGACATCACTAAGGACCTACCTGGAGGCACCTTACATACCACACTTTGCCAACTACCTAATGGTCAGAGGTATAATTCTACGTCCTATGATTGGTTGCTTTAGCTAAGGTAATTCCCCAGATGTTTGGGAAAAATAATTTGTACTTAACAGAATACGGTAGAATTGTAGTTAAAAGTTCAATATTTTATCTTATAATGTACTTCTATTAGAATATAAATTGCTCGATATAAAAGTTCTTTCTAAAAACTCGATCCTAATTTTTTACTTAAGTTTCAGTACTCAAATATAATTATTTCACCTCTGCTAGGGTATCACACACACCAGACACCACTCTACAACAACACTTGCACCTCAGAAACTAGTCTCAGCCACTATTGTCCTCAGCAGCTCGACCACTGCGGGAAGACGAACTAAACTACAGTGCGAGAGCAGCTTGACAAATATTTGCATCATGACCTGTGCTTTCATTCCTTTTATTTTAGGTCCAAATGTATGTATGTATGTATGTATGTATGTATGTATGTATGTATGTAAGAGAGAGAGAGAGAGAGAGAGAGAGAGAGAGAGAGAGAGATTCTTATTGTTCTCTCATCATCACCAACAGCAATCGGTATGTGGTTTCCTTTTCGTGATATAACAGACACCATGATGGCTTTATCGCCATCACCATGAGCGCTTTTCCGATGTTGCATTTTAGTTTACAAAGAGGACGAGTCATTGTGCACCGCTGAGTGGTATTGGGAGCTGCCAAGGCGTCGTCGACAGGAAATGGTGTTAGTGTGGAAGAAAGAGCAGGTGAGAGTGGAGAGTAGAGAACGCAGCTCACAGCAAATAACCTCCAGAAGACACCTCATATCATCACCAGGCTCCTTTTAGTTGACGCCTTTGACCCAACTTCTACTAAAATGACAGGACAAATGTCAGCATCCTCCATCACACCAACCGTATTAGCATCGAAGTTGATTTATTCCATACATAGCTACGTTAGACCGGCCCCATACCCACACGGTCGACAGTAAACCACCAAAACAGCTTCTAAAGTATGGTAAATGTAATGCTGGCAGATAACGGGGGAGGTACAGTACAAGAATATAATCAAGCTGCACCCTAAAAGAAGAACAAATACCGAAGTGATACTCGCAGGTGAAAAACTATCAAGGTTGGTGGACAACAAACGTAGACATACAAGTGCCAGGGCCGGAAGGAT